>NC_134014.1:30175846-30483346 GCF_040712315.1 Castanea sativa | reverse complement strand
CTGAACATTTTTGTCTTTGTTTTTACTATATTATATTATTAATCAGCCCAATTGTCATAATACATTATAATATTACAAAATTGTTAGATCCCACACACCCCGATAGCACCGCTCGTGCGGTGCCATAATAACTTGGTAATTGAATACAAACAAATATATGCCTTTGCCAGATGGAGTGCTTCAGACTTGACACCATCATCTTTAGAGTCGTATAACCATACAATTATTAAAACAAAACAAAAAAACTTACTGTTATATTTGAAAGGATCAATAATATATATAAGAATCACAGAATAGTTGATGAATAGGATGTAGAAAATACTTTAACATTTTATCATGGTAGGCTGGATTAAAAAAATGGAGGGATGATAAATAAATAAAAATTAATTTCTATTGGTTGCCAATGAAAATTTGAGGAAAGAAACTATATTTATACTCTTATTATTTAAAAATCATTTCATTATTATTTATCATAGTAACCATAAAATATTGTATTAAAAATTAATATTATGATAAGTACACCTAATAAATTATGGGCTAATAATAATAAAAATAGCTCAATTACCATGATAATCTCATAGTTAATTTAATAATTGGGTAAAATATAGATAAATATAATAAAATTTAAAAAATGAGCTATATGCTGAATATAAATAAATATAATAATAATTTAAAAAATTAACTATATGTGGAATAAATTCAATAAAATGATCAAAGAAATTTGGAAGACTTATTATATATAATAACTTGAATTATATATCAATAAATAGCATGTTATTCAGTTTTTGTACTCACAACTGAATTTTAAAAAAGTACATTTAAATTTATTATGCATTTCTTCTCTAAAAAAATTTATTATGGATTTGTTGCAAAATATGAGAATAATGTATATTCATATTAATAAATTATAACTCTATACATGACTCATGAAATTATTAAGGCACTTTTTTTTAATAAAAGTACTTATTAAGGTAATTTAATGCATTACACTTCATCCTACAATTCTAAAAATGATAATTAAGTATACATGTACGTATTGGAATGCTTAAACAGTTAAACCTAAACCGTCCTTCTGGACAATTCCTTTCAATATATATAGATTTGAATGACTCTTTTTTTTTTCTTTTTTTCTTTTTTTTGAGGAAATAGATTTGGATGACTTTCTATAATTATTTTGTTTTGTTATTCTAAAAAAAAAAACATATTCTATTAAAAAAAGGGGAGTATTTTTGCCGCTTAACTCGGTTTTCCTTTTTCTTCTTCAGCATTTGTCAATATTGTTCCTCATAAAAAATCATGGAATTTGCTATTGAACAACCTGAACGCTAGCTCGAGACATATATTCCTTCTTTTTTTTCTTCTTCTTTTTCAGTTGTATGCTTGACATATATCACCAATCATTTAGCACAAACATAGCATAGATTTTCGTTAGTCATAGAGAAGTTTACCATATACCAATCGTGTCAGTTAACTCATCAAAAAAAGTTGACTCATTTTATAATTTTCTAAAAGAAATGCATTATGTGGGGGCAATGGGCATTATTAGTCTAAAAGATTTCAATAATAATAATTTCTTTTTATTTCTTTTTTACACTAGAATTCTTATTCGTTGGTTGAAACTTAAAAGGAATTTATCACCATGTATAGTGATCAATTCAAATATTCTTGTTTAGAAGGCCTGAGGAAAATTATTAGGTACTCCCAGAGTATTATAAATGCGTACTCTCTCCTCTCACATGAATGGTAGGTCCCACCATAAATTTAATTAGTGGGACCTACCAATTATGTGAAATGAGAGAGTACGCATTTATGGTACTCCGAGAATACACAATAATTTTCTGTATTGTAATACCATGTGAATTATATGATTAAGCATTTCTTTACAATGCATATGTTTTTTTTTTTTTGGCATTAATAACTAAGAGTCACATATGTTAGTTTGCATTATCTAATGCAAATATATTATTTCTCAAAAAAAGAAGTCTAAAAATATGTAAAGTTTCAATGTCAATATAGCAATTAGCAAGTTAGCAACTTATTAGAACATTAATGATAGCTTAAAAAAATATTGTTCTTTCATAAAATAAAATAAAAAAAGATAATTATTTCATTTTGTTTGTATAACTATTTTGAATTTAACAAGTTGAGCTCAATCAAAATCATCAGATTTAAGAGTATATGAAGGAATGAAAGGAACACATTGGTTGATACTTATGCGAGTCGTAGATTGTCTGTGTTAATATTTTTCTTTAACTATATGAATTTAGTCTTTTGTTGCTATATAAATGTTGGTAATTGAGTGATAAATAATAGTAAAACTCGTGCCAAAATTGACAAAGAATTCAAAATATATGCGAGTAATTTACAATTAAATTTAAAAAAAAATTTAAAGATTTTTTTATTTAAAAATATATGTAAATTAAGTGCTTTTCATTACAAATTAAAGTAGAGGGATCGTTTTGCATTTGAACAGAATGGTAGGAGGTCACATATTAATAAATTTCTTAAAAGTATTAAAAACCCTCGAAGACTTTATTCAATGTGGCTCTGGCACTATCCATGTGATTCTTTTTTCTTCTTTTTGTTGTGTCTTTTTTGTTTCTTCTTATAACTTTAATTTGTTCCTCACAAGGTCATTCTTGTGCTTATCTTACCCCACCAAAATGGTATGAAATCAATGGTTGATAATTGAGAAACAATGCTCACAATCATGGCCATTGGCCATAGTCCATAGAGTGTTTGACACCGAGAATTTTGGAAGCTTCAAAATGATAGAAGCAAGGAAATAATATAATATATTTCTATGTTCCAGCCATTGATAAAGATGTGGACGACTATGATCCATCTTATCAAATCTCTCTCTCTCAACTCTCAACTCTCAACTCTCAACCACACACATTACCACTGAACCGTCCGTACATCTATCTCTTAAATTCCATGTTTCTACCGAATGGTTCCAAGGAAACCATAACCCAAAAAAAAAAAAAGAGGTTGCGGTAATAAAATTTTTGCAATGGCAAAGATACACAACTCACTTTGCCAAAGGTTTCTCAGTTATACCTTTAAATAACGTGGGCTACTTCATCTGGGTATATTGAATCATGTAGTCAATATACTATAAGGTATTTATTGATTCCCAAAAAAATTCACCAATAAAAGACAAACTCATTTTCAAAATATTTTCCTTTTTAAGTGAAACCCTTTACAGAAAAGAGCAGAATGGGATTGCATTGGATTTGAGGGAATCATAAAGCAAACAAAAAGCTGTGGGATGATACGTATATGTATACTAGGAGATAGAAACATAGGAAGCTTAGCTGAATGAGGTCTATCCGATCCAATTTATGCCTCTTTTCTTTTTGATCTCTTTCTGTGCGTTGAAAAAAAAAAAGTAACCTTCTTTAATTGCTTTGGTTTAATTAATTATTTACAAAAACATGAGCCCCCACAATCCGGAAGTCTGCTCTCTAAAGACACAAAAAAGAAGAACAAAACCATAACAAAGAGATTTTAGCTTAGCATAACAGCCTAGCTAGCTAGCTTCATTAAACAACCTGTATCTTTAATGGCGCGGCACAAAACACACTCTGCAACACAAAGCCCAACATATTTTTTTGATAAATCAGAACCGATTCCATGCGGCCCACACACAAAGAGTGAGAGAGAGAGGGCTAAGAGTCAGACCCTAAAATCCTCACCTAGAAAAAACGATTTCTGGCACCATTAATATGACCTATGAGCCACAAGTGCCACCCCACTACACCATAGTCTCGCTCTCTCTCTCTCTCTCACAGTTACTAGCACTTGCTTTCATAATGGTGGTGGTAATTATACCTGTGGGTGCTAGTCTAGTAGTGTAGGAATGGTATCATGAGAGAGGGGCTTGCGTTGTTTTTCTCACAGGCTGTCTGTCTGGTTCGTTTTCCTTTTTGATGCTTTTCTTTGCAATTCCATTGCCATTAATGCTTTTTTTAATAGAAATTTTCAAAAAGCTTCATAAAATGTCAGCACAACCGACTTGGTTTTATAACTTCACCGCCAGGCCTCCAAAAATTCATACTCTTCTACTACTCCATAAAGATTTAAAAAGACATATCTTAAGTTTATTTTCATAAAAAAAAAAAAATATTTTTTCCTAAACTTGAATTATGTTGAATGGGTTCAATTGGACATGGGGTTCTAAGCTTATTTTCTTTTTATTTGCTAATTGGGCCGGTCTGTGAATTTCATTATAATTTCTCTATTAGATTTCTGAAAAGTTACATTAAGCTCAACATTTCCTCAAGTGGGCCTCAAAAATATTGATTTGTTTTTCAATTTCTTGCTATGGGTTATTTTAACTTTAGGAAGATGTGTAATTATAAACAAAACTTCAGGGACATGTTAAAATTTTCCTTATTTGGATATGTAAGATTCATATGTTTATATTATTAAATTATTGAGGTTGCTATTTTGGTTTTCTATGATTGTTTACGCTTAGTGTTTCTCAATTTAAGTTAATCCTAGTACTATAAAACTTAAAACAAAAATAAATAAATAAAGAAAGAAACTAACTGGGTATCTGAAATGAATATTAATGAGATTTTCATTTCCATTTTTATGTCACAGAGATTGGTGGTGGGCTCTAACTTTTTAAGGACCAAAAGACAGCAGTAGTAGAGTAGAGTGGTTGCAGAAACACAACACTCTAGCTTCTTTTGTTTCCCGGGAAAAGTCCAATTCTTGTCTCAGTTTGTTAATTGTTACAGTACTACATACTACATTCCAAAACCCAGATCTCGAGGTTTGTTTCCTAAGAAGTGCCATTTGTCACAGCCAAAGTTTTAATCTTTTTATTGCACACCCTTTTTTATCTGTTCCCACCTTTCCTTCTTCCGCCAATCTCTCCTCTATAAATTCTTATATACTTGTACCTCTCTCTATGTGCCGACCTCACAATGAGTCTATAAGGGGTTCAATACAAAGCACTTGTTTTGTTATGTGCGTAAAGGTGTGGAATTTGACCTTTGAGGTGTTGCATTGGCCTCAATTATAGGAGGGTCGGTGATAGTGTTGAATTTTCACTGTTGCTTTGCACTGAAGCCGAGGTACAACCTTCGAACCTTGCAGCTTTGATCTTTGTTTCCTGTATTTCATTATTCTAGCACTTCCGGGTTTTTGGGTTATGACTATTGTTTTTTAATGCAAATCTTAGTATTGGGATTCATATATTGGAGCTTTAGAACATGTGAAAAACGGTTTTCATTGGTGGCCTCTTGGGTTTGGTAGTTGGTTCCTAGTATTTGTCCATGCCTGTATAATATTTATAATTATATATGCATTTCAATTACAACCTGTGGATACCTATTGTTTTAGTGTAATTAGCTAATAAAACTCGGTCCGTGAATTTGGGTTTTTTTGGGTATTTAAGGGATTCCAACTTCTGCTTCAAGAGCATACTAGAGGGAGTGTTTAGGGGATTGGTTTTGATGTGGAATATTGGTCTTAAGTACAAGACATGCTGAGCTCTGATGAGGGAGAATTTGATGTGTTCTTTGACTCGGTGGATCATTTGTCGTCTGAAGGATCAATTGTAGGTAAAGAAGAGTTAGATTCTGTAAATTTAGAGTATGGTATTTGGATGAATGAACCGCTAAGTGTTAAGGACAGACGAGAGAGTTTTCTACATCGGATGGGTTTAGCTGAATTTGGTGCTGCTAGGATTTGTGGTGAGGAGAATGAAATGAACATTGGTGGCTCATCAGAGATGATGGGACTGGGCAGGCTTACGGGATGCAGTGGAGCAGTCTCAAGCTCTAGCATTTCATCTACTGATTTTGCGGAGGAAAATTTGGTTTGTTGTAGAAATGAGAGGGGCAATGAAGCAAATGCCATGTTTGATGTATTGGAAGGAAAAGAAGAAGATGAACAGAAAGTAGTTCTCAATGGGGAGGACACTTTGCTTTCAACTTCTGCTAGAAAATGTGTAGAGAATGATACTCTTGCTAATGTACAAGCATATAATATGTTAGATGTGGGTAAAAGGAAATTCAAAAGTTGGTTAAAACACTTTGTCAACAAAAGGAAGGGAAGAGGAGATACATTTGTAACTGAGGTATCAAAAACAAATTATGAAACACCTAAGATAAAACGAGCGAAGGTGTGGCAGAACAAGAAGAGGTACATGGAGCTTACTGCTCTTTATAATGGGCAAGAGATTTGTGCACACAAAGGCTTAATTTGGACAATGAAGTTTAGTCCAGATGGCCAGTATCTAGCAAGTGGTGGTGAAGATGGGATTGTACGTATTTGGCGTGTTACATCAGCAGATGCCTCTTACAATGATTTAATTATTGAAGGCAATTCTAGTATAAAAGTGAATGGAGACAAGTTCACTTTTGGTGGAAAAAAGACAAGCCATGCCTCCATTGTCATTCCTGATAAGGTTTTTCACATCGAAGAGTCACCCCTGCAAGAATTTCATGGCCATTCTAGTGATGTCTTGGATCTGTCTTGGTCCAATTCGAATGTAAGTCTCCTGATAGTACTTGATTATCTTTGTATGTAAGTCTATAATGTGTTTAAAGCTAATCTAAATGTTTTGCTGCAGTGTCTTCTTTCATCATCCAAGGATAAAACCGTTCGTCTCTGGCAAGTGGGTTGCAACAAATGTTTAAATGTTTTCCGTCACAATGATTACGGTAAATATGAGAAACAGAAGTTTTTATCTTTCTGTCTTGTATTCATTATTAATAGATTGAACATATTGTTTCTCCCCCATTGAGGTTATGATCCTATATTTTTTAGTTCTTGTTTTCCTTTGCTTTATTGTGTCAATCAATATTAATATAGTAGTCTTGTTTTCTTAATGGAACCAGTGACATGCGTTCAATTCAATCCAGTTGATGACAATTACTTCATCAGTGGCTCCATAGATGGAAAAGTTCGAATTTGGGGAGTGTCTAAGAAGCGAGTTGTTGATTGGGATGATGTGCGAGATGTAATAACTGCTATATGTTACCAGCCAGATGGAAAGGTATGACCTGGATATCTTGATCTCGGTATAATTTATATAAACTGCTCTAAAGATTACTATTTTGGGAGTTCATGCAATTAACCATATTTTACGTTGTTATGCAAGCAGGGGATCATTGTTGGTTCAATTACAGGCACTTGCCGCTTCTATAATGCATCAGGTACATCTTTATGTTGGATGGAGCCATTAATTTGTGTTGAGTCTTACTTGTTCATTTTGTTTTTAACCTTGGAGTGCCTAAATTGGTCTTATGCTGGTGTAGGCAAACATCTTGAGCTGGATGCTAAGATACATATTCAAGGTAGAAGAAAATCTTCTGCAAACAAGATAACTGGCATTCAGGTCCAATCTGCTCTTGCTATCTTAAATTCTTATTCTTGCTATGACATGATTTGCTAACATTGGGTATCCTTTCCTCCTTGCAGTTCTCACAGGAAATATCTCAGAGAGTTATGGTAACATCAGAAGACTCCAAAATTCGTATATTTGACGGGATTGACATCATCCACAAATACAGAGGTAGAGGATTTTATAACATTAAGTTGATACTGATAGTGTGAATTTCTGTTTTTATTCACACAAGGCATCATTCCATTTTATTCTTGATGTTACTTACAGCATTAACTTTGTTAAGTAAATAAAACTGAATTTAAATTTACTACAATATACCATTAAGTTAATACTGTGCTATAGGATTAAAAATGCTGCATTTAACAAACTGTCATTCATTCCTGCATTCTAAACTTCCCTATTATATTTAATTCTCTGTAATTTAATCTTTTTATTTTACCCAGAATTCCTTGACTAGTATTTTCTTATGCGTTTACGTTCTAAAAGATCATATGTACTACGATGTATCTTTCTCATGTTTTCTTGATAGAGTTCTTAGTTTAACTAAGTACTGTTTCAAGTGATTGTGTGATTTGGACAGTCGGTTGTTGCAGCACATAAGAGATCAGTTGGTTTAAGGAGATGTACTTGTAATAACCCTTCCATCATATGGGCTACATATTAGGATCAATTATTATGAAATGGTTGCATTCTCCACAATATATATGTATATTGTAATGTGTTTCCGTGTTATATGGGAGACTTTTGACATCTAGTATGTTGTGTTTGGCAATCCTCAGCATGTGTGGCCTGATATGGTACTGATGAAGGGATCATGTTAATAAGATGTTTAGGAAATGTAACACACTTCAGCTCTTATTTAACTGCCTTTTCTGTCATTATATTTCAGATCTGTCCTTTTAGAATGTTTGAGGATTGTTTTTTTATCTGAGTTTGGAAATCTGTATCAGTTAAGTTGATCCCTGTTAGAACTCAATGAGGTTACTATAGTTATAGAAGTTTATCTTAAAGGACCTCCAATTTTATATGCAATACTGATCCTTTGAGTTTCATAAGCCTATCTAGTATCTACCTGTTAAGCGCCACCCCTCAATTATGGCCAGTTTATTCATTGTATTAGTGTGGAGAAAGTTGCCATGCACATATCCACATGCATGTTCACTTATATAAACATTAACCATGAAAGCATGCACCCTATTCTATAAAATTCATTGTACACACATTGCATTTGAATAACTTTCTTAAGCAGCCTCTACAGCTGTGCTTGGCTTGGATATTGTTAGCATA
Source organism: Castanea sativa (assembly GCF_040712315.1). Taxonomy (NCBI): domain Eukaryota; kingdom Viridiplantae; phylum Streptophyta; class Magnoliopsida; order Fagales; family Fagaceae; genus Castanea; species Castanea sativa. The sequence continues at coordinate 30,474,693 of NC_134014.1, read as the reverse complement.
TGCCTGTTTGCACAGTTTTCTATTCCTTGGTTAAATTAATGACTTCTTGTCTTAACTTTATGCATTTTTACCCATAAGATTTACCATGTACCATACATGCATGCATCTCCAATCTGAGATACTTTTTTTTTTTTTGGGTCAATCTGAAGTCCTGAATTACTGCTGATTTCAACAGGTCTTCCAAAGTCAGGAAGTCAGATGTCAGCTTCAGTTGCTTCAAGTGGAAAACATATAATCTCAATTGGAGAGGACTCTCGAGTTTATGTCTGGAACCATAATGGGTTGTGCATCCCTTTGGAAAAAGAAACAAAATCTGTCCGTTCCTGTGAGCATTTCATCTCAGAAGGTGTGACTGTTGCAGTACCTTGGTCAGGTTTGGGAATGGAACCAAGGAGCTCAGGGAGTGGTAGTCCCAAATATTGCTCACAAACACTGGACCATATAGAGGCCGCTTCTCGGGTCAGAGATTCAGAACGTTTTTCTCTTGGTAATTGGTTCTCTATGGATGGCCCATGCAGGGGCTCTGCAACATGGCCTGAAGAGAAACTTCCTCTGTGGGATGTTCTAGGTTCAGAAGATGAATCTCATCATCAGCACCATCTAGGCCATGAGCTGCAGCACAACAATAATGCCCACAAACACATGGCTGTATCAGACACATGGGGGCTAGTGATTGTGACTGCTGGATGGGATGGAACAATCAGGACATTCTACAACTATGGATTGCCCATCAGGCTCTAGGAGTATTCTTGGTTCAGCCTTGATGAAGATCTTTTATTTGTGACTTGTGAGCCACCTCACTGTCTGTCCATATAGAGTTTCACTAGGATGTAAATGCGCGCAAGTTCTTGATATTCAGCCTATATATTTTCCTAACCTTATCAGCATACTCAAAATTAGTAGAATGACTACCCTTATAACATGCTTCATAAGTTTGTAGATTCTCACTATGTCAACTTGCTTACCTGGTGGTCTCACTCAAGGAGACAGGCCTTGCAATTTTTCATTTCTTTACCTTTTGTAAATGATACCTGATGTACACAACACAAAAAATATATACAATTGAATTTTTGGTCTACTTTACATTCTTCACTAAGAAAGTGGGTGTCTGATCTAATGCAAATAATAAGCTTTTGTTTCATTCTTCTTTTTTTAACTATATTAGTTTGGTGTAAGCTTGTTGTGCTAGGTTTAAGGCTTGAGGGTTGAAGTAAATTATCTATACTTTTGTTTATTTTTTTTGGTAAAGCGTCTATACTATTATAAACTATAAAGATCAAGTTTTGATTTATTAAAACATTGGACGGATCCAAGATTTTATTATCGGGGATTAAAACATAAATTAAATTTGACTATTCAAAATAAAATTAGTATATGAAAATAGAGTAGCATCTATTTGTTCCGTTTCAAAAAAAAAAAAAAATGGAGCATCTATTTGGTATTTAATCTAATATGACAAAAAGAAAGAGCAAAACAACTATTTATTAATATATTTCAATTTAATTACCTATGGTATATTAAAATTAAGCCCAACATTATTTTAAATCCTGAAAATCATATATAATTGAATCTGTATCAAATTTCATAGCAGGTTCCCTCTTAACATATAAAATCAAAAAATTTCATTGAAAAATATAATTATTTTGTTACAAAGTCTAATTTTGACAATATTCATAATTAAAACTATTCATACACAATAGAAACTAGAAAAATAAATATAAATACAACTATTTTACAAGTAAGTTTGTAGACTGTTGATTTCTAAATTTTTACTAATGTATTAATTTAAGAACTCTAGAGATTCTTAATCTTACCCAAATGCGTTATTGTCTTAATCACAGACACGATTATTTGAATAATAGTAAAAACAAACAATAACACTAAAATCACAGACACAATTATTTGAATAATAATAAAAACAAACAATAACACTAAAACAATGAAAAATAGTCAAGTATGAGATTTGTTTTGTTTTGTTCCTAAGATGATTTTTTTTTTTTTTTTGTTTATTTTTAATTTTCTTTGTTTTAGGAGGAGGCCACCAATTCACTAATCACAAATATGGTCTGGTGGCCAATTTATTTTGTTGATTTTTTGAGCATTGGGTGAGGGAGATTTCAATTTTAGGAAGCAAGATATAACCGTTTTGAACCTTTTTTTAAGAAAGAAATGTTTTGAACCTAAACTTTCAAGTCTAATTTATATTTGATATTAAAATTTTAAAATTTCTCCACTTCCTCTTAAAGTAGTCCTGTCCCTAACGAAAAAAAAAGGACCTTATTAAATACTTAGTTAACAATCACGATTCCTTTTCCTAATGTTTGTCAAAAACCAAACCAAGGCAACGTCTAGGTATGGATCAATCTTTTCTCTAAACCATTTCATGATTTGAAACTAATATTATTTTCATCATAGACAATATCGTTGGGATGAATCTATTACCTTTCCCTATCCCATTGATGTCCATGAGACTAGTTTATAGCAGCTTTATTATCAGCGAGTATTCTATTTACTAGATCAATCTATTTTTTGCATACATAATTCAGTCATTTTTATACTAGGAGAACGTTATATTCACCTGATAATTGACCGAATTTAAATGATTTTGCATTATGTTCACTTTATTCATTGCATATAATTCAGTCAATTTTTTTTATTAAAAAAAAAAAATTCTTTCCTGAATCCTGATTGAGTCAGATACCCTGCGGGGCAGAGTCAAGGCATGTGGCTATCCATACTTGAGTTAAGAAAAGTAGTAGGAAAAGAAAACTATACCCTTTTGACTTCTTCTAATCAAACAGTAATGCATATGAATACTAGTATTTCCTTGTGGTGATAAAGAGAAGCTTATATATTATTCATCAAAAATAAATAAATATATAAATAGATTAAAAAAAAAAAAAGAGAACCTTATGTATTAACTAAACCAGTGTGAATTTGAAGTTGGCCCTGTAAACTTGATTCTGGGGTCCTGTGAATTTTGATGAGGGTCATATGGGTCAAGGTCAAATGCGTACCTTACTCCCCTTTTGTATGAATCATTGGTTTGTCATTAGTTCAGAGTAAATCAGCTTTCAGCTAGTCCATGAACTTTCTAAATTAAATCGTATCCCCTAGAATAATGTTAGAACTTAGACGTAACAGTAAAATAAATTAAAGTTGACTTCTACTCTCTCTTTTTTTTTGGTAATCTGACTTCTACTCTCTTGCTTCATATCAGAATATAAAATTTATTTTCTGGAAAGAAACTTTAATATTTCTTCTGGAAATCATTAGGTTAAATTTGGCACTTGTTCCAGTTTTCTTTTCTTTTTTAGATGAAGTGATTCTCTTTTTCTTTTTTTGTGTGTGTTGCTAAGAGTTTATTTGTATGAATTGACGATGTTACTACAATAGGAATTCTTTTGCTTCTTATTTGTCAAAATGAAATTAAATAATTCACTTTTTCTTTCCATGTACACATGTTTACTATATTTCTATATATTGTCTTTCTTTTGTATTGTGTTGTTCTGCGTGTGTGTGTGGCACTTCACATTTTGCTTCAAAAGAAGCTTTTGTGGTTGTGTTCTTTAAGCTAATGCAAGCATAAGTGAGCCTCCAGTTCTCTGAAACATGCCGAAGCCATTGTGGTCAATAATGATAGCTGAATAGAATCAGAAAAGGTATTTTCATGGCTCCATTGATGGTAAAGACCAAGAAAACAAGAAGTGAATTTGTAACATTTGAAGAAATAACACAATCAGGCAAATGAAATTCACTTTTCTATTCAGTGATTCGTAAGGCTCAGACACTGCTCTGTGTTTGAAAAGTCCATGATTTGAAAAGTTAAATAAAAAATATATATTAAATATTTAACACCCATGTGTACTAGGCTCTTTTTTTTGGGTTTAGTATCATAATTTTCCATTTATAACCCCTTTTTTTAACACCTTTCAGTTTCATACAGTTCACGCATTACAAAATGTTACAAAGTTTCTAACTCACCAAATATATATATATATATATATTGAAAAAGTAGAATATAAATTTTGTTCATAGGCTTACCAATTTTGATCGAAATACGTTTGGCTATTGAGAAGAATTCAGTATTTGAAACAGAGAATGCGGAATAAGATAGTGTCAATTAGAAATATGATAAAAGAATGATAAAGAAATTGAATGAATATTGCGAATTTGCAATTTAAGGGATTATTGATATACCATCTTTTGTAGGAGTAATAGGGAACCATGGATGAGAAATCAACTAGAAGTGAAAGGGAGAAACTTATCTTTTTTTTTTTACTGAAAAGGGAGAAACTTATCTAAAGTGTGACATGGATTACAGAAATTGCATTTTTTTTTTTTTTAAGATTTAACTAAAATTTAGTGGTTTTTAAATTAATAATTTTATATATCTAACTTTATTATTTAAACAGTTTAAACATATGAATTTGAGGGTAATTTGGCATCTAAAATAAGGATCTCAAATAAGGGAAATCCGTTTAGATAGTAGTATGTGTGTGTATTCACACTAGCCTCTTAACTCTCTAAGCACATGTGTGAGGTTAAGTCTCTTCTTTTTTTCTTTTTTCTTTTTTTCTAAAGATTAATAATTTCCATTCATCATAATTTGGAGTTACTGCAATTTTCAATCACAAAAATACATAGAAGTGTATTGAGATTTATGCATTTGTCAATGAAATAATTTTTAAGTATATAAACCTCATCACAACCCTAACTTTTTTTTTATCTTTTTGTTTAAAAATGTCATGATAAAGGTTGTTGTTCAAAATTACTTCTTTTTATTTTTAAAGGAAATGTTGATGTTGGGTTCAAATTTTTATCTTAAGGAGGTGAAAAAAAAAATTATATGTACATTTTTTGTTTCCCAAGTCACGGGGTTCAATGCTAAAAAAAAAATACTTAGTGTTGTTAAGTCGTCCCACATCGGTAAGGTGTGATATTAAGAAGAGGTTTATCACTTGCTCCGTGACACTAACTGCCGCATGCAGTTTTGGTGTTGGCATATGAGTATATTCTCTTATCTCATCCTTCTTCCCCTATATGTGTGTGTGTGTGTGTTTCACAAAAAAAAAAAAAAAAAAAAAAGATACTCAGTGTTGTTAAGTCGTCCCACATTGGTAAGGTGTGATATTGAGAAGGGGTTTATCAATTGCTCCGCGACAGTAACTGTTGCATGCAGTTTTGGTGTTGGCGTGTGAGTATATTCTCTTATCTTATCCCCTTCTCTTAGAAACACAAAAAAAAAAAAAAAAAAGTCACGGGGTTCAAATATGTGGCACTGTGACTGAAAACCTCCGCCTCCAACTCGGCAGAGATATTTCCAAAACCTTGGAAATACATCAAATAGAGTGACATTCATCACCTGCCCCTTTCTGTCTTTTTTTGGCTTCCACTCTCAGCATCTTGTTTTCCATTACTTCATTCCCTTCAACAAATCATTATTTAATTCTCTCTCAAAAAAAGAAAAAATGGAATTTGTGAATACACATTTTGACGTAGAACAAACCGTCATAGTCTTTCTGGACTTTCACGCATGCCTAAAATCATCGCGTAAGACAAAAAGGCACTAGTTGAAATCACAGGCCTCTAAGTTGGAATAGTATGAAATTTGGTAGGTTGAAGTGAAAAGGTCTTTTGAGCAATAGTCGTAGCTTTGTCATGAGGTACCCCTCGAAAATGACGATTCCTCCGTTTAGGCCCCGAAAACTGTGATTTTACCGTTTATAGTAAATTTTATTTCCTTAATAACTTTTCGCTCAAAAGTCAGAATAAGGTTTTGCTTGTTTTTGGAACAACCTTAAGGTTAGTAGTTGTTTTGGGAAGCATTGTCATTACTAAAGGCGGCTCTGGTGTCTTTTCCCCCATGCAAAGGTGGCTCCTACATCCTTTCTAGGCTCCTTAGAACCACCGTCGGCTTGGAGACGGTGGTTTTGGGAAGGGGATTTTTAATGGGATTGATCCTCTAAAGTATTATATGTGATAGGGTTTATTTAGTAAATTGTGAGTGAAATGCATATGTTTTTCAGTAATTAGACGGGTTTACACCAACTTCTTATTGAATTTCAATTCTTTATGTATATCTTGACAAAAATATCATTTTAGTCTTTATAAATTTTGGACCAACTTACTGCTACTAAAATGAAAGAACCAAATTGACAATAACTTATTATTTTCGTGTGTGTCCTAATAGGTGTGGGGTCATGAATTTTGGGATTTGGCCGAGAGCATGTAGTTTTGGCCGAGAAGCATGGGTGGTCCAAGTCCGAGGAGTACTTTCTCCTCGGATAAAGCTAAATGCAAATCTGGTATATATCCTAATGATCAAGGATGACCTTTTAGGAAGTTCTAATGATAGCAACGAACATCATGAACGTACAAGAGGGATAAGGACTCAAAAATATCTAAGGGAAAGCTGCTACCACCGCATTAATGAGGAAGTAACCTCTGAACAGTATTATGGCAGTCTTATAGCCACCCCAGAAGACTTTTAGAGAGGGCCAATGGGACAAGTATCAACATAAATCATCAACTGTCCACATGTAGTCCACGTGTAGGGTAAGGATGAAGGGAAATATGTAATATAAATAAGGGTAGAGATCCCAGAGAATAGGGGGATGAAAAAAGGAGAAGAGAAAGCACTATGGCAATCTCAATAACTCCTGTAACCATTGTCATCCAATATATACTAGAACAGAGCTCCTCGAACTGTGCCGAGGACAAACTTTCTCGCACAAACCGGATTCAATTCTTGTTGGCTCATCATCCACAACCATATTAACTGTTATCCATGCACTAAAGCCTCTTTGACCCACTCTCTACAAATTTATTGTTCTAGGTTCACTGGGTCAAGATCCCTTACATTTTGGGCTTGGTCTGAAAATCGTGTCCCTACAATAGGTAATACTGTTTACTCAAAAAAAAAAATTGACAATGACCTATTTTCACCAAATTTCTTTAGTTCTCATAAGGCCAAACTGCAAGCCCACATTCATAAACACCATTATTTATTCCGTCATACATCCATCCATTAACCTCAGCGATTTGAACTTGCATGTGGGAAGGTCCAGTCCAGAGCTGCATTTTCCGGGCAATATCATCCTCTTCTTTTTTACTTGTCAGTATCATGCAGACATTTAGCAGAAATTTCAATTGAATTTAGACGTTTCACAACAAATGATGAAATGAATTTCAGCCAATAATTAGCAAATTCAAAGAGTTTATTTGCTAGCCATGCTTGAATTTCAAAAACACAAAGGATTCTTATAATAATAATAATAATAATAATAATAATAATAATAATAACACAAAGGAAATACTGCATTAACCTCAGCAAAAAAAACAAACAAACAAACCAACATAATACAAAGATCGTACAATGACAGTCACATCACCCTCATTATAAAGTACATTCATCTAAGATGATTTGAACAGACCTTTTAGAATCTATTTTTCCCCAAGGAAAAATCTTATTGACTTCAAGATACATACAATTTATCTTATGATTTGCAATTATATACAATCTATGTCGAAAACCTCTCTCTGTCGTGAGGAGATGAGTAATCAATATCTGGACCAACAGGAATGATCCCAAATGGATTTATAGAAGGATGGCTCCCATAGTAATGCTGCTTTATGTGTTGCATGTTGACTGTACTACTCATTCCAGGTATTTGAAAAATATCTTTCGTGTAATTAAACAGATTTGGGTACTCACGTAGCAGTTTCTTGTTGCACTTGAAGTGGACAACATAAACCTGTCATTATACAAACTCAAGTTTCTAAGATACTAGAGGAATCTGATAGAGATAAATGCCAAAGTTTCATACAAGACCAAGATGAACAAACAAAGCCAATGCACTGACTAATCTGAGCATGGCCAAAAAGATCTAACCTATGTCCATAGTTTTATCTAGACCCAGCATAATAACAAAGGAACATCACAAATGCTTCCTTATTTTCAGAGACTCTGTCTCAAAATTGCCCCATGAATTTTCCCATAAAAGCACAAACAAAATTGCTGAAACAGTTTAAATAAATGACAGTTTCCAAGGCATTTTGGACAAACCATTGCAATAAAATGAAAAAAGGCTATGTGGAAATAAAGATAAGATTTTCTTTTGGGTAAGTAATTAAATATAATAATTTGCAATGACATACAGCTATATATGGAGCAGCCATGGTAAATGTACATGTGCAGCTTTTAATAGTTCAGAGTTACAGGAAAAAAAAAAAACCCATATTAGTCAAATCATAAGTCAAGTGTGATCTTTTAAATTCAAAAGGTGGTGAAAGAGGGCCATAAAATATAACAATCAAATAAAATCTCACAACATGACAGAGAGGCAAAATTTGCAAATATATAACAACCACCTATAGTTATGCAGGAAACAGAAAAGATGTGTGTTGGCAACAATTTGAAGGTGTTTGTACCGACCTTACATCAGAATGAGTTCTAACGATCCATACTAGTGACTTTTAAAATTGCCCCCAAAAAAAAAAAGACATGAAGCAGCAAACATACAATTCTTTGAGGCAGTTATTCCTACAAAATACTTCTCTTTCAAACTTCAAAAGGGAAAATTTTCACTTATAAACTAAAAGGCAATTCTTTCATCAATCAATTAAAGTGATCACTAAGAAGAAAGTCTAAAAACTAACATGAAATTTTGTTTCTCAAAAGATAGAAAATTAGGAAAGATGCTAGTCCTATCTGAAAGTCTAACATTATTTGAAGTTTCATGGAAACAAAATTCTTAACCAATATTATGGATTTATCTTCTTGAAGCTTTACAATTTAAATTATCCACACAACTGTGACATTGCTTGATATTCCAAAAAGGCAAAATTCCTTGCTTAAAATGTAAATATCAATACCTCATCAAATCTTATGAGAGTGACGAACAACCGAATATCTGCTTCAGACAGTGTATTCCCACATATGTATCGGTGCCTGCCAAGTATCTCTTCACATTTGTCCAATGCTTCATACAACTGTTTCAGAGCCTGCAGAAGGAAGAATCATTAGGATGCTTAAAGCAGCATAGCCATTGAAAGAATACTTTAACAAGCTAGCTCCCATTTAGCCTTAAGCAACTATGGCCTGAAAAATTGCATACCTCTTCATAAGGTCCTTGCATCTTTGCAAACCCACATTTATAGACACCGTTATTTATCCCATTGTATATCCATTCATTAGTCTCATCAATTTGGGCTTGCAAGTTAGGAGGATAGAGGTCTAAAGCTGCATTCTCTGCTATATCATTGAATTCGGTGTTGAACATGCGGATAATCTCTGAACTCTCATTATTAACAATTGTTTTGAGTTTCTTATCCCATAGAACCTATTATAGAGGAAAAATCTATTAAATAGCATTGAAGATTCAAACTTAGAAAATTACTGTAAAAAGGAGGAAAAATGGAATGGAGAATGAGAAAAGAGTTGGGATGGAGTTGTGGGAAGGAGGACATGTGATAACATACAGGAACTGTGTACTTTCCAGCATAGTTTGTACTGGCAAGCTCATATAGTTCTCTGATACTTTTTGCTCCATTCAAAGGGTCAGGTTCAGCTCCTGGTTCCTTGGTACCCAGAGCAGAAAAGACCCATCCCATATGCTCATCAGTTTCCTTTGTTCTTTCCCACTTGGGTTTAACAGACTGAGCAACAAACAGACAATATTGATTTGGTCATAAGATTTTGATTTTACCTCTAAGAAATACTAAAAGACTTACTGACCGTAAAACTGATGGCTTTGTCAAGCCCTTTAATCTTCAAGTATGCAAGGCACCTGGAAGCCCAAGGGCAAGCATATGATATAAACAGATGATACCTTCCAACTTCTGCTGGAAATTGGGAGCTTGGATCTCGTGAAATAAAGTTCCGGAATGTTGAAGCAGTTCTGATGAAAGCACCAGAATCTGACATCTCATCCAATGCAGATCGGGCCATTTGAGCAAAGTGCTGAAAATTTTATAAATTAAAATTTTATCACTGTTTCCAGCAGTAAATACAATCAAAATTATAGAAACATGTAACTATGGTTAGAGTAGCATAACTAATTAATATGTAGTTGAGACTTGAGATGACTAAAAAGATATATTTTGGGGAAAAATAAAACTAGAAATACAAAATTACAAGCACGCACACAACAATTAATTCCAGAGGAAGTTGATTGATAGATTTCGCTATCTCATTCCAATTTTTCTGCTATGTTTTCAGCACTAGTAGACTTCACAATTATTTAGTGGCATAATATTGCAATAGCCAATAAGTTACATGCAATTAGAACCCAACCCTATACATATTCAAGTATAGCTCAACAGGGTATGTTTTTTACATGCTTGTTTAAACAATGGCTTCATAATTAGCCAACAAATATAAATATTCTCAATGTGTCAGTGAACATGAGAATCCATGAAACCACAAATACATAAAGTTCCAAGGAAGAACCCACAAGGGTATGTGTTGTTTTCTTTGCAACAAGTATTCCCAGTTAAATTTTGCACCCCATGTCAGGACACGAGCACACGATTCTCAGCATCCATCTCTATTTGCAATATCAGACCATGTTCTTATGTGGGCACTAAAGTCAACAACCACACTTCCCTTTGTTTTGCAAAGATCACATTTTTTTTTCAGTAAAAAGGGTAAAATTTGAGGTTGTGAGCCCATCATCAACACCAAAAAAAAAAAAAAGAGATATATCATGTTCATGTGAAAGTTCTCAGGCAAATAATTTCTCACCGAAACAAAAGTATCATACCAAAATTGATACTTTTATCAACTTCGATTACAACTACAAGATTTTGAATCCAGAAATACCCCATGAGTCAAGAATCATTTTGTGAATGAGATCCATAATTCATGAAAAACAAAAATCACAGTTGTAGGATTAATTAGGAAAGAGAAAACCAATAAAAGAATTCCATTTTCTTTAAGGAGATGCATTAAATCCCAGAAGATAGACTGGCTAGTATAAGACAACATTACAGAGGGAACGAAATAAAAAAGGGAATTTGCAGACTTTGTACCTTGGAAATGGAAGAAGAGAATTGCTGGATGTTCTTTGTGCCAAATCCTAAGATGGGTTTGTGGAGAAGAGAGATCATAGAATAGAAAGTAGCCGAGTGTAGTTTATTTATTTTAGTGAAATCGTTTATTTAGGTTTATTTATTTATTTTTGAATAGTTTCTGTTTGACCGTGGGAGAGGAATATAAGGAATTTTTTTTTAAATAACTATAAAAACCAAACTATATTATTAGTTAGCCGAGATTTGAAACAAATTTGGTATCTAACAAATTGAGTCATTTAGACTCGATTTTGGAATGCTAAATCGATTGCATTGAACTCTATTTCAACATCGTCTACAGCTGATGAAAATCGAGTATGTAATGCTCGATTTCAGTACCCAGAAAATCAAGTCTGTAATGCTCGATTTCGTTACCCAGCAATACCCAGCAACACCGACAAACGAAGCACCAGAGAACGAAGCATCCCACACGGCGAATGCTTCAAGCGCAAAGGCTGAACACGTCGGAGTTAATAGGGGTGTTTCTTGCCGCCACTTCAGTGATGTTGCTGCCGCACTGTCAGGGCCGCCGATCTGGGTCACAGTGTCCACGAACCTCTCGTGGAGCTCGGTAGTCCATCGTAGTCGGGGCTTTGGATCTGAAGTGAGAGCCAAGCAAGCATCACCCAGTAGGTTCGTCGAGGAGAAGCAACCCAAGCAGCAATTCTAACTAAACCCAGGCAGCGATCCGATCAGGTATTGAGTTTTGTATTTGGTTTTGTTCATGGGTTTTTGGGGCTTGGAAGAACAAGGAAGTTTCTGTAGATGTTGAAGCAGAGAACAACCAAATCGAGTCCTACAAACTCAATTTCTACTTAACAAAACTCAAGTCCATTTGACTCGAGTGCCATGCCTACGTGGACAAAGTATCCACATTAGCTGTAGATGATGTTGAAATCGAGTTCTCTATAGTCGATTTAGCATTCCAAAATCGAGTCTAAAGGACTCGATTTGTTAGATACGAAATTAGTTTCAAACCTTGATTAACTAATAATATAGTTTGGTTTTTATAGTTATTTTTTAAAAAATCCAGAATATGCAGAAAGTACTAAGTTTGTTTTTTTTTATATTTTAATTAATTTAGAGTTATTTGTTGATAAGAGATAGAAATAAGTTAATAAATAAAAACTACACATGAAGTAATCCAATTTTATTATTTTAATGTTGTTGTGTAATTTTGTTTTTGGGACTTGATTTAGGTTCATTGCATCTAGTGCATTGGACCTGATCAGATAGTGATACGTGTCTAAAAGTAGACACATGTCTAAACGTAGACACATGTCATCATCTTAACGGATCTAATACAACTGGACACTCGTAAGAACATTAGTTCGGATAACTTTAAAAAGTCAAAAACTAATCCCAATATCAATGTACTAAGTACAGGTGAGAGTAAGATGGAGTATTTGGAGGTTAGTAAAAAACTGGATGATCTTTTGTTGAAACGGGAGATTTACTGGGCGCAATGGTCTAGGGTTGCTTGGTTGAAACATAGGGATAGAAACACCAAATTTTTCCATTCAAAGGCATCACAAAGGCAAAGAAGGAATCATATCAAGGGTATTATGAATGCACAGGAGCATTGGGTGGAAGAGGTGGAGGATATAGCCAGGGTAGCAGTTGATTATTTTGATAGTCTTTTTTGTGCAGGTTCATGTAATCAAATGGAGGAGTGCTTAAGTATAGCTTCGGCCAAAGTAACACCAGACATGCGGGATATGCTGTCCAGGGATTTTACTCCTAATGAAATCAAAGCAATTGTGTTCCAGATGGGACCAACAAAGGCACTTAGACCTGATGGTATGAATGCTTTATTTTTATCAAAAATTCTGGCATGTTGTGAGTGGTGATGTTGTGAATGCTGTGTTAGATTTTTTGAATGATGGAGTTATGTTGTCTTTAAATCATAAAAATATTGTGCTCATTCCTAAAGTAAAGAATCCAGAGAAAATGTCTGAATTTAGACCAATTAGCCTTTGTAATGTCATTTATAAGATTATTTCCAAAGTCCTTGCAAATAGGTTGAAATAAGTGCTTCCTGATATTATCTCCCCCACCCAAAGTGCATTTGTGCCAGGTCCACTTATTACAGATAATGTTATAGTGGCATATGAGACTCTACATGCTATGCATGCCAAGAAGAAAGGCAAGACAAGTTCTTTGGCTTTAAAGTTAGATGTCAACAAAGCTTATGATCAAGTGGAATGGCTGTTTTTACAAGGCATAATGCAGAAATTGGGTTTTCCAAAAAAGTGGATTGATGGAGTGATGACTTGTGTCACCACCCCATTATTCTCTATACTACTCAATGGAAAATCGTATGGGCATGTACTTCCATCTAGAGGAATCCGTCAAGGAGACCCTCTTTCGCCATACTTTTTTTTGTTGTGTGCAGAAGGATTTACATCTTTGTTGGCAAAAGCAAAGAATGATGCAAAAATTCATGGAGCTTCTATTTGCAGAAGGGCACCGAAAGTTTCTAACTTACAATTTGTAGATGATTCCCTTTAATTCTGCAGGGCAACACAAAATGAGGTGGAGGCAGTTTTTGAGGTTTTTTAGACCTATGCGAATGCTTCGAGATAGTGCATAAATTTGGATAAGTCTTCGGTCTTTTTTAGCAGTAACACTTCAGCTAGTCAGAAGCAAGATATTCTGAGGATTTTGGGGGTTTAGGAGGTAAATTGATTTGACTCATATTTGGGGCTGCCTACCTTAATAGGGAGAACTAAATATCACACTTTTTCATACTTGAAGGACAGAATATAGAAAAAATTGCAGGGTTGGAAAGGGAAGATGTTGTCTAAGGCTGGTAAGAAAATATTTATTAAAGCGATTGCTCGGTCTATTCCTACTTACACCATGAGTGTATTTCAACTCCTTATGAAACTCTGTGATGAACTAGATGCAATGTGTGCGAAATTTTGGTGGGGTCAAGTGGGGAATGAACGAAAAATTCATTGGCAAAGGTGGGAAAAGTTGACACTCTCTAAGAAGGATGGAGGAATGGGTTTTAGGGATCTAAGGGCATTTAATTTAGCTATGTTAGCAAAATAAGGGTGGAGGTTGCTGCATGACAATAATTCTTTAGTGTATCAATGCCTAAAAGCAAGATATTTTCCAAGATCTCATTTATTTAATGCCAAAGAGTCCCCAAATTGTTCATTTGTGCGGAAAAGTATTATGGTAGCTTTACCTATTTTGAAGTTTGGGTGTTGTTGGAGAGTTGGGAGTGACCATTCAATTCGGGTTATAGGGGATAAATGGATACCGAATTATCCAACAAATGCGCCTATGCATTTAGTCAAGGATGAAGTTAGAGAGGTTGCTGTTGCCGAGTTGATTGATCTAGAATTGTATGCATGGAGGTCTGAATTTATTATGGACATGTTTGGGAAAGAGGATGCTGAAGCTATTTGCAAAATCCAGCTAAGCCGAAGATATGTGGAAGATCTTATAATCTGATTGCATCACAAGAAGGGGTTGTTTACTGTTAAGTCAGCATACAAGGTGGTGAATGAAGTAATGAGAGGAGGAAACGTGGCCGAGAGCTCAAGGGGCTATGTTGGGAAGAGAATTTGGACTGCACTTTGGACGCTTCGAATACCAAATAAAATTAAAGTGTTTGGGTGGAAAGCTTGCAATGATATTTTGCCAACAAAGTTGAATCTGACAAAGAGAAGAATTATTGATGATGTTGTGTGTCCAATATGTATGAGGTTCCCGGAGTCAGCTATCCATGTTCTATGGGAATGTGATGTAGCTCAAGATGTTTGGGCTGGAAGCTTGAAAATTCTGCAGGAAGGAGTTTCGGGTATGACTAATGTGCTTCAATTAATGGAGTACTTGCTGGATCGAGTAGAGTCACAAGAATTGGAGGTAGTGTTAGTCTAAGCATGGTTGATATGGAAATCAAAGAAACGGGTTTATTCATGGAGGCAAATTTCATGATCCGGGTTGGTTGAACAATCGTGCAAGGGATTATCTAGAGGAGTATCAGACTGCAATAGATCAAATGGGAGCTGAACCAGAGATGCAAACTAATCAAGATACTTGGCAACCTCCTCTACATTCGATCTTCAAGCTTAACTTTGATGCAGCATTGTTTTCGAGCCTAAACAGATCAGGACTTGGAGCAGTCATACGAAATGAAAAAGGAGAGGTTATGGCAACCATGGCAGCCAAGGGACCTGAGGTTTTCTGTAGTGAGAAGACCGAATTACTTGCATGTAGAAAGGCCATCGAGTTCGCAGTGGATGCTGGCTTCTCTAAGTTAGTCATTGAAGGGGATAATAACTTTGCAATGAAAGCTATTTTAGCTCTAAAGGATGATCAGTCAATGTTTAGGAATGTGATAGGTGATATTCAGCATTTGATTAGAAATTTGAATTGGGTTAGTATTGAGTGTACTATGAGAGGGAGAAATAGGGTGGCTCATGTGTTAGCTCAATTTGCAAGAAATATTATTGATGACATGTATTAGATGGAAGATTTACCTCCAATAGCTAGGGAAGCTTTGTATCAAGATGCTAATTTTTCTGATTAATTGAATGGAATGATTTTGTTTCAAAAAAAAAATGTACTACGTTTTTTTTTTTTTTTAAAGGACGTCAATATAATTTTATTTTTTTTTGATAGGATAAATATAATAAGTTGTTTATACTATAAAATGGCAAAAGTATAGAGAAATAGGAGCTTGCAGTTTAATCTCCTCAATGAATTACACTGCATTAAATATCCTCTTAAAATTTTAAATGGCCCAGCACTATGTATGTGTATATGTACACAAAATCTTTCATAACGTTTTAGACAATAAAGTATAGAGATTGTAAAAAAATTTCCACTTAAATTTATTGTATCTTCATAAAATCTTCAGTTTAATTATTTTCCCTCAAAAAAAAAATAATAAAGCCTTCCTTTCTTCAAACAACATAGTTATTTTTGCAATCACAGGATCAAATTCATCTGAATGACATATCCAGTTTCAACGAAAATCTTTTGCCCACGATGATGATATTTGGGAAAAAAAAATGTATTAGATACATGAGTCCTCCCTCTTATATGGGGTTCATCTCCTATGAGAGGGAAAACTCATGTACCTGATACATGATATACCTTCCCAATATTTGGAGTTGTTTATCTCTAGTTGTGTCCAATTTTAAATTTTGGCAAGAATATAAGCAATGTAAATTGAGAGCAATCATTGGTGCCATCCATCTCAAGGAAAATACAAGGTAAATTGGGCTGTCTTGTGGGGCTTCTTTTAACTTCTTTTTTTTCTTTTCTTTTTTGGGTTTGATGTTGTTATAAGGCTGGCTCTATACAAATATCTAAGGCTTAAGGCAATACTTTAAAATAACATTTTACTTATATTAATTTTTAAAAAAATATTTAATATTTAATTTCTATATTATAATGTTTTAATTGATCTATATTCCCATTTTTTAGATGCAAAATAATAATGAAATTTTGTATTAAAATTTCATTAACATCTTATTTTCAATTGATTGTATTTCTTATGGCATAGTCTATCTTAAATATGATTTTATTAATTTTAATTTGAAAAATCTTCATTAAGTTTTTTTTTTTTTGGTTGAGAATACTAAGTATTTTAACACACACACACAGGGAGAGGGGGACAAGGCTTTAAAGAAACTTATAATGGGGTATATTCAAAAGGGTCTAATTCTTTGATATACAACATATACTTTAAACCTTTTTAACTCACTCATTTTTCAATGTGGGATTAACCAACTGTTTTTTCTTTTGAGAATACTAAGTATTTTAGCGCGTGCACACACACAGGTAGGGGTGGCAATTCATGTTTGCATGTTAGGTTCGTGTCGTGTTGAGTAATGAGTATTAGACTATACGGGTCAACCCTAACTTAACATGTTTATTAAACGGGTCAAGATTCCTCAACCTTAACACAACCTATTTATTAAACGGGTCAGTCGTGTCGATCTATTTATTAGATTTTATCAAAACGAAAATAATAATAATAATAATAGTTTTAGTATTAAACAAATTGATATGAATTTTGAAAACCTAAACAAATAAATATTTTTATATGAAATTTAGAACTAACAAGTAACTACATCACAAATAATAATTCAAAATTAAAGCATATCTCAATATCACATATAATCAATCATAATATGTCAAAAAAAATAAATCACAACAATTGACAAATTTATATACCTAGGGTTTGAAGGGTGTATTGGTAAAATGTCATTTAATTAAACAGGTCAAACGAGTTCCATGTGATGAACATTAATCCAACCCATTTATTAAATGGGTTAGTCGGGTCAACCGGAATATGACATGAACTCATTAAGCCTCAATCCATCACCTAATAATTTCGAATCGTGTTGTGTCGGGTTCGCGATTCGTGTCCAATTTTGTCATCCCTACACACAAGGAGAGGGGGAGAAGATTTTAAAGAAACTTACAATGGTGTATACCCAAAAGGGTCTAACTCTTGGATATACAACACAAGCTTTAAAAAAAAATGCATTTGAAAAAAAATGCTCTTTATATGGTTTGATTTGCTAATTGAAAATATTTTCTTTTATTTGTAATACTTCTTTTAAAACTTCTAATTTCGAAAGCATATAAAAATCATAAATAGTTTTGTTAAATTTTTTCATTGTTGCTTCTTATTAGCAACAAATTTATCAATAGAACCATTTTAAGTTTCAATTAATTTTCCTATTATTGTTTTTAAGTTATTCATATATAGATTTATATTGTTCTGGTATATATTTATAATTTGAAAATATATAAAAATAAAAGAAACATCAATTACAATAAAATAATTATAATATGATTAAAATAAAATAATTTTAAAGCATTGAGCAAAATATCAAAGGCACCATTGTAGTTTACTAAAAAATAAAATCATTCATTAACCTCGTTATTCACAAATAACGATAAATTCACTTAAAATCAAATTATAGGTAAAATAAAATAAAACTATTAATACTTGTAGGGATGGAGGGCCTAGATATGGGTAATGGGTCGTGGGCCGTGCCTGAGGATATCAGATAGCTCGAGGATAGGTAAATACTAATGAAGGCATACAGGTTAGTGGGCCATAGAAGAAATCTGGTCATAAAGAGTTGGAAATGTTGTCCGAGGAGAAGTACCTCCTCGGCTAACAGAGTAGATGTCAAAGGTTTGACCCTTCGTCAAAAATAAGGCACACCATATAAGATAAGACAAAAAAGAGTTAGGAAATATCTGAGAAGAAAAATTGCTACCACCACCTTGAATGCTCTGCAACTAATCCCCTGGCCACATTAATGTGGAGGTGATACCTGAACAGTAACATTCAGCCTTACAACTACCCATAAAGACTTCAGGAAGGTGTTGATAGGACAAGTATCAAAGCCAACAATTTGATCTACACGTGGAAGGATGAAATGAAGGAAGAAATGGGAATATAAAGGAGAAAAACCCCATTGAAAATGGGATCATCAGAAAATCTAAGGAAAAATAACTGTAGACTCAAGAACTATAATTTTATATGAGTTTAAGAGAGATATATAAGAACAAGCCATCTTCGGACTTTGCCAAGGAGAACTTTTCTTTAATAAAACTGTTGTTCTATTCTTTCTAATAATAGCTAACCTACTGTGATTACTATCCACTTAACTCATTGAAAATTCATCTTTAAGCTCACTCTCTAACAAATTCATTGTTTTGGACTTTTTGGGCTATTGACCCTCCATTCGGGCTTTAGGAGCAACTCGTGTCTTTACAATTGGCGTCGTCTGTGGGAATTTGAACATTCTTGAGTTCATTCAACCATGGTAAGTTCAAGACCAAATCGCGAAAAAACTATGGGATCCCAACATCAAGATCAATTTCTTAATCTTGAACGAAGGAGAGACCGTGAAGTTAGCATACACACCACTCAGACAAGTAGAAGTCATTTTAGAAGTTGGAGTCATGCATCCCGTGGAGAAAGCATCAAAAACTTGCAATTGGAGATAGACCATTTACGGAGGAAATTACGCTGTAAGCAACGGAGAGGGGTTCCTTCAAGCTCAGAGTCTCCCTATGATGGTGATGATGATAGTTACCGGCCAGGTCAGTGACTCCTCCCAGTGAATCTTTCTCTTGTGATGAGGATCGCCATTGTAGGTGGAGAAGTAAAAGCCCACCTTGCAAAGGTTTGGGCAATGATGCTATAAGCAGGGCCTTGCGCCAAATTTCTAAATCACCGTTTACACAAAGAATTGAGGGAGGAAAGCTTCCTCGGCAGTTTACTTAGCCAACCTTCACCATATATAATGGTAGAACGGATCCTGTGGAGCATGTTAGCCACATCAATCAAAGAATGATTGTTCACTCAAAGAATGATTGTTCACTCAAAGACTGAAGCCTTAATGTGCAAGGTGTTCCCCATCTAGCCTGGAGCCTGTAGCGATGAGATGGTTTGATGGATTGAGGGAAGGATCAATCAATTCCTTTCAGGAGCTTACCATGGCTTTTGGAGCTTGTTTTATTACTTGTAGTAGAGTTCCTCATCCCTTGGATTCCCTGCTGTTTATGGCCATGCGAGAGGGGGAGACCCTGAAGACGTATTCAGATAGCAATAGGGAGATGTTTAATGAAATAGAAGAAAATTTTGATGACATGGAAATAAAGACCTTCAAGGTCGGCCTACCTTAGCATGATTTAAGGAAGTCTTTGACAAGAAAGCCTACCCGAAGCATACGTCAGCTCATGGATTGAATTGATGAGTACAAACGGGTTGAGGAGGATTAACAACAAGGAAAGGGGAAGGCTAAAGTAGTTCCCCAAGACCGAAGGGATTTCAGATCAGAGGTACAACAGCAATCGGCCCAGGAGAGATTTTGCTGGGCATACTGGACCTACTATTGCCTAGGTAGTCAATACTGTGTTTAGGGAGCCTGTGCACCAAATCTTGGAGAAAATAAAGAATAAGCTATACTTCAAGTGGCCAAATAAGATGGGAGGAGATCCTAAGAAGCACAACCAAAGTCTTTATTGCCAGTACCACCAAGATCGAGGACACACTACAGAAAAGTGAAGGAGTTTATAGAATCACCTGGAGTAGCTGGTCAAAAATTGGAAACTAAGACAATTCTTATATCAACCCAATGGACAGGGGAGCCAAGTAGGTTCGGCACATCAGAAGGATGCTCCTTTAAGACCATCCTTGTGGACGATTAGTGTTATTCTTGCTGCCCTAGGTTGGACTGGTTCCCATCCATCCAAGGTGATGTCTATAGCCCGGCCACACGCTGAGGACTTGACTCATGATTCTAAAAGGGGAAGAATTGAAGTCCGACCAGCTCTCATTTTTTTTTTTATGAGAATAAGGTGGGAACCCTACAGCCACAAAATAATGCCCTTGTGGTTACCCTCAGAATTGGAGGGTATGATGTGAAGAGGGTTTTGAAAGATCAAGGCAGTGGTGCAAAAATCATGTACCCTGACTTATACAAGGGGCTCAAGCTGAAGCCTGAGGACCTAGCCTGCTATGATTCTCCTTTAGTGGGATTTGATGGAAGACTGTCATCCTAAGAGGCCAGATCAGATTGCATGTTCAGGCAGGGTCGGAGGTCGTGGAAGTGGACTTTATTATGGTAGATGCATATTCCCCCTACACTACTATTTTGGCAAGACATTTACTTCATGCCATGGGGGCTGTTTCTTCCACCTTGCACTTAAAAGTGAAGTATCCTTTAGGGGACCAAGTTGAGGAGTTGATCAGAAGTCCATCTGTGGTTAGGCAATGTTTGGTGGCTGCAATTAGATATCAGTCTAAAGGTGAACCTTTAGCTTCTACAAAGAAGGATTTATAGCAATCAAGGAAAACCATCCTGTCCTCGGATGTTGTGGTAGAAGGGGTCAAGTGTGAAGAGTTAGAGAAAATCATCATTGATAATGATAAGGAAAAGTTTTTCCAAGTGGGAGTTCAGTTGCCTCTTCAAGAAAATGAAGTGTTGGTTGTTTTCCTCAAGGAGAACGTTGAAGTTTTCACATGGATTGCTTATGAAGCTCCCGAAGTGGATCCAAATTTCATCTGTCATCATCTAAATGTTAGTCCATTTGTCACTCTTAAGAAGCAACCACCTCAGCGCTCTTCCAAAAAAACATTCTAATGTTTTTAAAGAGGTGGTGATCAAGCTTAAGTGGGCAGAAGAAATAAAAGAAGTATTTTACCCTGAGTGGCTGGCCAGTGGTGGTAAAGAAGAAGAATGGAAAACGATGAGTATGTGTGGACTTCACAGATCTAAACAAAGTCTGCTCCAAATATCCCTTCCTGATACCTTGGATAAACCAGTTGGTGGATGCAACAGTTGGTCATTCTCGGATGAGCTTTTTGGATGTCTTTCAAGGGTACTATCAAATACCTTTAGCTCTAGATAATCAGGAGAAGACTGCTTTTGTTACCCCCACTAGGAACTACCATTACAAAGTGATGTCTTTTGGATTGAAGAATGTCGGATCCATCTATCAGAGGATGATGACTAGGATGTTCGAATCTCAACTTGGCAAGAATATTGAAGTCTACATAGATGATATGGTGGTGAAAAGCAAGGTAAAGTCCGAGCATGTGAAGGACCTCGGAAGTATTTTTGAAGTGTTGAGAAAGCACAAGCTATGCCTTAATGCTTCTAAGTGTTCATTTGGCGTCAGTTCAGGCAAATTTCTGGGTTATACGGTCACTTATCGTGGAATTGAAGTTAATCTAAATCAGATTAAGGTAATCAATAATTTACAACCTCCTCAGAATCCCAAGGAAGTCCAGAAGTTGATAGGAACGATTGTAGCCTTGAATCGATTCATCTCTCAGTCCGCAGACAGATGTAGACATTTCTTCCAATTGTTGCACAAATGGAAAGGATTTGAGTGGACAGAATAATGTGTTTTGGCCTTTCAACAGTTGAAGGATTATTTTTCTTGGCCACCCATTATGTCTAAGCCTAAGGAGAAAGATGTTCTTTTCGCCTATATTGTTGTAGCTTTCCATGCAATTATTCTAGTACTTGTAAGGGTGGACAATGAAGTACAACAACCAATCTATTATGTGAGCAAGTCACTATACGAAGCAGAGGTCCGTTATTTGCCTCTAGAGAAGGCTATTTTGGCTGTAGTATATGCTACACAGAAACTCCCTCATTATTTCTAAGCTTACACTGTTGTGGTTTTAACCCAACTTCATCTTCAGTCATTACTCCAAAAGGCTGATTATACAAGGAGAATTGCCAAGTGGGGAACAATTTTAGGGGCCTTTGACATTAAGTATATGCCTCGAACCTCTATTAAGAGCCAAGTTCCTGCAGATTTAATGGCAAAATTTACTGAATCTCCAGTAGAGATGGAGGACGAGGAGCAAAACTTGGGAGGAAAACCAGTTGGCGCAATTTCTCTACAAGGACCGTTATCTTGGAAATTGTATGTTGATGGTGCAGCTAATTAGAGAGGATCTGGGGTGGGGCTAGTTGTGGTATCCCCAAACAAGATCACTATTGAAAAATCTTTAAGGTTGGGTTTCTCAGCCACGAACAATGAAGTCGAGTACGTAGCTTTGTTGGTAGGGATGGTCATGGTTTAGAAAATAGGAGGAAAGGCAGTGGAAGTGTTCTCGAACTCAAGGTTGGTAGTAGGCCAGATGAAGGGAGAGTTGGAAGCTGGAGATTTGAGAATGCAAGGATATTTGAATAAAGCTAGGCGCTTGCAGTCAAGTTTTGAGTTTTTCACTTTGCAACAAATCTTGAGGAGCAGAAATACTCATGTCGATTCCCTGGCTACTTTGGCAACCTCTTCTGGAGAAGTTTTACCTCGAGTTATACTCGTTGAAGATTTGCATAAGCCTACCGAGGATAAGAAGGAAAAGGTCCAGGTTCACCAGGTCATGGTCAGTCCTAGCTGGTTGGATCCTTTGGTCCTGTTTCTCAAGGAAGGTACTTTGCCTGATAAGAAGGGAGAAGGTGATAGAGTACGGAGGAAAGCTCCTCATTTTCAAATGTCCGAGGAGAAAAAGTTGTATAGACGTTCCTTTTCTGGACCATACTTGCTCTGTGTCCATCTTGAAGTAGTGGAGCTACTTCTGGAGGAGTTGCATGAGGGGATTTGTGGAAGTCATACAGGGGGCAGGTCACTATCCCATAGGGTCCTCACCCAAGGGTATTGATGGCCAAGTATGCAGTAAGAAGTACTGAAATTTGTGAAGAAGTGCGATCAGTGCCAAAGATTTGCTCCAAATATTCATCAGGCAGAGGGAGTCCTCAATCCTCTATTTAGTCCATGGCCATTTGCTCAATGGGGTTTAGACACTGTAGGACCATTTTTTTAGGGCTATAGGAAACTGAAGATGGCTTCTGGTCAGAACTAATTATTTCACAAAGTGAGTGGAAGTTAAGCCATAGTCTAATATTAAAGATCTAGATATAAAGAAGTTTGTATGGAAGAACATTGTCACTCGGTTTGGGATTCTTTACACCCTCATCTCAGATAATGGGCTCCAGGTTGACAGTAAAGCTTTCAGGAGGTACTGCTGTGAATTAGGCATTAGAAACAGATATTTAACTCCAGCTTATCCACAAGGAAATGGGCAAGCTAAGGCAGTCAACAAAGTTATAATGAATGGACTTAAGAAGAGGTTGGATGAGGCAAAGGGTAGATGGGTAGAAGAGTTGCCACATGTTTTATGGACATATCAGACTACTCCTCGTCAGTCAATAGAGGAACACCCTTCTCAATGACTTAAGGGACCGAGGCAGTGCTCCCTTTAGAAACTGGGTTCCCAACACTGAAGACGAGCATGTTCACCCCTAACAACAATGATAAGTTATTGGAAATGAGTCTAGATTTGGTAGATGCACGAAGGGAAGCAGGCAGCCATGGTTCAACTGGCATATTATCAGCAAAAACTTAAGCAAGGATATGATACAAAAGTGAGGGAAAGACCCTTAACCCCAAGAGACTTGGCACTGAGAAAGGTTGTGGGCACTGCAAAGAACCCTTCTTGGGGAAAGTTGGGACCCAATTTGGAGGGGCCGTACCACATCACCTCGGTGGCTGGTATATGTACTTATTTTTGGAAAATCTAGATGAAAATGTTGTACCACGCCTGTGGAATGTAAATAACCTATGAATGTACTATTATTAATGAAAGACATTTCTACCATATTTTTGTTTCTATTGTTATATGTTGTTTTCTTATTACTTTAAGTGTTAAACAGAACCTTGGCATGCTTGGTTCCTCGAACTAAATACCTTGGGTAAATTAATGCTTCTTATTCCTCTAAGTATTAAATAGAACTTTGGTCATGCCTGGTTCCTCGAACCACATACCTTGGGTAAATTAATACTTCTTATTCCTTTAAGTGTTAAACAGAACCTTGGTCATGCTTGGTTCCTCGAATCACATACCTTGGGTATATTAATGTTTTTTTATTTATTTAAGTGTTAAACAAAACCTTGGTCATGCCTAGTTCTTTGGACCACATGTCTTGGGTAAATTAATATTTTTTATTCCTTTAAGTGTTAAACAGAACATTGGTCATATTTGGTTCCTCGGACCACATACCTTAGGTAAATTAATACTTCTTATTTCTTTAAGTGTTAAACAGAACCTTGGGCATGGCTGGTTCCTCGGACCACCTACCTCAGGTAAATTAATACTTCTACGGTTATCTAAGCGTTAAATAGAACATTGGTTATGCCTGGTTCCTTGGACCACATGCCTTGGGTAAATTAATGTCTGCCTACTAAGCCAAGTACTAAACAGAACCTTCATCATGTCTGACTCCTTGGACAATGTACCTTGGGTAAATTAGTGTCTGATCTATCTATAATGGATAACCAATACTCTTATTGTGGTAACTTAACTGAAGAAACGCTCATGAGCATCACTTAAAGCATTTGCAAGTATATCCATGATATGGTTTGGGGTAGTAAACCTGATTTTGTGAGGTCGCACTCCTCGGACCAAGTGCCTTGGTTAAATCAATGCTTCACATCTACTGGAAGTCATTGATGGAGCTTCGACCACACATAATCTTTTGAGCCATACACCTCAGGTATGTAAGGTGTGTATTTAAGTTAAAGTGCAAAATGTTAAGTGTTAGTGGCCTAGAGGGTTAATTTATTGCATTACTAATTGCATAAAATGTAGGGGTTAAATTACAAGTTATATAGACATCTATCAAGATTAAGCGCAAAGTTGCATTTTGATCAAAAGGAATTGTAAGTTATGTCAACATCAGTTAAACAGGGATCATGAACGAAATAATATTTGGTTTCACATAAACACGATGAAATATAAAGGAACTTAACAACTTTTCATTAGTTAAGGCCTTGAAAAGGCAAAGAAATTACATGTTTAAAAACAAAAGATAATAAATACATGTAAGAGGAACACTTAAAAAAAAGGGGGAAAACTACTACAGAGTCTAAATAAAATCCTAGGTAGTCTTGGGAGGAAGTGGATTGGCCATCGTTGCAGTCTGGGCAGGCACCTCCAGCCCTTTGATTTGAGTAGCACCCTTGCCCTTGGGGTTGTGATAGATCTCGCCGAAAGTGCCTCTCAAAAAAGAGAGATTTTTAGAGTGCTTTTTAGGGTACCTCTCTTTTTGGGTAAGTGGTATGGAGTCGCTACTTATTTTTTATACCAAAAAAGAAAAAGAAAAAATATAAACATAAAATACATGACTGAATTGTTCTTCTCATTGACTAAATAATAAAATACATAATTGAAAAATTGAAAATTACATGGCTTTGGTTCTTAGTTACAAACTACCAAATAATTACATCGCTTCTTGTCCTAGTTACATTCTACCCAAAAAAAAATAAAAAATTAAGGCAAGCCAGAACTACTTTTCCAAAGACCTAAATTCGGAGGCTAGGTTACGAAATGAGAAGGTGTTAGGCACCCATTCCGCCCAAACAGAGTCAGGTCTTCTAGACTCTTGTGACCAATGTACCATCTATGCACGCTATGAAGACATATTGTATATATGAACACAACTAAATCACACAAATTTATTTATGAATGAATCCTCTTCTTTGTTTAAAAAAATTCAGATCTGTTTTGGTGATAAAAAATTGGTCTTTTAGTTTAGAAAAATCAGATCTGCTTTTGAAAATAATTTTTTTTTTTTTTAAACTTGGTAAAAGATTAGATCTATTTTGTGATAATTAAAAAATGGCTTTTGATAACTGGAAAAAAAATCAGATCTGTTTTTGTAGGTTCAAAAAATATGGAAGAGATTTTTTATAAAGAGAATTTCATTTATAAGATAAATTTATGCTACACAAACTAAATAAAATAAACAATCATGCATAATCTTTTCTTTGTTTCAAAATTTGCATATATTAAAGAAATATCAAATCTATATCTAAGAAGGATACAAATCAGTTTTTGATTTGAGAAAAATTCAAATCTACATCTAATAAAGATGCAAATCTGTTTTTTATTGAGAAAAAATTCAGATCTACATCTAAGAAAGATGCAGATCCGTTTTTGTTTAAGAAAAATTCAGATCTACATCTAAGAAAGATGTAGATCCGTTTTTTTTGAAGAAAAATTCAGATCTACATCTAAAAAATATGCAGATCTGTTTTTTATTAAGAAAAATTCAGATCTACATCTAAGAAAGATGTAGATCTGTTTTTATTAAAAAAAAAATAGTTATATGTAGATTATTGAAATTAAGAAAGAAATCACAACAATTATATATATTAAAAAAAAAAAAAACGATCATACTTAAACAATGATTAAAAATTCATCTTAGGAATAAAGGAAAACATGTATCATCATAAACAAGAAGCATAAAAAGAATAGGGTTATTGAAAACAACCTCATGCATGAGCACTCCTTGTTCTTGAGAGGATGTTTTAGGGTTCAAAGAAATTTATTCAATTATCTTTGAAACTTAAAAGCCCTAATTTTGGCAGCAAATATCAGAGAGGATCAGCAAATATATGCACTTAGAGAGTCTAAAAACGTATGCCTCTCAGAGCCCCCAAAAAAATCCCTGAATTATGAGATTCAGTCTCTATTTATAGAGGCCAGAAAACTCTAAAAAATAGCTATGATGTGTAGAACATGAATTGGGACTCATCCTTTTGTGAAAAGATTGAAAATGGTATGTCTTATCGTCACCCGAAAGGCGTTGGGCCAAAGCCCAAAAGGGGTCAATTTGGCACTTTAAAAGTGCCGTTCAACACTCCAAAAGTGTCAAATGGTACTTTTGGACGCCAAACACACTGTCGTGTTCCAGTGTGTTTTGGACTCTTTTTTTAGGTTTTTTTGATCCGGTCCTTGTACTTAGACGTGTTTTCATCCTTAATCTATGATATTTTTTTTCTCTTTTATGGATAATTCAGACTTTTTGGGAACAATTATCTTGTAGATAAATCCCTAAAAATAAATCTTGATAAAGTTCAAATTATCTACAATTTTATTGTTATCCAATCATCTCTTTTATTCCTATGCATGCAACCCTATGTTAGACACTATTATCGACCAATTACAATATTATATAATTAATTTTAATTGTTTAACCAATCAGAATTAATTTAAATTAATCGTGTGTGGTCGACTCTTCCTAGACACAATGCATGTTGACCGTGCAAACTTGATCATGCAATATCTTTCAATCCAATGGTTCGATTTTGAAACCGGACACACCATTGTGACCGTTAGAATCTCAAGATCATTTTTATGATATGAAATGAATAAATTGATGCATGTAATGCAAGAACAAATTGATGCATGTAATGTAGGAACCAATTGATGCATGTAATGCAATCATGATTTTTGGGGTACATGGATGGTCATTTCAGTCATCTTTCTTGATTAAATCATGAGTGCAAAATCGAGTGTCTACAAGGGTCCTTCTTGGTTTGAGCTGCACCCTTGCCCTTAGGGTCCTCCTTAACAGTAAAAGGAAGTGTGGCTAGTGACAATACTTGGCTTTAGGATGCCCCCTTTTCGTTGGACGGGTCCGTAGGCACCTGTAGGGGCTTAGCTAGTTCCTTATCCTTCTCCACTACACCAGTTTGGTCAACCTCTTTAGGAGGAATGGTTGGAGTAGGGAGAGCACCAGTGGGAGCAAATTGGCTTGGCTCTGGAACTTGGGATCAACCTCGATGTGAGAGCTTAAGGGGCCAGCTACTCTGAGGGTTGGGGGATAGAAGGCATTTTCTGCCCTTCTCAATGTGGAAGAGGCATCCACCCCAGCTTGGTCTAGGGCTTCATTCCACACCTAGAGGCAGTAGCCCCTGCAAACCAAAGTGACCTGGGCCCTAAGGGTCTCTTTAGTCTCTGCCACCCTAATATCATACCCCTCTTCCTCGGCCTCAGCTTCCTTAGCCTCCTCCAGCTTCTTCTTTAGAACCACTATCTACTATTTAGCTATGGTAAGCTGATCCTCGATCTGGCACAGTTGTTGGCGCTAGTTTTCTGCCTGCCTCTCAGCCCCCTCTAGAGCTGCCTCGACACTCTTCCGGTCATGGGTTACCTCATTCAACTTGGCATTGAGGTCTTTAATTCTTTGCTCTGCCAGGTTAAATGCATCGATGACAGTTATGTGTCGAGCCTCGTCCTCCTTCATCTGCTTGTGGGCATCATCTACCTACTCCTTGGCGAGGTGCGCTACCTGGATAGCCTTCATAAAAGGAAAGAAAGAAGGTAAGTTAAATTCTTCAAGGGAAGGAATAGTATAAGTATTTAAAAAAAAAAAAAAGATATGAAGAAAGACTTACCAAAGCTAAATCCCTTTTCAGGGTTAGAAACAGCTCATGCTTCTTGAATGTCCTTAGGTCGGTCATATCCTGAGGTAGCAGGTAGTGGCTGCTCCAAGGCATTAGCCACATAGTCTACCTTCCCCTTTTGGAAATCCCTTATGAAGGAGTCTAAAGGAAAGGGGGCTCCATTCAGTATCAGGGGGGATCCTAAATTTGGATCCTAGAACGACAGTCACGTCCTTTCTCTACAATGGCTCCCTCACTTGAGGCCTCGTCTGTGCCCCCTGAACTATTTGGCCACTTTTTGGGGCTCAGGCTCCTTAGAGGGGACAACCTCCCCCTTCTCCACCACATTTTTGCCTTTCCTGTCCCATTTTCTTTTCTCTTCTACATTTTCAGGTTAAGAAGTGTGGGCAAGAACAGGAGTAGGGGGTCAGGTCTGGATAGTTACATCAGGGATCAACCCTCCTGCATGAGTTTCGAGGAGGGCGAGCAGGTTTGGGTTGGACTCCCTCTGTAGCACCATTGTGTCGGTTATGTTAGGGGTTTCTTGAACGCCGTTAACTTAGGTAGGAGGAAGGTGGCTGAAGTTAACTTTTGAAGGCTCTGGAGATTGAAGCTGGTCAAAAACTCCAAAATCTTCCTTGGAGTCCAAAACCTCCACTACCCTCGTTGTTTCTTCAGGAGTTGGTTGGGAGGAGGTTGCTTCTTACTCAGTGCTGGAAAGGTAGTTTTACCAAATGAGTGCCTTCGGGAGAAGGACTAGAGAAGAAACCGTGCACGACGATGTTGATCTAGTGCAACCAAGGATCCTTTGCCTTGATCACGTACTTGGGAGCTTGGAAACTTGTGGATATGGGTGTGTAGCAGAGAATGATATGAGCTACTCTTAACTGTCCGTTGGTGTGGACGAAGATCTTGGCCTTAAGAATTTTTGTCGAATTAGGCTCGTTGACAATGCTAAAGTTTGGGATTACAAAGTACTTATCTACAAATTCATCAAAAGTAAAAACATCGTTAGAATAAAATGCAGGTAGATAAACGATAACTAATTTACCAGTTGGGATAGAAAAAGTAAGCACAAAAGTGTTACTGAGAAAATGGGTATTGTTAGAGTAGTAAGCCTAAACCTAAACACCCTACCTGGTGTCCCATCTCATGTTGGGTTGTGAAGTCCATCATGCCACTCCCCTGAGACAATTAAGAAGTCCTTGTCCATGCCCTTGTTAGTATCAGGAAGACATGATATAAGCTTGACTGCAGGGACCCTAGTTTTCAGATAATACCCCTGGCCTTTGAGGCGTTGACGATTATAAATCCAGTTAACATCGTGATGGGAAAGGTTCACACCCATCTTCTTGTTAAGGGCATCTACACTACCTAGAATCCTAAATACATTAGGAGTGCACTAGGTAGGACAAAGTCTGTGGGTGATTAGGTAGTCCCTAGTCACTCTACCCATGGAGATTCTCATCCCTCCCTCTATAAAGGCAATCATTGGAATTACTACCTCCTCTTCTTGTCTCATGGCATGCCAGTCCCCTTGGTGGAAATACCAGATTGAAACCTCAGTTGGAATACGGTAATGGGCTTTAAAACTCTCTATACCCTCTGGGGTGTCTACTAAACTAGCAAATCTACCAATTTGAAAGGTAAGTGAAGGTGTTGGGGTGACGAGGTGTAAATTAAGGAGGAAGAAGAAGAAGAGGTCCTAAAATTAAGAAGAAACACTAAAGGTAACTTATGAAAGTACGGAAGGGCTCCTCAAAATGATTCTTGAAAGTTGAAGATGCAAAAAGTAAAACAACCAGAGTTTTCAATCAATATATATAGGAGTGGGAAAAGTGTTGGAAAAATACATGGAATAATAGATTTGTATCTCATACAAATACATGTAGCGAAATATGAACGAATCTACTTCATTCATGATTGATAACATGTACTATGTAAATTTCAGAATTCAAAAACAAAAGAGCGGACCTTGGTGTGGTGAAATTCAAAAACCAAATATTAGAAGTACTTGGGAACACTTTTAATCTTCACTCTAATTTGACTTAATGCCCAAGAAGTGTGGTCTCTCAATCAGTTTCCAAGTGAGAATAAAAGAGTGGATTTCACTCATATACACACACTTTCATTCTACAAAAAAGTGTCTCTTAAAAATTCTATATGTTTCTCTCCTTATAACTAACTGATTATTTAATTGGACTAGCCTTTTGGGCTATTCCAATTGGGCTTTAGTATGTGGCTTGAAGTGAGACCAAAAGGGAACAAATAAGACTCTAGCTCTAATGGGTCTTGGGCTTTTCTATCAACTCTTGACAAGTCCAAAGTTACTACTAATTATATTTAATACTACTATATAAATATAATTGCACTCTAGACCTTATTAATAAATTATATCACAAGACTTTATTATATATACAATCACTTCATAAAATATTCATAGTAATATAAAGTCATGAATGTAGACTGCCACTTTGAAGATTACTACATTTTAATCCTTCAGTACCTAATTTAATCTTTTAAGTTATTCATCATATATTTATGAAATCCAATTTCATAAATATATACTTTAGTAACTCTTTACTTAAGTGGTTAGCCCTAATACTTTGAATAACCAAACCCATTAAACTTATCTCAAAGAAATATTTTAAATCTTCGTTAAGAGATTATGAATTCCATCTTAAGAATATATGCTCCATCAACACTAAATGTGGCTGCCTAATGTACTGAGGTTTTGATCGTGACTTTAGATCTCACTCTTGATATATTAAAGCAACCTATACTTCATGATCAGGTCCATTATTCTCTCAGAATTAAGAGTTGATGTAAATAAAAGTCGTGAGATTTATTATTCATTTGATGGTCGTTAAGAGAATAATAAATCTCACAACGGTCTAGTTCAATATGTCTTAACTCTTAAAACATATCAACTAGAAGTCTTCACTTTCATGATCATGACAAATCATCTTAGTTTATATGTTATAGTTTTCGCAAATGAAATGCCAAATTTTATCACCGACTACGAACTAAAATTCTGAGTTTACAAAGAAATTGTGATTATATCTTTTGTGACTAAATCACATACTACGCATCTTATGGACTATATGATAATGCTCAAATATTCATGTTACCATTATTTTAGATAATAACAAAACAACTTTATTAATCACAACATTAAATCATACATAATGTCATACATAATATCATACAATAGGATTTAAGGGCATTAATCCTAACAAAAAGTGAGCAAAAGAATTCCCGCCCAAATCCCCATAAAACTTCTCCACCATTGGATCTTCATCATACCGTAGAACGTGGGGGATAAGGCACCGTATGACATAAATGCTAAAGCGACCCAGATGTCGAAGCGTAAGGAGCGTGCCTCTTTGTAATTGAAAAGACACCTGCAAAAAAAGAAGTGATATAAGAGTGGGAAGGGTGATTGCTAAAAGATCGAAATCCCCCTTTTTCTTGAGGAGCAAAAGAGTGGAATTTCGAAGGGCTATTGTAGGTATGGAGGGCCCAGATATGGGTATTGGGTCATGGGCCATGCCCGAGGACAGGTAGATACTAATGAAGGCATACAGGTTAGTGAGTTGTAGAAGAAATCTGGTCATAAGGAGTTGGAAATGTTGTCCGAGGAAAAGTAGCTCCTCAGCTAACAGAGTAGATGTCAAATGTTTGACCCTTCGTCAAGAACAAGGCACCAGATAATTGTATTGGTAAGGATAAACATCAGATAGGGATAAGACAAAAAAGAGTTCGGAAATATTTGAAAAGAAAAGTTGCTACCACCGCATTGAATGCTCTGCAGCTAACCCTTTGCCTATATTAATGTGGAGGAGATACTTGAATAATAACATTCAGTCTTACAACTACCCACAAAGACTTCATGAAGGTGCTAATGGGATAAGTATCAAAGCCAGTAATTTGATCTACATGTGGAGGGATGAGATGAAGGAAGGAAGGGGAATATAAAGGAGAAAACCCCCATTGAAAATGAGATCATCAGAAAATCTAAGGAAAAATTACTGTAGACTCAAGAACTGTAATTTTATATAAGTTTAAGAGAGAGATATGAGAACAAACCATCCTTGGACTTTGCTAAGGAGAACTTTTCTTGAACAAAACTGTTGTTCTATTCTTTCTAATAATAGCTAACCTACTGTGATTATTATCCACCCAACTCAATGAAAGTTCATCTTTAAGCCCACTCTCTAACAAATTCATTGTTTTGGGCTCTTTGGGCTATTGACCCTCCATTTGGGCTTCAGGAGCAACTCGTGTCCTTACAATACTAAAACTAGTTTAAATTTGTCTTAATATTATCAATTTGAAACATTTTTTTTGGGTACTATAGACCATTTTGAGAAAGACCAGCCTCCCACAGTCCCATGTATCATACTATTTTTATACTTTGAAAGTTGAAATGAGTCCTCCGAAGTGCAAGTAGCGCTAGTAAACTTGGCCAGAAATGTCAGTATAGGAGTCGATTTTAGTCCTCTTATATATATAATTTTATTTTAAAAATCAGAAATGAAAATGAGAGAGTCAATTTCTTTTAATTGGGCTTTTCGTTGTTGTTAGAAAAAAAAAATTGTCCTTTTTTTTATATCATATTTCATGTTTAGTAAACACTAAACAAGGACAAACGGTGAAAAAAATTATGGAAAAAGTATCATATCTTCCCAAAACTTTGTAAGTTTGGAACTAGCATCTTCAAAAATCAAAATACAAAAAAGTTTATATTATGCTTGGCTTGTATATAAGAATTAGTATGTAAGAGCATTAGCATTTGGTATCTACAAAAAATCTCATTTTACCATCTCAAAAGCTACTTTATCTATTATATCATATAATTTTACAACACATCAAACATCCCAAATTCTATTTTTTTTTTATCACTTTATTTAAATATTCTTTTTTTTACTATTTCTCTTTCTTCCTCTTCCTCTCTTTCTCCCTCTTCCTCTTAAGCAACCAACAACCACCACATAACAGTACCACCACCAGACTAACATCCAATATATCACAGTGCCACCGCTAGACCACCAAGCAAACCCACCAGACCCACAGATAAATCCACACACACAACACTCAAACTCATAAACCCACCACTGTCATTCAGCCACCATCTCGCCAAACCCACCACCCACCCAACCATCACGACAACAACCCACCCCACCACCACAACAACACCCTTTGACCAACACCATGAACCTACAAATGCATAGAAACCCACACACAAAAAAAACAAAGCAAAATTTTACACAACTAAAACCCACAAAATCTAAATCCAAAAGGCAAAATCCATTATAAAATCCACCAATAAATCAAAACCCCTAGCAATTTCCAACCCCAATACCCATCAGAACCCACCCCAAATAAAAACCCATGAACCATAAATCAACCCATCATGACCCATGCTGGACTTGAGAGACCCACAACACATGACCCACACCGGACTTGAAAGAGCCATGACCCACGTCGAACTTGATGCACCCATGACCCGTGATGGAGCCACGATCCATGGAGAAGACGGAGAGAATACGGGGCCATACGGCTTGGTTAGGTGGTTTGTGGTGGCCTGTGATGGTGGTGGCTTGCGGTAGGGCCTATGACAGTGGGTCTGGCCATGGTGGCTTGGTGATGGTGTTCATGTCCACCATAGGTTTTGGGTTTAAAGATGAGAGAGCAAAACAAGAGAGAGAAGGAAGAAAGAGAAAATGAAATGAAATAATGAGAAAAGAGGAGAGAGAAGAGAGAAGAATCAGACAATAAAAAAATAATTTTTTATTATACAATCTTGCTGTAGTACCATCTTACATATAGGATGGTACTGTAGTAATATTTTAAAATTTTTTACCATTGGCAATCTGAGTAATGCATCATTTTAGTGGTTTGATGCTAAAATATAGCAACATATAGCATTCCCAAGACCGAGTACTGATGCTCTAACTACGTGCTTATGTAGGAGTACAATTAAAAATAATCACAATTACATGGTTCAAATTATATATTTTTTTTAGAAGAGGTTTAAATTATACATGATATTACCTTATACTACATTTTTTAAATCATTCATTTCTAAAACATGTAATGATTTCTCATTATATATATATGAAACGGGTTCAAGTTATACCTGGTGTAACTCTTATAAAGTTACACATTTTTTACACCGTAGATTCATAAGAGATCTAATGACTAAAAAAATTTCAGTAAATGCTATTAGTTTCCACCTCATTCATAATTAATACTAGCATTTTCTCTATCTCCTTATTTATTGTTTTTCACTATATTAAAGAGCATATTGCCATTTTTAACAACTTGCAGAGATTTTTCCTTAAAATTTTCCAAAGCCATGAGGTATTTCTCAATAGTTTATAAGGTATTCGAGCACCATTCATAGTTTCCACTCATATTACTCATCTCCAATAAATATAGTTCCATGGATTTCTTAATGGCAATATGGGATTCAATATTAGTTACCAGACAGTTCTTTGTGAAATGGTGGGATAATCTCAACAGCACAGATTTATTGACCAAGTCTATAAAGAATTTCCACGCCAAAGGACCTCAATCACAAGGCCACTCACATAATCATCTTCCACCATTACTATCAATTGAAGGAAAGACACGAACTGAACTCAAAGAGATCACAAGACAATTATTTGCCCAGGCTTCCCAAATGGGACAGCTAGAACGTGCTGTGACTGGTGCTTGAATACCTTATAAACTGTTGAGAAATACCTCATAGCTTTGGAAGATTTTAAGGAAAAATCTCTGCAAGTTGTTAAAAATGGCAATATTCTCTTTAATCAAGTGAAAAACAATAAATAAGGAGAGAGAGAAAATGCTAGTATTAATTATGAATGAGGTGGAAACCAATAGCATTTAATGATATTTTTTTTGCCGTTAGATCTCTTATGAATCTATGGTGTAAAAAATGTGTAACTTTATAAGAGTTATAAAAGGTGTAACTTGAATCCATCTATATATATATATATATATATATATATGATTTATAATTTAATTAATTTTTTTTTTAGAATCATAATTTAATTAAATTTAAACTCTTCAGTTTTTGTACCAAATAATTCACTTAATATAAAAGTTAGATGGACATGTGGTGCAAATTTGATAATCCAATTGAAATTTAATTGGATTTTATCTGAGCTATATATAGATATAGATTGGAAAGTACCATAATCAACAAATTATAATTTGCACACTTTTTCTGTATTTATATCTATATTCTATACTGTTGTTTAAGCCGTGAGTTCTGTCTTAGATATCCCATAATATCTTTTCTTTGTTCACTTATAGATTTTCAATTAAGGAGGACAAATTCGTAAAATAAAAGCTCATAATTTAAAACTTTCCACTAAACCCTCGTTCTCAGCCATTTACAATTTTCTTATCTTTTTGAAATTTAAAAAAACACATAATATTTTTCTCCACAACTTTTATCATTTTTTTAAGGGGTAATTACACATAACCCACCTGTGGTTTGGGCGAAAATCACTTTGTCTACCTGTGGTTTGAAAAGTGTCACTTAACCCATCTGAAGTATGTTCCGTTTGTTTTCCGTAACCACATCTCTGTTAAAATCAGGGGTAAATAGGTATTTTTGCTTAAATTTTATGTCTTTCTCCTCCCAAAACAAAAAAATGCAAAAGAAACAAGATCAAAAAGTGGCATTTGTCTCTCTCTCCATTCACACAAATGAAGAACATACCAAAAAAAAAAAAAAAACTCAAATCAACCTACACAAGATCACTGACTTAATGACTCAGATTGTGTGAATGGAGTCGTGGATATATACCCACAGAAAAACCGGCCCAACTCCCCTACCCAAACGTGCTCCTCCACTCGCTGTCGACCCTCACTCTCTGTTCAAAACATCACTGGCTGATCAATTTTTTTTTCTATTTTCACACCACATGGCCACACTTTCAGCTCAAACTTTTTCTCTCTTAGCTCAAACTTTATCTCTCTAAGGTCTTGGGATCTTGGTTTGATGGGTTTGATATGGGTTAGAAAGAGAGAGGCTGAGTCGATTTGATCTGGGTTAGAAAGAGATGTTGAGATCAGTTGCTGTCACGGCATGGCCGGTGGCGACATGTGGGTTCAAGACCAACCAAATGGGGAGTGATTTAAGAACTGTGGTGGTTGGGTTCTGGGTTTCAAAGTGGTTTTGCTGATTGAAGAAGTGTGGGTTTTTATTGAGTTCGTTCAAAATACCAATTTGGTTTTTATTTTCCTGCTTAATCTGGGTTTTTTCTCTCATCTCACATTAGATGATTTTGGGTTTTGAATTTTTTGGGTTTTGTTCTTGTCTGTTCTTCCTCAGTCTTTTTGTGTTTCTCTTTCTTTGACACACACTTTCTCTGAAAGCTCTTTGTGGAGATGTCAATGGTGGATCTGAAGTTAACATTTCTGAAGGTATACTCGGTTCTGAAATCAAAGCTCCTTGAAGACCCTGCTTTTGAGTGGACAGAGGATTCTTGTCAATGGGTCGAGCTGGTTTGTTTCCTTTCCATCTCATATTCCTATATTGTTTCTCATTTGCTAGGTTTGTGGTGGTGGATCGTGGCTGGTAGCAAATTGATGGTGGGTTTTGTCGTGGGTTGGTTGTGAGTTGGTGGCTGGTTGGTTTGACACAGCAGTGAGTGGTGGTGGTGTCGTGAAGGGCTGTGGGTCAAAGAGAGGGAAGAGAGGGTGTTCTTTTTTTAATGTTATTTTATTGTATTGAAAACTAAAATTTGTGTAGGTGTTCATTTTTTTTTTTGGTATGTTCTTCATTTGTGTGAATGGAGAGAGACAAATGTCACTTTTTGATCTTATTTCTTTTACATTTTTATGCAATTTTTTGTTTTAGGAGGAGAGAGACATAAAATTTGAGCAAAAATACTTATTTACCCCTGATTTTAACAGATGTGGGTTATGGAAAACAAACTGAACATATCTCAGGTGGGTAGGCAAAGTAATTTTCGCCCAAACCACATGTGGGTTATGTGTAATTACCATTTTTTTTAAATTTAAATAGTTACACTATTTTTTTTCCTTGCTTAGCAAACTCAAACTTGCCACAGATTTTCAATGCACAAAAAAATAATAATTAATAAACGAAAAATTATGATACTAAACCAAAAAAAATAGAGGCTGTATTTATTAAAAGATAGAAATAATTTGTACACTTTTTTTTGTTTAAGAGAGAAATAATTTGTACACGTTTATATTGAAAAATTTACAGTTTTCATTAAAATTCAACTCAACCAGCAGAAAATGCCATATGAGATGGTCAAAACTCCAAACCCCAGAGGTGATGAGTGAGAAATTCAAAAAAGAAGATAGAAAATTTGGATTCTTTTTTTATTTGGCACGAGATATTTTACAGGAAAAAATGTCATTTTCTTGAGAAAATGATGTTATCTTACCAAACCCCCCCCCCCCCCCCCCTCTTCCCAAAACCCAAAACAATAAGAATTAAAAAAATAAAAATAAAAATAAATTATCCTTCGTGAGAAACATAGCAGAGAGTGCTTGGCGGCAGAGCTAAAAACACCTTCTTGTTTCAGTCTCAGTTTCAGTTTTAGATTCTGATGGCTATCTCCACTTCCTTTGTTCCTCCTCTCTCTTTCAATACCATTACTTCTTCTTCATGGTCATTTTCTTTGTCATCTCTGACCCCATTCAGGCCCCATTACCATGCTTTGGTGGTGGGTAATCCCAGCTCAAATGGACGGTTAATGGTTCAATGTTCTTCTTCTGAAATGGGCTCCTCTTCTGACCCCATCAATATGAGGTATGGACAGTGACTGATGGATTCTCTTTGTTTCTTTGTATAATAGGTGTTGAGGAATTGTGGATTGTCCTTGAATTTTGGAAAGAATTTTGGATTTTGTTTGTTTCAGATTATGTCTTTGTGGTATGGCGGGAATTGGGTTGTTCTTTTATCTTGATTTTAGTTTGTTCCACGTTTAGGATGTTTCATGTTTTTGCATTGCGTTTCTTAATAATTTTATATACTCCGAGTTTGAATAAATTCATGTTTTGTTTGGGTATTCTTGATTACCAGATGGTAAACACTGCCAAGTGTTTTACATATAATGATGATTTGGTTGTGTGTGTGATGATATTTATGTTTGTTATTAAATAATTGAATTGTTTTGTTTTGTATTCTGTGATATGCATGCGGACAAAATGACGTTGATGATGATGAACAACTGATTAAAGGCCAACCTCCTTAGAACATACATCATGCAAAGTTCTAACCTTTCTACCATTTCCTACTGCAAAATTAATAAAAACTGGAAATCTCTCCCATTGATTCCTAATGCCTTTTCATGTGCCGTAGACTATAGTTTTTTTAAGGGGGGGGGGGTGTGGAGCCATTCATACAGATCTAAAATAAATATGAAGATGATGTATCAATGCTTTTAAATGAGTTGACTTTCAAGTGTGATTGAGCCATTGGGTAGCTATATGTTCTTAGATTTACTTCTGAGAAGAATAAGGCATACAGGCAGTATGCCATTCCTGTTTTCTAGAAAGATGAATTTCAAGAATACAAGGGTAGGCACTTTATTATATTCTTTTGATGAGTTACATTTTATTTTTTTATATCAACTATTCTCCACCATATAGGTTCTATGACAAAGGAAAGCTCTTTATCTATTTCTCTGGAAATAAATTTATAAATGCCTTCCAAAATAGCAACTGTCTTTGTTGAATTAAGATTGAGTTACTATGTCTAGAGCATAAGAACTGTTTAAAACTATTTGACTAGAGGAATAAAATGGAACTATTTTGCAGTTTAAGTCCAGCTTGCATTAACCGGTGGTACACTTATTTCTATATGAACAATGTTTATGTCTCCTGATATATGGGAAATCTCTTTTACTCAATATGGTAGTGTTAAAGTGTACCAGATTCATAAATGTAACCAGATGAACATTTATATGCAAAGAAGAGGAGGTTGGTCACAGATTTTTTAAGTTATTTCTGAAAAAACTTCAGTACATAGTATGGCAATTATCAAGAATTACCAATAATGTTTAGGTTTATGATTGGTTTCTAATTTGGAGTTTATAAGCCTACATTATTGAACTTTGGTCATCTTCCCCCTCCCTCCTTTCCCTTCTTTTTGCTGGCCATATTTTTCCTGTTTCTTAGCTGCATACTGATAACATGTTATCTGAGTTTGAAAGAAGTATAAGGAGGATTACTTTCCCAAATAGTTGCTGCTGGACTCAAGCAAAACGAAATAACAAAGGACCAAAAAGGGCTTGATCCAGTGTAGCCCTCCTTATATTACAATTAGATGATGTAAAAAATATTTGATATTTTTCAATGATGAATTTTCCTCAATATCAAAGGAAAAGTTCTAATATTGTTTTATGAAAAAAAAAAAAAAACAGTGTTTTGCTCCTAAATAGTTTCTTGAATATTTTTTCTCTTGCTTGCTTTCTAAAAGCAAATAGAGATAGGAATGCCAACCACTGGAACACATTTTGTACAATATCTATTACAAACGATCAATTCTTTCTTTAAATTTTTTTATGATGTGGAACCTCACCAAGGCAAAACCCTTTGGACTCAAACTTGAGAAATAAACCACAGATACATGAATCCATCCACCAGAACTGTGTATGGGAAACTCCTAGTGGGGATCGAACCTAGGATGTTTTGGGTCTATAGCTCTTCCCTATTATAAACCATCATTGCTAAGGGGAAACCAAAGAATTATATGCATCATCACCACAAGTTTCTAGAGATACCCCAGTGGTTCCAGCACCTGTTGTGGGGTTCGAACCACAGCATCCCAAAATCCACCCCCCTCCCCCTATTTACCTAACCATATATGTGTGTGTCCATGCGTGCATCATCACAATCATAACAATTATATGCTGGATGTGGCTCAATGCATCACCCATTAATCCCTGGTTCGAAGGGGAAACCAAAGATGATGCTGCAGTTCATGTGGAGAAATGAATGTAGCTAATTATAATGATGATGACCTTTTATTTATCAAATATATATATATATATATATATATATATATATATATATATATATAGGGTTAGGTTTAAATTACATCTAGAATAATTCTAAGCAATGTTACACCACCCAATAACTTGTTATTGAATTAATATTTTAAAAATCTAACTATTGAATTACATGTATACCAATTTTCATATCAATCGGATGCTATTTACCATTTGATCCATAAACTTATTTTTTATGCATTATTTTAAACTACAAAAATTTGAATTTTAACAATTGATTGACGACATGTCTATTAATCTTTGATCACCTTGAAACTTTGCAAGCATGAAGAATATGCGAAGATAATGTAATCTAATAGTGGATTTGTTAATATTCTCATCCAATTAAAAAATGTTGAGTGGTGTAACATTGCTTAGAGTTACACCATGTGTAACTTGAACCCAACACACACACACACATATATATATGTATATGATGAAGATGAAGATGATGACCTTTAAAAGGTTCGCTACTGGAGTCTGACTATTAGTACTTCATAGTCTTTATCAATATCACTTTTAGTTCCATTTCAACCATCCAAAATATGGGGATTCCTTTGATAGATCTTTAAAAAAGGAGAAGGAATTTCCCACTTGTGAAAACATATATCCAAGAGATATTTGCTTGATCATTAGTATGTAATTATGAAATCAGCAATAAAGATCTCCAACATAAATATTATAGGATTTTTTTTTTGGATAAGTAATGAAAATTTTTTACATGTAAAAAAATAGTCACCCAAGCATACAAGGAGTATACAACTGGGGACCATACAATCAATCACAAAAAATACATAAATCAATAACAGCCTATGGGGACTTACTATGCAAAACTAACATCCAATCCAACAAAGTTCTAAAGAAAAATAATTTAAGATCATGCATAGATCTCTCTATATCTTTGAAATTTCATTTGTTCCTCTCCCTCCATAGACACCACATCAAGAATTGTGGGGTAGCCATCCACAAATGACCATTTCAATTATGCCAAAAACGACCTGGCCAACAAGCTAACAATTCAAAAACAGTCTTTGGTATCACCCAACAAACTCCAAATAAACCCAACACCATAGACCACAATTTTGTCGCAATAGGGCAATGAAGTAAAAGATGGTCTACTAATTCCCCCTTGAATTTACACATATAACACCAAGGAAAAGATTGGTCTTGGTTGCAAAGTAGAACCCAGTAGTAACCACTCATCGTAAATCCCTTTTTCTCATCTGGTATCAAGCGCACTATATCCTCCCCCTGTAACTGATGTACCATAAATCACATCCTTGAAATTCGACAAGAACTCCAACTCCCAATCCTGCTTAGCTCTCATGAAATTCACATCCCGATTGAGGACCCTATTAGTGAATTACATTAGATCTGCTACATTGCCTCATTCTCACGACAAATCCTGAATAACTTTGGAAAGCACATGGCAAGCGAATTATCCCCACACCATTGATCATGCCAAAACATCACTCTAGAACCATCCCCTACCTCAAACTAGAGATAGCTTAACAAAGTACGCCAACCCTGTCTAATATACTTAAACAATATCACCCCATAAGAACCAGACACTGAGTCAGAACACCAGCCCCTCCACTCACACCCATACTTCACCTCTATCACTCTCCTCTGTAACACATCCTCTCAAGCCCAAACCTCCACAGCCATTTACCTAGTAATGCTTCATTAAACTCCTAATAGCCAAACCACCATAGGGAAGAGGAGCACAAACCTTAGCCCAATTCACCAAAAGCAATTTAGCCTCATCCCCAGACCCATCCCATAAGAAATTTCTGAAGCTATTCAATCCGATTAGCCACATCAACTGCAATAGGGAATAAAGAGAGGAAATAAGTAGGCTAATTGGATATTATAGGAAATTTTGTCTACAACACTTCAACTTGCAAGTCTCTACTGACTAAATAACCAACTGACCTCACTTTCTTCCAAATGAAGTGGACATGAATTTTCAAAATGAATAATGTGAAATTTCTCAAATACTTAGAAAGGACACACTTTTATATTAGGATTGAATTGCACTCACTAAACCAGTTTTTATATTCTTTTCTTGTGAAAATAGCACCTGTTGGGAGGTTTTCCCTTTTAATCGTATAAATTAGTTCAGGGCATATTTGGATATATCATCAGGAGTGATTATAAAAATCAGTGGTTTAAAGGTGATGTGGATTTATGCTATGAAAACTTTAAGATTAATCACAGACCATTGCTTGTATGATGACTTTCATTTCCAAGAATGTTGCCCCCCCCCCCCCCCCCCCCCGCGCGCGGCATGCAGGGGGGCTGGTCAGGTTCAAAATAGCTTCCAACAGGAGGGATCCAAACTTTTTATTTATTAGGGTTCTCAGTCATGACTCATGAACTAAATATTTTGTCCTGTAATGTACATGAGCTGTTTGAATCTGACATCAGTGAAAACTTGTAAGGTTTATTTTCCTTGGAGGATTCACTTCCTTTCTAGGAAAAAGAATTGGTTTTTACTTGCATTTTTGTACAAGGTTAATGAACCTAAGATTCAGCCAAAAAAAAGAACCTAAATATGGATTCTTTCTTCTTGTTATTGTTGGATTGTGAAAATATTTTGAAGGTTCTTCTTTCTCTAAAGGTAATTGTACTTTCAGCATTGTGCGTTTTAAGTACTAATATGAAGTATCTGCTTGGTTTACTCGGTTGTTTTAAAAGGCAATCTCAGATGTCATCTATGGCTCCTTTTGGAGTGACGATGAATGAAGGTGTCATGTCTAAATCATCGTATAAATGGCGAAGGGTGTTGCTTAAAGTAAGTGGAGAAGCACTTGCGGGAGATCACTTACAAAATATAGACCCGAAGGTTGGGATCTAAAAAGTACATTATTTTTTTCCAGGCCAAAAAGAAACACACACCATTTTGAATTTATAATTGTATTATTCTCTTTGAAGTTTTGAAGTATGACTTTTTTGTTACAATATAGGTTACAATGTCTATTGCAAGGGAGGTTGCAGCTGTGACTCGCCTTGGCATTGAGGTAAACCTTCAACACTTGCCTTTAGAACTATGAGTTTAACGTAATCTTTCATTTCTT
The DNA here is from genome assembly GCF_040712315.1 of Castanea sativa. NCBI lineage: Eukaryota > Viridiplantae > Streptophyta > Magnoliopsida > Fagales > Fagaceae > Castanea > Castanea sativa. The sequence continues at coordinate 30,430,748 of NC_134014.1, read as the reverse complement.
TGAATAAGTTCAATGATGTGATGCTTGTGGTTACATTGTCATGTTATAATCATTTTTTTATATGTGTTTATAGTCATGGAAAATGCTATGGGGATACAGATTTTCTTACATGCTGCAAAACTTGTGCAATTCAGAAACTGTTAGGAAAATATCAAAATATAATTTGGAATGAATTTGAGTGGGAGAGAACACCTATATGTTTAAAGTAAAGCATAGATTTTTTTTTTTTTGCTCCGTAATAAAAATCCATAGAAGGAAAAAAGTGCTAAAGGGGCGGAACCTTAGTACACGGGAAGTATACAAATGAAAAGCCCAAATGAATAGAAGCATAGCTTTCCATTCTTGAATTATTTAGAATAATCTGAGAATTTCTTGAATAACTTGGGAGTAGTTGAAATGTTTGCAAGTCAACTGTTTTCTGAATTACTGTTTTCTTGAGTCTGATATAGGTTTTCAATGCATGATGTCTAAATCATCGTAGGCAAATGTTTCAGGTTGCAATTGTTGTTGGTGGGGGAAATATCTTCCGTGGTTCTTCCTGGGCAGGAAGTAGTGGCCTTGACCGTTCATCTGCTGATTACATTGGGTAAATCCTTTATCTGGATTGATTGAATATGCACATATTAATCCTTTCAGTTGTAAACAGAAGATCTATTATCTTTTTTTAAATAGGTATAAAAGTTTTATTGATAACAAAAATGCAATGTGTTTACGATTGTAACACACGGCAAAGAAAGAATACAAACAAATCAAATAGTAGATCTAACAGAAATAAGGAAATCAGACAAGCAAATACAATGCGTGAGACCCCAAATAGGAGACCACTCAAACAAAGTTCTAGCTAGCAATGTCTTCAACAGTTCAATAGGTCTCTCAATGTCCTCAAAAGTTTGGGCTTTGCGTTCCTTCCATACTAACCACATATGACATGCCGGTACCATATTCCAAACATTTGAAGAACAATTCCCCAACCAACTCCTCCAAGCAAAAGGAAGAGAGGCAACTGTATACGGCATCACCCACTGAAACCCAAACATAAGGAAAACCTCACTCCACAAAGCATGAGCAAACTTACAATGGAGTAAAAGGTGATCCACAATTTCCTCATCACACCGACAAAGACAACACCAATTAACAAGAGGCAAGTTCTTCTTAACAAGGTTATCTTTGGTAAGAATTCCATCCCTAGCAGTAGTCCATAAAAAAAAAATTAAAAAAAAAAAAAAGAAAGAAGAAGAAGAAGAAGACACCCTTTTAGGTACCTTAACACACCAAATGCTTTGCCAAGGGAAAGAAATGGAAGGGGCTTTTAATAAAGAATTATAAAAGGAGCTGACATCAAAAATACCACTACGATTCAACTACCAAATCATAACATCATCACCCTTCCCCCTTGGTATTCTGGCTGAAACATGCTCAAAAAAAGAGTAGAATCTCCCCGTTTCCCAATCATTAAATTCACGACGGAAAAGTAAGTTCCAACTCCTACCTCCCCCATCTAGTGCATATAAAATCATATCAGAAATCAAAGCTTCTTGAACCACAGCACAGACAAACAATTCCGGATATAACTCTTTCAAAGAAGTAGGACCGCTCCAAGGGTCGTGCTAGAACCGAATGCGACTACCCTCTCCCGCTGCATACACCACATGACTAAAGAAACTATCCGCATCTTTTCTAATACTCTTCCACAACCAACAGCCATGAGGTGTGTCCCTCCGACAACTATAGTGCACCACATGACTAAAGAAAATAGATCTTCTTTTCTAACAGAAGATCTATTTCCATGTGGTTAATGTAACTTTATGAATCTATGAATCTGTTACTACTACTGGGCTCTTTTATTAATTTATTTTTTTGATAGATAATGAAAAATTTTATTAAAAAAGCAGCCAACCTGAATACATTGGAGATGTGCAAAAATCAAGAATCAAAATTACAATGATCAAGTAAAATAGGAATGGAAGAACAAGTAAAATACAATAGAGCCACACTCCAAACAAGGAGAGTATGGCAGAAAAATGACTTCATCTCTAGCAATGACCGTTCACATCTCTCAAAACATCTAGCATTCCTTTCACTTCAAATACACCACATCGAACAATGCGGCACTAGTCTCCAAAGGCCTATATTGCGGTGACGCCCAAACTTACATTGCCAAGATTCAAACAACTCAATTACCTTATGTGGCATAACCCAGTGAATTCCAAACAAACAAAACACCAAAGGCCACAACTCAGATGCTATGGGGCAATGATGAAGAAGATGATCCACCGACTCCCCACACCTCTTACACATATAACACCAATCAAGAACAATAATATGCTTTTTGCGAAGGTTATTTGTTGTAAGAATTTTACCTAGGGAAGCAGATAATGAGAAAAAAAGCTACCCTTGGAGGAACCTTCGATTGCCACACCATTCTCCAAGGGAAAGAAGTAAGAGTAGGAGGGTAGAAAGAAAGATAAAATCCTTTAACCTCAAAACCTCTACTTCTAGCTGGTTTCTAACAAACTTTGTCAGGGCTAACCCCCCTCACAGTCGAAGAGTAGACAATGCCCATAAACCGATCAAAAGATTCTTGCTCCCAATCCTGAGGTGGACAACAAAATCGAACATCCCAATGAATCCTCCAGCCAGACCAACCCATAACTTCTGCCACCGAAGCATCCCTTGCCCTACTAAGACATAAAAGTTCTGGAAAAGCCTTTTTGAGGGTACAATCCCCACACCACACATGCTTCCAAAACTTCACTCTAATACCATCCCCCACCACATACCGTAAGAGTTTAGAAAAGATCAACCAGCCACTTCTAATAAACCTCCAGAGGCTAACACCATACGCACTTGTCTCTTTTTTCGTGCACCAACCACCCCAAACATTCTCATATTTCGCCTCTATAACCTTCCTCCGTAAAGCATCTGTCTCTATGCCTTACCTCCACAACCACTTGCCTAACAAGGCAGAGTTAAAACTTCTCAAACTTCTTATACCTAGCCCCCCAACTTGCATAGACCTACAAACCTTAGCCCATTTCACTAGGTGTAATTTAGAATTATCACTAATACCACTCCAAAGAAAATCTCTTTGTAATTTCTCCATTCGATTAGCCACCTTCTCAAGAATAGGAAGAATGGAAAGAAAATAAGTAGGTAAGGAGGATAGAGTACTTTTAATAAGAGTTACCATAACCCCTTTAGATAAATAAAGCCTCTTCCAACCTGCTAGTCTCCGCTCCATCTTCTCTAAAATAGGATTCCATATTGAGAGCTCCTTGAATTTCGCACCTAAAGGAAGGCCCAAATATTTTAAAGGAGGGGAAGAATGCCTACACCCTAATAATCCCACCAGATCGTCCAGATTATGCACGTCTCCAATTGGAACCAGCTCTGATTTCCCCAAATTAATTCTTAAACCCGAAACCTCCTTAAATCTGGTCAGAATCTCCCTCAAAGTAACTAACTGATTAGGGTCAGCATCACAAAAAATAAGGGTGTCATCCGCAAATAAAATATGAGACACCATCATCGAAATACCAGCCATATTGCCTACACAAAATCCCAAAAACTGTCCGGAATTTGCAGCCACATCCAACATACGGCTCAAAGCCTCCATAATAACATCAAATAGACACAAGCTTTGATTTGTTTGCCTACACAAAATGAGCGTTAGGGTATGGTTTATCAGCAGTTCATTTTTGGAGTTATTTGGTAATAGGCATATTGTCTTTTTTTATTTTGTCTTTTTTGTTTATAAGTAGACGCATTGTCTATGTAGGCACATCGTTAGTGTAATTTTTTTTTTCTTTAAATTCAAGTCTTGACAACAATGAAATATCTATTAAGCCCTTCATAACACAATTTATATTTTTTAAACGGAAAACATAATTTCAGCCCCAAACTCTATCAGCCAATGGGAATAGAAAATGAAAAGGAACGAGAAAATTCTTCAAATTTCGGTAAATCCTCAGAAAAATTGCATATGCCACTTGTAAATAATCATGATCCTTGTAGTTACCATATCAACATCAATCAATCAATTGCCAATGAGCTATAGCTCAACTGGCACTTCCTCATACCATAATAATGGGATGGAGTGTGAGATTGTGGATTCACGACCCACTAGGTGCGTGTGTAACTTACCAATAAAAGAAAACTAATCAATCATCTAGGGGAGCATGATTTTATAATTTAGTGGGGGATTGAACTTGACCCAATAATTTAGGAGTACAAAGTGCAATTAACCCATAATTTTTATTACATACCCGATAGAAACTTCTGAATATATCTTTCTAGAAATTGACTTGTGTGTGCATATATATATATATATGTGTGTGTATGTTTATATTGCGTCTTCCTATAATTTGGGGTATCTTGTCACTAGGCAGCCAAATAATTCTTATTTTTATTGAGTCATGTAGGTATCTCCTTTTCCCTTCCTTTTTCGTTGTCTGTTATCTTTTTTTTTTTTTTTTGCTAATCCGTCGTCTGTTATCTTTTATAGGATGTTGGCCACTGTCATGAATGCTATATATCTTCAAGCAACGATGGAGAGTATTGGTATCCCTACTCGGGTGCAGACTGCATTTCGCATGTCTGAGGTTGCAGAGCCATATATACGTCGAAGAGCTGTGAGGCATTTGGAAAAAGGAAGAGTTGTAATATTTGCAGCTGGAACTGGAAATCCATTCTTCACCACAGATACTGCTGCAGCCCTTCGTTGTGCAGAAAGTAAGTTATATGTTCTAATATTAAGATGCTAGCTTGGCATAACATTACTAAAGGTCATCTAATTTGGAAAGTTTTAATTTGGTAATACTCTATTACACTTAAATCTTGTAATTATATTTCAAAAGATGCTCCAAGTTATACTCAATTTGTAATTAAAACTTAAGATAGATATTGAATCTTACAACTGATTTATTACTAAAAATGAAAATCAAGTCTAGTAATGAATGATGTCTTTAAAGTTAAAAGTAGGGAAAATTACAACTTAATCACCTATAGTTTGACCGAAATTTAAGTTGCCTACCTGTGGTCTAAAATTTGATACTTTACCCACCTGAGGTTAACTCAGTTAAAGTCCCGTATCCTACAATAGGGCTAAAGTGTTAAATAAAATCAAAAAGAATCCAGTGGAGCACTTGCATCATGGGATTTCAAACCACAAGTAAGCAACTTAAATTTTAGTCAAACTTCAGGTGAGTAAAGTGTCAAATTTCAAACCACAGGTGAGTATGTTGTAATTTTCCCTTAAAAGTAATATCCTCTGTTCTGAGCTAATTGTTTTCATTCAATGGCTCCAGTTAATGCAGAGGTTGTGCTGAAAGCTACAAACGTTGATGGAGTCTATGATGATGATCCAAAGAGCAACCCTAATGCTCGTCTTCTTGATACTCTAACTTACCATGAGGTGACTTCAAAAGATCTTTCAGTGATGGACATGACAGCCATTACTTTGTGCCAGGAAAATAATATTCCAGGTATGTTTAGACAATCATTTCAACATAAGTAAATTTTACTTTTTTTTATGCAAGCAATTATATATCATTAAAAAGCACAAAAAAAGTGGATGCAACCCTAGTACACAAGGGTTATACAAAAGAAGAGCCAATAAGAAAAATAAAGAGAAAGAGGAAAGATACAGTAAAGAAATTAACAAAAATCCAAAACATCCAAGAACTCTAGTAAGTTTGATGTAGAAAACACAATAGAGGCTGAAGTCCACTTATGTAAAGTCTTCAAAAAAAGGAACTTCAGCTTCATTATATGTAACTTGTTCCCCTCCAAACAGCAAGCATTCCTTTATCTCCAAAAGCACCACATTCACAATGGACCCATCCCCTTATTTTTAGGGGTATGGGGACTGGCTCCATATTTTCCTTTCCAACAAGATATGAAGTCCATCATGGGACTAGGCATTTCCCATGAAATACCAAACCAAGAAAATACGAGAGACCTCAATTCCTGAGTTACCACACAATGAAGGAAGAAACGACTCTGATTTTTACACATATGACACCAATCTATAATAATCACTACTCTCTTCCTCAAATTGTATGTCATCAGAATTTTCCCTAATTCAGTTCCCCATATGAAAAAAGGGGCACCCTTGGCATGAACTTTCCATAGGCTCTGTCAAGGAGAGAAAAAATTCCCCTCTTGCTCTCAATAATTTGTAGTAACTCTTCTCCTGAAAACCTTGGTTTTGATGGAATTCATACCAAATTATCTATCTCCTCTCCAAAGATCTTTGTAGCATATTGAATCATTGATCATCCAAAAGCTGTTCCATAGATTCTAACTCCCAATCATGAAGCTTTCAAGAAAATAATGGATTCCAACAAGAGCAACCATTTTTGTATTGTAGCTAATCTGTCACTCTGGCATCTTTGTCCCTTGCTATTAGAAAACGTTCAAGATAACTATCCTTAAGTTTAGTGTCACCATTCAACAAGTCATGCCAGAAGTGAAATATATAACCCTTCCCCCACAAAATCTTATAAATCATGAGACTTTACTATTCTCTTCTAATGTTTTTTTCACAGCCTCACTCCATAAGGCCCACTTACCTCATCAGAACACTATCCCCAAAGAAGTACCATACTTTGTATCAATCACCCTACTCCAAAATGCATTCTCTTCAATCACATATTACCACACTCATCTCCCAAGCAGTGCTTTTTAAAAAATCAGTAGCTTCTTGATCCCCAAACCTCTATCACAGTTTGGTGTGAAAACAACATTCTAGTCAACCAAGTGATATTTAAATTCCTCACCCATTTCACCCCAAAGGAAGTCTCTTTGAATTTTCTCTGTTCTATTTGCCACTATAACATCTAATGGGGAAAAAATGTTTGGAAGACTAGATAACATACTTCTGATTAAGGTGGGTCTACCCCCTTTTGACAAGTGCATCCTCTTTCAGCCTTTCAATCTCTTTTGCATTCTTTCTAGAATGGAACCCCAAATGTGCCTTGCCTTAAACTAAGCTCCCAGAGGTAAATCCAATTAGTTCATTGGTAAAGAATATAGACAACATCCTAGATTGCTTGCAATTCTGTTACATCTCTCACCTCTCCCACTAGAACAATTTTGGATAGGTCAAGCCTCGGGCTTGAAACTGCCTTAATGCATATGAGAATGCATCTTAAGTAACAGAGTTGGATATAGGAGTTCTATTCACCAAGACAGAATCTAACTATGGCTGTACAGAATTCTATCCATTTGAGCTAATTTTCCCCAAACTGCACCTTTGTAACAAATAAATCAGAAATTCCAAGTTGACATGATCATATTCCTTCTCCACATCTAAGTTACATAGAACCCCTAGTAGCCAGGCTTCTATCTACTATCCAAGCATTTATCCTCCATTAGGACAGATTTCGGTATTCATCTATCTTGAAAAAATGCATTCTGTGTATCAAACACCTTCTCTTCCAAAACCCCCCCTTCAATCTATTTGCTAGTACTTTGTTCAAAATTTTGTAAATGCTGCCCACAAGGCTAATGAGCCTAAAGTTCTTCACTTCAAGTTCTCTCACATCAACAGGTATCAAAGCCACAAAGGTAGTATTTAGATTCCCCCCCCCCCCCCCCCAAAAACATATCTTAGTCATGGAAGCAAGTGAAGATTAGAAAATAAAAATAGTACTTAATAGAAGTGCCGGGCGAAATGATTCTGTGTTTTTATAAGTTGGCACTTTCATCTCTTAAATAAATAATATTTCCCTGTATTAAAATGAGTTTCTTTTCCATGATGCAGTTGTTGTCTTCAATCTAGGCGAACCAGGGAACATCTCAAAAGCCATAAAGGGAGAGAGGGTTGGCACATTGATTGGAGGGACGCGCAATTCACCAGTGGCAAGGACATGATATCTTACCCCTGGTTCTAATATAAGTATGAATTGTGGAGTTGAGGATAATTTATCATTGAACCTGAAAATTTTAAGTTGCGGCTCCAAAAGCAAAGTGGAGTTTGCATATGAAGGTCGAATATGAGAGCAATAGAGATAGGAGTAGTTGTAAAAGATTATATTTGTAAATAACTTTTTAAACTATTGGACTTCTTTTGAACGTTCACTTCTCAAGATATTGTAGCAACTATTAGAGTTGGACAATTCAATGGACTTAGGGCACGTTTAGTAGACTGTAATAGACACTATAATGTAATAGATATTTTTATGTCATAATTATTTGGTTGTTTGGTTATGTTTTTATTACAATTAATAGTTATTCCTTATGAATAGCTATTCTTCAAAATGAGATATAATTATTCTTTATCAAAAGTACTGAATATCTATTCTTTCATTTTATGTAATAACTTTTTAAATTTTTTTTCCTAAAAGGCCATTAGTTGTCACATCTTCAAAAGGAAAGAAAATAAAATTTTCTTTTTGTTAATTATTAGCTCTATTTTGAACACCTTAAAATAAGTGTATTTTAGGAAATTTGACTTAAAAATGATTTAATTACACATTCTTTTTATACTCTACAAAATTGTAGATGCATATTCAAGATTCTATTCCTATATGATCACTAAATTAATGAATAGTAACATTTATTACATTCCAACCTAATATATTTCTTGTAATATTTATTCTTAATTTTATGTAATAATCATTATAGTGTATCAAACGTGCCTTTAGATATGTAACAATCAAGTTATGCGGTTACAGTCAACAACACCAGCAAGCATGTTGGCACGCATCTTGCTTGTTAGGTCATACTATCTATTCTCATTTAAATGTCATTTAGGTAGTCAACACCTGCAAAGCTGTAAACATCCATCTTAATGCCATGTTCGTAGGAAATATAGTTTTTTGTTTATTTATTTATGAGATTGTAGGAATTATAGTTAGACAATTCAAAATGATGCAACTTGATGTGTTGGAATCAAACTTATTGGCTTGCAGTCAACATGTGCACGCTTATTAGACACACGTCTTGCTTGTTAGGTCAGTCTTTATTGTCATATGAAGTGTCATTTTTGGAGATCCCAGGGTTAGGTTTAACGAAGAGTAGAAGACCAGTTAGATTCCTGATTCTTTCATTCTTTGCTTGAGAATTTTTGGAATGATTTTATTGGAAAAAATCTAAATTCGTCGTAGCGGCTGCAGATCTATGGCAGAATTTTGGCAAACTAAAATTGTCCAGGTTTCTGTTCTTGAATTTCAGCCCAAATCAATGTAACACAAACATCATTTTGTTAACATACAATTCATCAGTAGATATTCCCCCAGAATTTGGAAGATTTAACAATGCTTGAAATAAATTTGACTTTTTAGAAGTCAAAAACAGCTTCTCTCCCGAGAATTCATGCCTTCTTGCTCTTGGTCAATTCAAAACTTGTTATTTGACATGTACGCAAGCTTTGTCCAATGATTGGACAAGATAGTCTTCTTTATGAATAACCTTAAAAAAAAGGGTAGGGGGGGGGGGGGGGTTGCATTACATTGAAAGTCTGGGATTACTCTAATAAACCAATAATGGAAAAACTTATTATTTCTGTTTTATTCTTTTGTAATTGTATTTTGTTAATGCAAGTCTTAAAGGCAATTTAATTTTAGAAATAATTTTAGAAATTTTTTATGAAAAACAAAAAAATTTTGACCATTTTTTATATTTTTCACAAAAATGGCATGATAAATTTTTTAAAATAGTTCATTAACTAAACTTTTTTTTTTTTTAATTCAGTTCTACCCAAATCCTCTGCCACCTCAGGTGAGGTGCTAACTATGACAATTGATGAGATAATGAGAGCTGACTTTTCCTCCTCGTTCTTCTTCCTAAGATGCACATGCTTTGACAATTATGCAAGATCATCATCGAACGTCAAAAAAGCAAGGGCTAGTGGGCACAATGTGATTTGATCCCATGAAGGAAAATCTGCTACCAATTTTGGATAAAAAAATTCTAGAGAAATGTTACTTTAGAGCATTGATTTAGGAGCTATTTTTATAAATATTTTATTAAAAAAATAATAAAAAAATAAATTTTATTGACAACTTTTTATATTTTCAATAAAAGTCGTATAAAATTTTTTTTATTATGGTTCATTAACAATTTTCCTAAGAGCATTGGTTAACATGACCCAAAAATTATAAATTAATCCCTGCACTAAGATTTGGTTTACTAGATATTTGCTTTGGCAACACTCACCTCAAACTCTATATTCTTTATGCTGTTGTATAATTAAATGTCTCATAAATGTTTTTAATAATGTTATAGTTGAATTTTATATATATATATATATATATATATATATAATTGTTACGGAGCCAGTCCCTCACGGTTTAATCTCAAGCGACATGGGAGGTACGGATCTTCACCCTCTAGGAGCTTTACACGGCAGTCCCACATCGGCAAGAAATCCCTCCCACTCATGGTTTATAAGCTTCTGGAGCGACCATGAGTGTACCACTACTACACATGGTCGCTCCAGAAGCTTATAAACCATGAGTGGGAGGGATTTCTTGCCGATGTGGGACTGCGGTGTAAAGCTCCCAGAGGGTGAAGATCCGTACCTCCCATGTCGCTTGAGATTAAACCGTGAGGGACTGGCTACCCAAAGCGGATAAGTCCGATTAGTGTCCTCACAGTTACAACAAAGGAATGAATGATTGTAATTTTCCTTATATAAAAGACTATGTAATACCACTAAACCACGTGACTAAGAAAATTTCATCTAAATCAACAAAAAATTGATTAAAATACATAAAAACATTTGTAACATTTTACTTTCTCTTTCTTTTTTTCCTGTAAAACAGTTAACTATTTTACAGCTCCAAAAAGTCACTTTACCTAGGAGTATATATAACTAATTTAATAATATACACTATATAAGTGCACAATTTGTACCCGGACCCAAAACGAGTGATGGGCTCAGGCCCAAAGAGCCTTATACAATGAAATTTGTAGAGTATGTGTTTGAAACCTAGGTTAGGGATATTGGAAAGTTGATAAACAGGCTAGAATGTCGTAGTCTATGCAAGTAATAAATGAATGTGACAAAAAACCCTCCTCCAACGTAAGCCGAGGACAATTTGTATAACTTTTCTTTCTCTAAGCAAAAGATTACAATTTTTAGTTTCCAAAAAAAAGATCCTCCTCTTCTTTCCTCTCTCGTCTTTTTATATCCTTCTTCTTCTTCCCTGTTTCATCCACGTGTAACACAGATCTTCCTCCTAGATACTTGTCCCATCCACCACCTTTTTAAAGTTTTCAAATAATAGCTGGAAGGCTGAATACTACTGTGTAGAGGTCATTTTCCCATTAATGCGGCTAGGGAGGTAGATGCAGGGCCTTTAATGCGGTGGTAACAATTTTTTCCTCAGATATTTCTCCCACATTCCTGCTTCTAACAGGTGCTTGGATCACGCCTTTACCTAACAGACCTTCCAGAATTCAGTTTCTAAGCCCTTTAGCAAGTCCCATGGCCTTTACTGGGCCTGTCCGAGGAGATACTCCACCTCGGACTACTCCTTGGACCATTATAGTGCGGACTAACTTGTGGGCCCAGAAGACTCTGATTGAACAGACTTATACCAACTAACTAGGCCCAATACCCAAACGTGCCTTTAAGCATTTTTACCCCCCACACACTACATTTCCTTCTTCATTTTACAATATAGGATAATAAAATAAACTTAAATAGCTATTTTTAATTTTTTCACCAACAAAGCAACAATTCAAATCTAACACCCATCTAGCCCCATCTCGATTCCTTTGTCCAAGCCCAAACCTAACAACCCTCGATGGTAAGGGCACCCAAACAGTTTATCAAAAAAAAAGGGCACCCAAACCAACCCAATTCAAAAACCACCCATAAGGTTGCAAATTTGAGGCAACACCTACCACCAAGATCCAAACCCACACTAAATCAAAATCCTGGCACCACCATTGTCAAAAACAAATTGAAACCCACCATCATTGAAACCAAGTCATCACTACCATTGAAAGCCAATTGAACCCTATCACCATTGAAACCAAATCCCCCGCCTTTAAGCTCTTTTGCTAATTCGGAACCTATGTCATCGACTTGAATCGATAACTATCCATAGCAACTAGGGGTGGTAATTTGTGTTCGTGTGTTAGATTCATGTTGTGTCAACTCATGATTATTTAACTATATGGATCAACACTAACCCGACATGTTTATTAAACAGGTTTAGACTCTTTAACCTTAACACGACCTGTTTATTAAACGGGTCAGTCATATCAACCAATATATCAGGTTTTATCAAAGCAAAGAATATATATACAAATTTTATATTAAAAAAATTTATGAAATTTAAAACTAATGTGTAACTGCATCACAAATAATTATTCAAAATTAAAACATATTTCAATAAGTTCCATATGTTGGATACTAACCTGTCACATTTATTAAACGGGTTAGTTGTGTCAACTTGAATATGATACTGACTTGTTAAGCCTCAACTCATAACTTGCTAATTTCGTGTCATGTAGTGTCGGGTTCGCGAGTCGTGTCAAATTTTGCCAGCCCTAATAGCCCCCCCCCCCCCCCCCCCAATACGCAAATGGTAGAGAAAATAGAATTTGTGAAGTTTTTAAAATGAGGACATAAAAGGGATGAAATAAAAACTAGTGGGACAGAGGACTTATAGTGAAGTTGTATATTTACCAATCAACTATAGCATTTGTATAATTTTTTGCTAAATTCATAACCGGATGTAGCAAGTTTTTCCCCTCCTTTTAGCTATAGTGCCTTATATAATAGTAAAAATTCTAGTTTACACCACTAGATGAGAATGCTCTAAGGTCTCAATGTACAACAATCCGTCTTGCTCAAATTCACCCTCCATCACTCCCTAAGTTTAAGCCTTTTCCTTTAAACAATAAAAAGCAATGGTGGGCCTATATAGTTGTGTTATGATGGGATTATGGTATTGAGAAGGAAGGGAGCAAGTCGGGATTTTTGGTCCGAATTCACAGTCGAACTGCTATAATCAATCAAAATGTTCAACATCATTGTTAAACCAAGAGCCCTAATGATCTGACATACAAGTGAGTCTACCAAAACTGACAAGGCTAAGATCTGAACAATCATAATGATGTTGTAAGAGATGGGGTTGATTAGAGTGAATAGATTTCTAGGGTTATTAGTGGCACAGACCTAAAAACATCTGTCAACATGGCCTTAATGAGATGATCGAAGATATGGTCTATCTGAGCATGTTGTCAAGAGAAAGTAACTCAATCTAAAGGGAGAACCATAAATAGACCAAAGTGCCCATATTAAGGAGTCAAAGGAAGGGGAATGAGGTTATCAACTCTGACTAGGGGCACCACTGATTTGATCCCATCTTGTCTCGTTACCATTTCTTACTCCAATGATGTTGATGACAGATTAAAGTCGTTTATAATAATTTGTCTTAGAGAGTAATGCTTTGAAGAGGTGTCCATGTGTCGAGTTAGATCAAGTTCGAGGTGCACTTGCCACTCAACTTGATAAGTTCAGGTGTCGAATTGCACCATGGTCTTCGATTGCCATAAATTCAGTATTGCAACGGCTGGATCGGTTGAAATTATCATGTCTAGTTGAGATCTCATCGAATTTGGTTCTGGTTGAGATCTCGCTAGAATCTCAACCAATCGACAATGATTGACAGCACAAGATGATGAATGATAGAGATCGACGAAGGTAGAAAGGATTTGTCGGTCGAATTGGGCTTGCCGGATTTTGAAGGAGGAAACCCACCATCAACCATTGCATCGATCGATCTCTAGTTTTGGTTTAGTCAAATCCATCAATTTTGTCAAGTATAACCTATGAAGCACGGGTGCGGCGTTTGGGCCGCCGCACCCGCGTCGGACGCAGCCGGACGCGGCGACGCGCAGGCGACGCCACTGCCTGCGCGTCCGTGTCGCGTCCGGCAATAAAAAATCATTTTTTTCGGCGCGATTCGCGCCGATATGGCGCCGATTCGGGCCGACGCGCGCGAAATCGCGCCGATTCGGGCCGACGCGCGCGAAATCGCGCCGATTCGGCCCGAATCGGGTGAAATCGGTCCGGCCGAAATCGGCCGATACCGGCCGAAATTCAAAAAAAAAAAAAATAATAACAACAACAGGTGCGTATGGCTGAAAAAAAAAAAAAAAAAAAAAAAAAAAAAAAAAAAGGTGCAAACGCACCGTTTGGAAAAAAAACCAAGACCCAACCCTCTCCCTCTTCATTTTTCTTGAGCCTCTCTCCCACTCTCTACCTTCACTCTTCAGCTAGGCTCTCTCATATTCTTTGTATTCTAGTTATTATTTACCATTGCTCTTAAATTTGGTATATATTTATATAATGTGAAAAAAGTATGTTTAGCAATATATTATAAATATAAATAAAAATATTTTTAATAATTTTTTAATCGCCGCACCCTGCCGCACCCGCACCCGCACCCTACTTTTTCAAAAATTGCTGAGTCTCGCACCCGCTCCCGCACCCGCACCCGAATCCCGAAACGCACCCGTGCTTCATTATAACTATAACCCTTTGAATGAAGGAGAAGTTGGGGAGTCATCTAAGTTATGTTTTGAAGGAAGCAAAAGAGAATAGACAAGGGACTTTTAGCAATAAGGTCTAAAGAGAAGGAATTTGTAATCGGAATTTAAAGTCCTTAAATTCTGTCTAAAATTTTCTCTTGAAATTTTTTCTTTTGACATATCTAAACACTTATATTTTACCGCATTTTTAAGTTTTCTCAATTGCCCAAATTCTCTCCAAAAGCATAAAATTTCTTCTCTCTATTTCGGTATTTCCTTTTCTTCACAGTCCAATACTACGATTACTACCTCAATTAGATTTTTTTTTTTTTTCTCGTCTTTGTCAATTCATCCCATAAAATCATCGATTTTAATCATTTCCCAAAGAAGAATACAAGGACAAAAGAACGAAGTAGCATATACTGCCCAAGACTTGTGTCGTGTAGAATGGGAATATAACACCAATTACATCGTGCAAAGTAACAAAACAAAATGAGATATCCTTTGGGTCATCTTCTTACAATTCACACCCCAAAAATTGAGCAATATTTGGATAGATGACAAACAATTCCGACCACATGGCCTACTTTAAAATAATAATAATAAAAAAAGATTTTATTAAATACAATCTCATTTTCGGCTGCCTCAATTAAAGATCAATACAACAACAAAAACACACTACAAGAAATAAAATTCCCCAAATTACATTTGTTTTACATTTTTACTAAATTGGAACTAACCCATTTGCCAATTTCCATCCAAGACCCAAGTAAAGTAAGTTCTACGTCCTAACGACTACAATAAATTACAAGAAAAAAAAAAAGTTGCTGTGGAAAATTCTTCCACCAAAACCAAAAGTCAGTCAATGCAAAAACTTTACCAATTTCAAAGCAAATTTAGACTATTAAAAGTCCATAAAATGGTTGAAAAGGTCCATGGAGGATGGAGATGGAGAGACCAAAGGAGCTGAGAACAAGCCAGAAGGACTGGCCATGAACGCGTTATGCCAAAGTGGACTCAGCTCATGCATCAGCGAATAACCCTGCGGCTCAATCAACGGCGAGAAAAACCCATCTGGGATCGGAGCTAAAGTCGCCGGAGCCGGCGATAATATCCCCGGATGAGTAGCAGCTTGACCCAATATCTCTACTACTTCCACTTCTTCTTCTTCCAACATAGCAGTAGTTGTATTAGTACTGTTGGCTCTTTCTCTGTCTCTTTCTGAAGGGCTTGTCTTTTCGATGGAAGCCAGCCTCGCCGCCGGAGAGAGGTCTCCGGCGCCGGAATATGATGCAGATGCAGATGAAGATGAAGTAGAAGAGCCTGTGAGGCGTTGAACGATGGACATGAAGTCACTGGCTGAGGAGGCATGGATGACTTTGGGAGAGACTGAGTAGATAATCACTGGCTGATGTGGTTGTTGTGGTTGCTGTTGATATGGGTTTTGGAAGGGTTTTAGAGGTAGTTTAGGTGGTGGATGTGGTGGAGGCTTTTTGATCTTGTGGGAGTCTTTGCTGACCCTGAGAGGAGGCGGCCTAGGACCTTGGATTTGGACCTCTTTTTTGGGTGTCTGTGGTGATGATTCCTGTGGATCTGGATTCATTTTTTTCTTTTCTTTTTTTTTTTTGGTGGGGGAAAGTAATTGTATGGTTATCGAGAGATGGGGAAGAAAGAACGAAAGAGGGGGTGAGGTGCTTTTGGTTTTGGTTTTGGAGATGGGAAAGTGGGGTGAGAGAGAAGAGACCAAGAAAGGAGGGGCTTGGTTTGGTTTCTGAGTTGGGTAATGGGCAATGATTATTATTGTTAAGAGGTATGGGAACTGATTATTTGTTTATTGACTTTGATCAAGATTGTTGACTTCAAACAATAACCAAAAATAAAATAAAATAAAAAGTCATAAAGAATTTGGATCGCAAGTTGGCAACTGGCAAATTTTGTTTAGCTAGAATTATTAATTTGATGTTTTTATTAAAAAAGAAAATTTGATTGGTAGAAGAGAGCAGAGGAGGTTTTGAAAATTAGATTAAAAGTTTTACTTGCTGTATTAAGTTTATGCTCTTTATTTCTTCTTATTATATTATATTATATATATATTGTTTATTATTCTTGTTATATATCCTAATGCTAGGTTCTAGCTCGAGCTTACCTACAAATTAAGTGGTCTTGCATATCTTGACCTTTACAATAAGTATTATGAATGATTCACTTGATATTAAAATTAATAAAAATAAATTGGACACATAATGTAAAATTAGATAAATTAATTTGAATTTTGATTGTGATTGTGATTCGATTTTAATATAATATATAATTAAAAAAAGTTAATTTTGTTAATAATTTAAAATGTTATAATTTATATCTATAATACATGTAACATCAAAAGTCTTTGTCTTTTTTGTTAATTTCTTCTAACATTGACATTTAAGCTTTTGAAAACCCTAAATATTTTACTTTATTGTTCTAATATATAATTTTTATTGAAGTTTGAATTTTATAAATATTTCTTATAAAACATTTCTATTAGAATTTTGCCACATCATATATATTTTTTAAATAGTACAATAGATAGTTTCATATACAAACACAGTTATAATAAATGCCTATTAACAACTACAATAATAATCAAGTTCAATAATTTAGAGAGAGAGAGAGAAGATCATATTTTTCTTAAAAAGTTTTTGTACATTTTACGGATTATTGAATTGTAATTCTAATAAATGAAGAGAAATATATTTGTAGAATGCGATGATAGAACTAGGAACATAATTTCTTTTATTAATATATAATAATGTATACTATTTTCAAGTTTTCATTCAAAAAATTTCATACTTAGCCCTGTAAGTGCACAATTGCGTCTGGATCCAAAAACACACGTGGGCTCAGGCCCAATGAGCCTTAAACAATGAAATTTGTAGAGTGTGGGCTCACAATCTAGTTTAGTGATATTTGAAACTTGATGAACAGGCTAAAATATTACAGTATTTGCAAATAATAGACAAACGGGGCAAAATAAACCTCCTCGGACGTAAGCCGATGACAAATTATATATTATTTCTCTTTTTTTCTCTCAAAGGTCACAGTTCTTAATATTTGTCTCTCCACCCTTTCTTTACTCTCTTTCCTCCTTAAATACTTCTTCTTTTTCCCTCTTTATCCACGTGTAACACAAATCACCCTATTAGACACCTGTCCCATCCACCACCCTCTGGAAGTCTTTAAATTATAGCAAGAAGGCTGACTTCTACTATTCAAGGGTCACTCCCCCATTAATGCGGCCAGGGAGGTAGGTGCAGGGTCTTTAATGTGGAGGTAACAGCCTTTTTCTAAGATATTTCTCTCACACCGTTGCGTCTGGAGGGTGCTTAAATCCCTCTCTTAACCAACGGTTTTTCCAGAACTCTGTCTTGATCTTTTTGACAAATCCCAGGGTCATCGTGGGTCTGTCCGAGGAGATATTCGTCCTCGGATGAATCCTAGGACTCTCGACTCATGGGCCGACCTACAGTTCTAGGAGGCTTTTAGTCTAAAACAAACTAGCGCCCATCAACAAAGCCCAAGGCCCAAACACTTACTTAAGTCCTTTTAGTCCCCACAAGCCCCATCTCTAGTTGAAAATCAATCTACAAAGACCCAGAAATTAAGGGGCCACTTAACTTATATATGTGGCTGGTGACCTTCATGCAAGACAAAAAATTCTTTTTTACTAACAAGAAAATCCTTTTTTGTTAAAAAGTCAGGAAAAAAAAAAAAAAAAAGCAAATGACTTATGTATTACAACTATGTGTTTATGGGATTCAAATCCTTTAGATTTCCTAAAATACTCCAGAAGTGGATTTCTTTAAATTCTAATTACTCTTTTATGATTTAAAGATCTAGATTCTACCATGTCAATATTCTACTATCAATATTCTTAAAATAATAAAATAATGTTGCAAACAAAACAATTAAAAGTATTGTTAGTGGAATGCTAACATGGCAAAATTTAGACCCTTAAATCATAAAAGAGTGGTTAGGATTTAAAGAATTCTACCCGTAGAATACCCTAAGAAATCTAGAGAATCTGAATCTGTGTTTATGACATTTTAGTTGTTAACTTATCTAAGACCCAAAATTAAAGGTTGGGATTTCAGGATTTGGGTGCTACCCTTGCTGTCTAACACTACTTAAACAATTATTTCATTTTTTTTTCAACATAAGCAAGAAGACTACACAATTGAGTACCGTTATATTTTTATGCTCCAATAAATTCTCAATTACAAGAATTAAATAATCAGTCTAGTAAAAATATAGTATAGTTGTTTATTCTTAACTCATCTCTAATCTTTGAGAGGTATACGACTCTTTTTAGACTTGATGATATTTATTTGTTAGTAAATAAGTTTTATATGCAAGAATTCATAACTCATGAAAAACTATTTGTTGAAATGTAACCTCACTAGCATAATATAGTTTGATATATGAACTTCAAAAAATTATTAAATAGTTTTGAATTGTACAAATGGTTAAGTAAGAACCATAAATTCAATAGCCTACTAATTTGTTAATAATGGTCGTATTTGCATTTATATTCTTCTAATTTTTATTGCAAATATGGAACAAACATTTCAATCATAAATACCTTCAAAGTTAGGTTTTTGCAACAAAATGTAAGATGCTATTCTAAGGACTCTTTGATTTTGTACATCAAAAGAACATTTGTTGCGAAATTGAGTACATAATTAATTATAGGTGATTTTCAAGATTAAAAAAAAAGTTGCGTTCTATTTTTGATATATAAAAAATAATTGGGTTGAAATGTATTAAAAAAATACTTATTTGTGCACCATTTATATTTTGTTAATATTAAATGGATAATGCTAAGAGTATTATATGATATCTTAACTATAACATATTGGTATAATTTTTAATGGAGATATCCAATGATTAAATTCCCCCACTCCCAACTATGAATTATCAAAAATAAATAAATAAAATGGATAATTTTTTTTTATTTACTTTTCATACATTAATTTAGTTTTAGATCTTAATATATTTTTTTTATTCTTGAATGAAAAATAAGATTTTTTTTGTTAATCTTTTGGGTTCACCAAGGACAAATTCTTGATTCTATACTCAAACAACATGTGTTGCAGATTATGCTGAAATGAACAAAAAGAACTGATCAATTTTATTTTATTTTCCCTAATAGTTGTCGCCAGTCAACAACAATTGTATTAATATGTCACATAACTTTAATTTGCAGAACTAAAAATCATAAAATTAAAAATGTCATTGTTAGGTTTTCGTACTAAAAAAAAAGGAAAAAAAAGAAAAGAAAAGAAAAGAAAAAGGATGTGAAGTAAAGACATTGGGACAACAGAAGAAGGAGTTCCAAATCCGTGATAATGAGTGAACAAAATTCAATTTGTGGTACAGATCAAACCACATAGTAAGTAGTAGTTCAAAAAAGGCCTGTCTGTCAACGTAAAAGATGGGGACAACGACAAAGTCCGCGACGGTTAAAATATGCCAGAGAGAAAGAGAATGGTGCAACAAATTATTGTTACAAAATTCCATATCCACTTTAATTATTAGCTTTTGCCATACAAGTCCGTACTTTTTGTTTTTAGGAGCTAGCATTGAGAAAAAGATTTCTCCATGAAATGCATGTACATTAAAAATTGAAAAGGATTAGTCTGGCTCTAATCTAATGATTCGTCTAAATTTGTTCAAAAAGGTAACAAAAGTGCTGCATTTTAAAAGATTAAATGCCAAAGGAATTAGTACAAATGAAATCATACTCAATCAAACAGCCATATTAGCAATTTAAGGAAGAAGGAGAGGAGTTGAGGGCATATTAGCAATTTAAGGAAAAAAGTTAGGCAGGTGCATTTATGAGACACGAAGGTGCATTTATTCCAAATTTATAAACAGCCATCATCCTTGAACCTTATCTATTTAATCGCATAAAACCAACAGAGCAACAAGAAACAAGTACAAATGTACAATGGCAAAGCTAACAGAGCCACGCAAAATATTGCCAGGAGATTAGCCCACATCATTCTCAGCTCGCTGTGGAGGAGATGGGATTCGACCCGACCCACATAAAATGGAATACAAAAAATGAGATAGAAACTTTATATTTTACACAAAACTAAATTATTATCTTTAAAGTTACTGCTGCGACTTAAAAATCCTTTCAAATGCAGAATTGTCGTGAAATAATAACTTGGTACGTTTGAGGTCGAATTCATAAGAAAAAAAGAATTGATTAGCAAACCACAAGAAAATAAAATAAAATAATAAAGTTTAATCCAAGAGATTTTGATGGTTTGGTAAAGGTAATTTAGATGGGGAGAAAATAATAATATATTAAGGCACTAAAATTTAGGAATACACATACAACACATCTATTGGTAGTTTTAACAAGATTTATTTTATAAATTAACTAAAATTCATATAAAGTATAATCTTAGTTGGATGATTTAACAATAAGAACTCAAGAATTAATTGTCTAAGGAAATTTCATGAAATTGATTGATTTTAGGTAAAACAAAACTGGTGAATTAACCCGCAAAGAATGCTAAGCATTTAACATGCCTAGAGTTTCAAATAAATCAAAAAATTATACAGAACTAAACACTTTTCTAGATGGTAAGTCAATTAAAAACACAATAAAATAAGTATTAAAATTATAAAATAATTGTTAAGAGCATACCAATAAATGGTTGGGTTTCACCCATTACTTCAGCAAGACTTCTACCAAGTCATAACACCAAATGAAAGTCTAAAAAGTGTAAAGAAATTTTAAAAAACCCTAAATTTCGTTCTACAGTAGCTGTATCCTAAATTTTGTCCTAAAGAGCCTTTAAATAGGTCAAAAATCCTATTACAAGTTGAATCTGATTTGGAGAAAATCTCAAGTTTTCAAGCTTCACTTAACCAATGTTTTTCGCCTATCTAAAGTCATAATTTGAACTTTTGGTAAACTATGAAATTGCAACCTATTATGTTAACTTTCCATCCTAACTTGAAATATCTCAATTGGACATCTGGGCCAAAATTTATACCCAAAATACTAATTGGTGCACAGGTTGGAATTTGACTTGAATTTGGTGCAAATTTTCTTTAATTTCTTACTCCAATTGGACTCAAATTTACTTGGGTTGACATTCTTTAACTTCATTATGGCCCTTATAAAAATAGAGTTTATTAGCCTTCTTCTTTCTACAAGTCTGTCCATTTAATTTCATTCTCCTACGAAAGACATATGTACGCATTAAAATTCATTTAAACACAAAATTTAATTATTCAACATCATTCCAAAACCAAATATAAAATACATGAATTAACTCAAAATGAATATGATAATGCTTTCTAATAATGATATAAATATATAAAATTAAGCTATTATTAGTTACAACACTTAAGAATACGATGATCCAATGTACAAGAGAACATACCAAATTAGATTGTGTAATAAATGGTTTGATGGTGAATTTTTCGATTTAAAAAAATTTCATTATGCCAGTCCAAAATTGCTATAGATGGTTTTTTTTTTTAGCGAAGTTTTGGGAATTTTCTTATGTTATTAGGTAAATGTATGTCTTTTGCATTAAATCAATGCAACATGACAGCTAATGTTGATTTATTTAACATGTGCACAAGTCATGTAGTAGATCCCAGCAATTTTTCGCGGGAAACTATAGTCAGTCCAGTCAGTCAGTCAGTCAGTTGTTGTCTCTTTTGAAAGGAATCCATCTGGACTGGACTGGACTGGACTGGAGGATCAATGCATAACTTGAGCAACTGAATAATTCGCAAAGTCACCGAAATTTGGAAAAATAAAAAGTAGAATAGAACGAGGCAAAAAAAGTGCTTCTTTTTTGGCAAACCTATAAAATTAAAGCTTGGTTTGGATAGCGCTGAATGCGTTCAGCGTTTTTTTTTTCCTGCTGCCTGTTTTTGCTTTTAGGAGACAAGTTACTGTACGTGAACAGTCTGTTCACGCATTTTGCGCGTACTGTTTACATACTTTTCAACAATTTTTTAATTAAAAATAAGTCTCACGGTACTATTTACACATTTAAAAATTATTTTTCTACACATTTAAAACTTTTTTTTTTTCTCCAACCATATGGATATGGGTATGCTGAACTTTAAAGCTCTTTTTACATTACATCTTAGCTTAACTGTCCCCTCCAAAACTAGTGGAAAATTGGATACATAATTAGTTAAGTACTGAACATGGTCCTCCACACTTCCATTTGGCCAACAATTAACTGCTTTTTGGTCACTCTTCCGATTTAATTGTATCAATTCCGCGTGAATTTCAACTAACTCAAAATCACTATTTTTTTTTTTATGTTACTTTTAATTTATTTTTTGTTAATTAGGAATATTTTAAAATTATTAAGGAATATAAAAATTATTATTTAAAAAAAAATCTCGTTTGAGTTATAGCCTGGCAGAGACAAGTTTCTCTAAAACACATGACCCTCCTCTCCAATGAACAAGATTTAAAAAGGTTATTTTCCAAAATAACTTTTAAATATTGTTAGTGTGTTAAATGTTTCCTTTTTAAAGTATTATTTAGGAAAAATGATTGGTAAATCTCTAATCATCAAATAATGTATTTGAAATTTAATCTCACCTACATAAACAATACATTCATTGTTGTATTTACATGTATATAAACACCAAAATTTAAAATTTTCATTTTGAAAGGGAATGCATTTACAAAACCGAAGGCAAAATTAATTTTAACGAGAAAGTGGAGGCGTCGAGACATCTATATGATCAAGAGAGATGCTACGTCCACAATATTTTTACAACAAATTACAAGTGGTTAGTTGTTATTGGTTCAAATTTGAACTTAACACGAAGATTACTTTTTTGCTCCAACAATAACAACCAGTAACAACCTGCCACTTAGGATTTGTTGTAAAAATATTGTAAAAGTGTTGTGCACATATCATTTCTCATAAAAATCTTGTTAAGAATTGAACTCAAACCAACGCTTCTGGAATTCAATAATAAAATAAAAACCAGTTGAAATAACTGAATTTTTTTAGGGAACTATTCGATAAAATAAGGGAAACTTAATTGAATTCATAACTGTTTCAATGTTTTTTATTTATTTATTTTTTTACTTTTTATTGTCTGAATATTCAATATTAGAATCAATCTAGTCCCATTGTCAATGAATTTTTGGAACCAAAAAGTTACTAAACTAAAAAAAAAAAAAATGAATATGTTTTTTTTAATAGGAATAAAATTAAATATGTTGTTCTTGGATCGCCTGGTTTATACTCAAACAAACCAACAATAATATCAATAGACAACACTAAATAACAAAGGGTCATCAGCCTCATGGACAATGCTACATGTGCTGGGCCCTAAGCCCAATAATATCAATAGACGCAATACATGGCATTGGACCATAAGCCCAATAATGTCCAAGATTCTTACCATACAATATTGGGCTTTCCAGCGCAAAACATTAATAACTAAAAGATTAAAAGGCCTGGTCTTTCTTGAACACATCATTTGTAAAGCGTATTGCGCCTTTAGCAATTTGACACTGCCCATCCGACTACAGAAAAAGTGAGGGGGTTGGTTTTTGAGTTGGGTAATGGGCAATGGTTATTAATGAGTTAATGGAACTGTTTATTGTTTATTGACTTTGATCAAGGTTGTTGACTTCAACAAGTAACCAAAAAATAAAAATGAAATAAGATTTTCCGATTTTGTTACGGTGACCTAAGTTGTATTTTATACTTTATTATATAATATTATATATATATATATATATATATATATAAATAATGCTAACCTAGAATTACAAACCTTTTTACATTTTTTTTTACAAATTCCTGATGTAGTGAGTGATTATTAATAAATGAAAAAATAATGATAATAGTGGGCTCAAATAAGAACTAGTAAAACTTTGTCACAACAACAATTTATAAAATTATTGCAAAATAGTTTTTGGTTATAGCTTACTCTTTTTAATCTTTATCTATACTAATCGGCGAGCCTTGGCCACGTCAATGACACACTACCAGAGGAGGTCGCACTGTAGAGGAATAGATTCAGAGAGGGGATTAGTCTTGACGTGTCTGAAGGGATGACAACTGCCACCACATTTAATGCACTCCACCAAACTCCTTGGCTGCATTTATGTGGAGAAGACCCTTGAACAATGTTGTCTTGGTTGCCGCAACTCATAGAAGATTTGAGAAGGCGTCTAATTGGACAAACACTCGAGTAGTGGCCTACATGATCAACAAATAGAGAGCCAAGATCAATGGAAGGAGGATATATAATGTAAGAGATCCTCCCGAAATGAGAGAGAGAGAGAGAGAGAGAGAGAGAGAGAGAGAAATACTGTAACAAATCTTCTTTAAAACCAATCTAATATAAATATTTGCCCTCGGATCTTGGCCGAGGACCAGTATTCTTCATTGTTCCTTGTCTTTTTCTTCTTCTTCAACTGTGTTAGGTTACTTGATTCAAGTTTCTACCTCTACAAATTCATTATATTACGTTAGCTCATCCATGTTACTTACAATTTTTTTAATATATATATATATATATATTTTAAATAATATAGGTTAGTGACTTATAAAACTGATAAATGAAGCAAAAATACATTTGTAGGATGCATTAGAAAACCTGGAATATAAATTTTTTTATTAATATATAATAATGTATATTATTTGCAAGTTTTTATTCAAAAAATTCACACTTGGCCCCTCTTAAGTTGAAAATCAGCCCCCCAAAAAACCCAAAAATTAAGGTCATTTAACTCATATCTGTGGCCGACGAACCCTCTATCAAAACGAAAATAAAAATCATCTTTTGAAAAAAAAAAAATTTTAAAAACACACACAAATGACTTATGTATTACAATTATATGTGTTTATGATGTGATTGGCTTACTTGGGATTTAAAATTTTGGTACTACAATGCTGTCTAGCTCCACCTAAAGACTTTACAATTGAGTATTATTATTGATTTTAGATTTTTTTAACACTCCAATAACATGTAATTTATACATTTTAGATATAAAACCTTGATTAAAAATTGTCAAATAATGCAGGTTTCAATTAGTTCAATAGATAAAATCTCTTATTGTTAAATAAGGGACAATATTAAAGGATTTAGATTCAAATCTCATCTACACATAAAAAAATGGAAAAAAAAGAGAGAAAAAGTCTACTAGGAAAAAAAAATCTCACAATTTATTTTTTATAACACCTTTGTTTTGAATTATGGTACCTCTGAGTATAATATTATTTTATTTTGATCTACGACAGATTGACATCTCGTCTTGTGAAAATGTTGTGAGATTTTGATGTGTTCACAGAAGAACTCAAACAAAGAAACCAATTGGTGTCATGAGCTTATGGAAAAGAACAATTATCATTGAAAAAATCATAGCTTTCAGTGTATTTGATGAGGTAGTTGAATGTCTCTTTTATAGGTAGTTAGGACCAAATTCGTTATATCTATAACCTCCACTTACCCATCAAAATTGGAGTTACTTAAGAAACTTATTTTTCCATTAACCAATGTTTTAAGGACATGTAACTTCTTATTAAACCATAACATACATGAAATTATCAAACAAATACGTTATCAAATGAGACAATTTATTCTTACAACTTACACATAACATAAAAAAATAAAACACTTGTCTTGAATTATATAAAATTGACTTGATGATAAAATTTCTTATTTACAAGAAAATAGTATATGTGTGTGTGTGTGTGGGAGGGGAGTCCGCTACTGTTTGTGATCAGTGTCATGACTCATCACCCAAAGGCTAAGGGCCCGTTTGTTACATGTGTTTAATACTGAAAATTGTTGTTTGAAAACATTTGTGAAAATACATATGGGTGAAAAAATGTGTCGAAATACGTGTAATGTTGTTTAAAAACTGAAAATAGTTATTTGAAAACACAAACCAAACACCCCCTAAAGCACATATCATCCCCGGATTAGCAACAGTGTTTTGTTAATTTATTCTGCATATGTGTGACGAAGTTTTACTTTTGATAATACCAATATTGTCTCCACGGGCTGATGGATGAATCATGAATCATGAATCATGAATCCATTCAATCATTCTTGGAAGTGACTTGTTGCTTTGCCTCTCTCAAGCGTGTTTGAACTAGAGGTACTGTGTCCACAAACCTCTTAAATTTAATTATTTAGCTTTAATGGGGAAAAGGATGGTCCATTTAGACTAGAAGAGGGAGAAGCATTCTTACGAAAGTCCTTACCATTAAAATTAGGATGAAACAAAAAAAAATATTGTAGAGAAACAGAAGCATGAAGGAGAAAGAGAGAACATAATAAAATATGTGATTCTACTTTGATGGCCTACCTCCATAATGTAGAGCCTTAAACAACTGCATATTTAAGATATGAGTGAAATACATGATACAAAGAACCCTAGTAGGCTTTCTATAACAAAGCTATCACCACTCCCTACATCTGTGCAGCCAAGGACAATTAATCTGGCTAATAGTAACATAGAGTTTGTAATTCGAAAATGTATATTTTTTGTAGGTTCTCATACTGGGCATTGGCTCCCATTTGCACCAATATGAAGGGCAAGCAGATAGTAGAAGCTTAAGGGTGAGTTTGGTTCAGCTTTTTAAAATTGGGCTTTTTGAAAAAGTGAAGTTTTCAAAAAGTACGGTATGAAAAAGTGTTTTTGAAAAAGTTGAGTGTTTAGCTAACACTTATAAAAGTGGCAGTTTGATAGATAAATTACCAAAAATGACAATGTATATATATATATATATATATAAGGGAGTTTATTTCATACTTAAAAATCAACTACTTCATATACTTTCTAAAAAAAAACTAATTAATAATAATAATTACTAAAAAAAATATACTTACTTCATATACTTAATAATAATAATTACTAAAAAAATATACTTAAAATCATAATAATATACTTACTTCATATACTTACTAAAAAAAACTAATTAATAATAAAAATCAACTACTTCATTTACCTGCAGCAGCATGGTCCGGATTGTGTAGCAGCACGGAGGAGAGGCTTGTTCTTGAAGATGAGACGAGAGGAATCCGTGACTTTCTAGCTATAGACCTTGATTTATCAAAGGGCAAAATTGGTTTTCAATCAAAATGGTTGGGCAATTTGGTAATTGAAAAAGCTTCTCAACAGTAACATTTATCAACGTGCTTTTGCAAAAGCTCACCAGAGCTTTTGCCACGTTTGTTCACATTTCAAAAGCCACGTTTTAGAAAAAGCAGGATGTTTGAGTCTTACCAAACGGGCAAATAGAAAAAGTGGTTTGAAAAAGCAGTTTTTACGCTTCAAAAGTGCAAACAAATGGGCACTAAGTAGATGAAAATTTTTTATGATACTTGCAATTGAAAGCAGTCCACCACTAACACTTAATCAAGCTAACCTCATTTGGGTAAAATCCAATTAACCATGAAAGGGTATAGAGAGAATGTCTATAACCACAATCAGTCGTTGGCCCTAAAAAATGTTGTGGACATATATAGGTGATTGCCTGGGTTGCACCGACACGCCGTTTTTGGCGACGTGTCGGTGTCCGACACGTGTCGGACACCGGAACTGCTGCGATTCACCGGACTCCGGTGTCCGAGAAGTGTCCTATTTTTTTTTTTTTTTTTTTTTTTTTTTTTTTTTCGTTTTTTCGACACGGCACCGACGCGGCTCTGACACGGCGCCGACGCGGCTCCGACAGTTCGACACGCCAGCAGTGAAAAAAAAAAAAAAAAAAAGAAAAATCACAGATTTTTGACATATGGACTTACCCCCACCGTTGATCTCATGATATACCTAAAACAAAATGTTGAAACCCACATCTTCATTCAGTCATTTGCCCCGAAACCCACAAGCTCTCACCTCTCACTTCTCAGTTAAGAACCACCGACCCTTCCTCTGATCTCCGCCGCTGACCTGTCTCTCGCCGGAGCTAAATCGGGCCGATCGGCGAGCTCCATACGTCGACGCCGTCCCTGTCCGCCTGTCCCTTCCGATCTCTCTCTCTCTCGGCGAGCTCCAGGTCCGACGCTTCTCTCTTTTTTTTTTCTTTTTTTTTTTGTTGTGCTCTTTCAGATATTTGAGTTGTTTGGCTGGTTGGGTGAATGAGAATATGAGATGGGTAGTTTATTTAACTTAACTTATCACGTTTTTGTTTTTTGTTTTTTTTGTTTTTTTTAAACCCACTCTCACAGTCTCACGGTCACACAGTGACCGTGTGTGATATTTATTTGCAGCTTTCCATAAACTACATAAAATAAATGTTACTGTGATATTGTGACTGTAATATTTATTTGCCATATTGTGATTATGTTACGTTATTGTCATAAGTTTAATTTATTTATTAAAGTTGAATTACTTAAATATTGTAGGTGATTTACTAAAATGAATATTGAAAGTGAAAAATCAACTGAGGCAGTTGCTCCTTTATGGAAATATGTTACTAAGTTAGAAAAAGCTGCTGGTGGTGGTGGGAATGTTACTTTCAAATGTAACTATTGTGAAAAAACTTTTAAGGGGTCTTATTCAAGGGTGAAGGCACATTTGTTAAAATTGTCTAATTGTGGAATACAACCATGTGGAAAGGTTGGAGATGAGTATCTAAATGAAATGCAAAAATTAGAAGATGCGTATGAGGAATCTACGCGTAGATTGAAGAAGCCTAAGCTAGTGTCTTTACCGTCGATTCTCCTAGTAGTCCTCATTTGGGTCCTAATCTCGTAGTACATACAAGTCATCCTTTTTTTAAGAAAAAAAAGGGGTTGGGAATCCTACTTTGGAGATGTGTTTTAACAATCAATGTCGAGAGCAATTAGATTCTCTTATTGCTAGGACATTTTATTCGCTGGTTTACCCTTTCACTTTGCTAAGAACCCTTATTGGATCGAGATGATCAAATTTGAATTTAATAATAATTTGGCGGGCTATATTCCTCCAGGTTACAATAAATTGAGAACAACTTTGTTGCATAAAGAGAAGGTACATATTGAGAAGTTGTTGAAGTCAATTAAAGACACTTGGAAAGAAAGTGGGTTTAAGCATAGTAAAGTGATGGGTGGACAGATCCACAAAAGAGGCCACTTATCAATTTTATGGCTACATCGAGAAAGGGCCACTTTTTATCAAATCCATTGATGGTACCAAAGAGTACAAAGACAAGCACTTCATTTCTCGATTTGTTTCTAAAGGTCATTGGTGAGGTTGGGCATACTAATGTTGTTCAAATTATTACCGATAATGCATCCGTTATGAAAGCCGGCAGTGATCTCTTGTTGAAGCCGAATATCCTCATATATTTTGGTCACCTTGTGTTCAGGTGCATACCCTCAATTTGGCCTTGAAGAATATATGTGCACCTAAGAATTCTTTAATGAGGTTGCATATAATGAATGTAATTGGATTGCACAAGTTTCGTATGAGGCAACTTTCATTCGTATTTTTATCACAAATCATTCTATGAGATTAGCAATTTTTAATTCATTTTCCCTTTGAAGTTACTTGTCTTATCGAAACACGATTTGCTTCAATAATCATCATGCTTAAAAGATTGTTTCAAGTAAAGCAAGATCTTCGAAGTATGGTCATTAGTGAGGAATGGATGTCATATAGAGAAGATGATGTAGGAAAAGCTCAAACCGTGAGGGATTATGTTTTGAATGATTTGTGGTGGGACAAGGTTGCATATATTCCGAGATTCACAGGACCTATTTACGAGATGCTTTGGAGTGGCCGACACGGATGCACCCATTCTCCATAAGGTGTATGAAATGTGGGATTCCATGATAGAAAATGTGAAGAAAGAAATATACAAGCAAGAAGGCAAGGAAGAATATTTGAGGAGTCTCCATTCTATGATGTGGTACATGCTATACTTATTGAACGGTGGACTAAAAATTGCACACCACTTCATTGCTTAGCCCATTCCTTGAATCCGAAGTAATTTTTCTATCTCTTCAATCTTTCTTTCTTTTTTTAAATATTCTTTAGGCATTTCTAATTTGCTTTTAACTAGGTATTATACTAATCAATGGATTGAGGAAGGCAGAGGTCGTGTTGCGCCACACAAGGATGCTGAACTTTCTACGGAGAGAAACAAGTGCCTCAAAAGATTCTTTCCTGATATTGATGATAGGAAGAATGTCACTATGGAGTTTGGTTTGTTTTCAGGAATTGGAGCTTATGATGATGATAACATGGATGATAGGTGGGTCTTGGATCCAATACTTTGGTGGTTAAATTATGGGTCTAGGTTGCCAATGCTTCAAACTTTAGCTCTAAAGCTTCTTGGACAAATTTTTGCTCATCATCATGTGCCGAGAGGAATTGGAGTACATATGGCTTCATCCATTGTATGAGGAGGAATAGAATTACTCCTAAACGTGCTGAAGATTTAGTATTTGTTCATTCTAATCTTCGGCTTCTTTCAAGGAGGAGAGAAGAGTACACTAAAGGAAACTCTAAGAAGTGGGACATTAGTGGAGATACTTGGAATGAGCCATTTGGAGGACTCCGGGTTGCTTGAGATTGCTTATCTCACACTAGATGAGCCGTAGATGGAGATAAGTCTTGTTGAGAATGATGACTATATTGATGACGATGATGATGTTGTTGTTCTGTGATCCTTTTATGTTTTTAGTTATCCTTTTATGTTTTTAGTTTGATATTGAACTTCTTGTTCTAAGGTAATCTTGACAGTTTAAAGTTTGGTTTCCTTTAATGTTTGTAGTTTGATCTTTGATGTTGAATACTTGAATGTAGCTTATTTAAACTTTTGTAGTTTGGTTTGTACTCTAAACACTTTATGTATATTATTGTATTACTTTGGGTATTAATTTGCTTATTTGTAGTTGTTACATAATTTAATTTTTAGACATAAATGTATTTTATGTCTAAAAATATTTAAAAAAATGCCTAAATATAAATTTTAATTAATTATTTAATTGCCGTGTCCATGCCGTGTCGTGTCCTTATTTTTCAAAAATTACCGTATCGGAGTGTCCGTGTCTGTGTCGTGTCCGTGTCCGTGTCCGTGTCCGTGCATCATAGGTGATTGCAAGGTTGCTAATGTTTTCCTCGGTCTCCACCTTGATGCTTTAACTGCTAGCATTCATCACACGATGACAGTCTCTTCACATTGTGTTTAGGATTGGACATGTAAAGGTTGTTATTGTAAAGATGACTGATGATGCAGCAACAGGTGATAGGTGATGCAGAGTGCAGCTGGTCAAGACTTTGTACTGCAGAAAAGACATGTAGCTTTGGTCATAGAGTTGTAAAACTGGTTGTAGTTTAGTGTTGATTATTTAGAGGTGAGTTAGTTATTGTTAATAGACACGTGTACAATCAAGATTAATTGTTAGCTGTGGCAGTGTAAGCTTCCTTAGATCACGCGTGTTAGTTAGATTAGAGTGATTGTAACAGAGGATATATGTATCAGTTCCTTGATGTATTAAGCAGTGTGGAATAATACAAAATCTCAGTTGCTTAGATTTTTCCCAATTCTCTCTAGATTCAAGGGTTTCTTTCAGTTATGCCCTGTTATTCTGATATTTCGAGCTAGCACTATGATTACATCATTTGTTGTAATATACTTTGGTTTGGCATATTGTATAGATATTTCATTGGATCTTCTAAAGCATTTCCTTTGACTGGCTACTGGCTACTGGCTACTGGCTACTGCTTAGGGCCTCAGGCTGATGCTGGGAAAGCTACTACATATATATATTGGGGAATATTAATGCAGAAGCCATTTGTGCCAACATATATATGTATGTATGTATGCGTGGATATCAGTATATAATAAGAACTTTTATCATTTTCTGTATTCATCTTAATTTCTCTTTTGGCACCGTCATTAATTGTTAGTTGAAATTCCGGTTACCAATAGATCAACAGATAATATTAGATTACTAAAATCCAAAGGTAAGCGCCACATTGTAAATATATATTGGTAGGGTACCGGTACGTAATGAGACGTGGACTGTCACAAAATAACACTGCTTTTATGTAATGATCGATGCCAAGTGTTGTATCCATCAGTACAGTACGTTGTGCACTACTCTACCTGTCCAATTCAGGATCACATGAACATGATGCATGTGGCATAACAACAACTCATGAGTCATGACTCATAATAATTAATGATACAATTTAATTATAGTATCCCGATCGATCGATCGAGTATTTATTTTCTCCTAATTGATGAGAAATTGGAGGGTACGCTACTGTGCTAGTGCTAGTTTCTTCATTCTTCAGTGTTGTGCTATGACCTGCATCGATCTCATGGAAATCCATATATATATAGCTGAAGCTTTTCAATATGCAGGCATCTTGAACTTCCAATGTCGTCAAATGACTGGTAATATCCTTTGCAATGTATGAGTCAATTTGCCTTGTTTTAAATAAACATCCTAAGATCTAACACAAGGAGGTGATTAATTTCCTGCTTTATAATTGGGTTCCCCATATATATTTATGGGACATCTCCATCACCATGAATGGAAGTGTAACTTTGCCCCAAACATAATTAAGTTTTTAGAGCAGGCTTAATTCTTTCCCTGACATATATGTAGTTCTCCTTTTAAGGTATTCCTGTACAACCACTTTCTGCATTCGTCAACGTCCATGGAGATGGACCTAAAAAGTGGCGGGCATCATTAATATGTTTGAAAACTTTATGTTTGGTCAATATTGGCAATATGAATATATTTGTGCCTAGGGTATAAGTTAGTTAGTGGATGTTTTTTTTTGCAGCACGACATATACCATTTGCATTGTCTGATTTGGAATGTAACAATTCATTGCCACATGTGATATTGCAATCATTCTTTATAGTTTTAGTTTTTCCTAAGCTTGGCTTGATCACACTCTCCAAGTATCAATTATATATATATATATATAACCAGAATTTGAAGCATGTTCAAACCAAAGAATGCTCAGTTGCATCTGCGCAAAAATATCTACATTGGGTGAGACATATATAGGAGCATATCAGGTAGTATTGACTAGGCTCGGATTGTGGATTACTGAATTATGTCACTAAGACTATAAAATATATTTGGATATTGGGAGCCTGGTACAATGATGGTGATAGACGGAGCCTTTTCTCGCATGTAATTATTCAATGGCAGGAATTTTTTTTTTCTCATATTGGGTGCAAAGAGATTCATCGATTAGACAAGCATTTACTGTAAAAGAGAAAAAATAAATAAAAATATTGATTTACACGGTTACAATACTGTAAAACAAATGTGTAAATATTTACATTTATACACTCACAGATGTGAATAGTTTTTGTGCAAAAATGTATAAATTTGAGAACTTTTTCTATTATAGTCATACTGATATAAATGCTCTAAAAGAAAATTCGGAAATAAATTTGGTTAGTAAAATTGTAATTAAATAAGTAATAAGATAAAAATCAATTAGACAAAAATTTAATTTTCAAAAAATATAACGTAAATACAAATTGTTATTTTTTTTTATGTGCAGTGTCAATTAAAAGATATTTACAAAAAAAAAAAATCAATATATATATATTCATCAACTGATCAACATAATAACTTAAAAGAAAAATCCATTACAAGAAATTCTAATAGATAGTTTGATTACATAAAAGTCAATTGAGAAAAAAATCGTACAAGCTTTAAAATTTTGATATTTGTATCATTTTTTTTTTTGATAATATACTTGAAAATATTCCGAGATAATCTATAAGCGCCATTAATTTCTTTTTGAAGTTATACAATGCCTATCTTTCTTATTTGTACCTTAAGATCCTAAATTTATTTACAATGACTAAAAACTTGGGTACAATAGAATGCCTTAAAAAAAGTATTGCGGTATTGTAAAGGGCTGAGCTTTTAAAAAATAAAAAGGAGTCATCAATTCAGCTGTATCGCTTTTTTTTTTTTGAAAAATTTAAATGGATGTCCCATTAAAAAAAGAAGTAGTAACTTTTAAAAATAAATTATGACAAGGAAGTAGAAATGCAAAATCTTTTATTATGTTTTTTTTTTTTTCCATTTATTTCTTGGAGAGAGTTTCAACTTATGAGTTTGCTCTTGATAATAACTCTTTATTATCAAACCAAGATATTAATCGATTTTTGGTGTAGGAAGGGATTGAACTCTAGATTTCTTATTCAACCATCTGAAACTTTACCAATTAATCTGGAACCCACATTTTTTTTTCCAATTTCAAATGTGATTTGTACCTAAAATATATATAAATAATAAATAGTTAGATAGACCGGAGGGAGGAGTAACATTTAAACTTTACTATCAAAGACTTTATTAGTTGAACTGCAATCCACATTTTTTTTTTCCAATTTCAAATGTGATTTGTACCTAAAATATATATAGATAATAAATAGTTTGATAAACCGGAGAGGGGAGTAACATTTAAACCCACTATCTATAAAAGTAAGTATATTAATTGGATGGTAAACTTATGGAAAGGAAAAAAAAAATATTTAAACCCCACTACATATAAAAGTAAGAATATAAATTAGAAGGTAAACTTATTAGAGGAAAAGGCCTTAGTGATAATTGTGATGGAGGGGGATGGGGAATGTCTCTTTTTCACCATTGCAAAGTGGCTTCACTCAATCAATGCTACAACATTTTAGTTGAGTTAAAGAATGTGGTGTTTGCTAATGGATTGGAGTGGCTTGGCTATCCCATGCAAGTAAAGGGCCAGTCCTCCTATTACGAACCTTCTCACTTATCTGTCGCATCGAGGTGAACATTTCGGCTTTGCTAGAAAGCTTTTATATAGCAAAAAATTAGAAGGCTTGAATTTTTCCGAAGGCCTGAAAGATGGGATTTGTTTTGTCCATTCGATTGGCTAATCTAGCTTTCCCCCTTTTCTCTTAGTTTGTGTTTTGATCATCCTTTGATTCCCCCAATTCGTAATAGGGGCGACCCACTAGATAAAACAAGTGTGTCTATTGGCTTGTCGTCCTCTAAACTGATTTTGTGCGGCAATGCTATGAATGAAGAGATTTCTCCTAGAACTAGGGTGTAAGGCAAGGTGAGTTTGTGGTGTTCTGTGATAGACAAAGTGCTATGGATCCAATTCAATCCACACTTAAAGGAAGATTGTAAGCCTATAGGCTATGGCTCGACAAAATAGAAAGTATCAGCAATAAGAAACTTTTTGGGGTTAGCAGTAAAGAAAGAGCCCGACATTTATTTCTTCGTTCATATTTATAGCTCAGTCTACTAAAAGAGGGATCGGCCTCATCGTGGTAATTAGAGGACATTTCTGATTGTTCACCTTAGTGGTCTAGCTCCATGGCATCGAAAATGTATAAGGGTTCAAATGATTCATTGAAATGACAAGACCTTGAAAGTTCTTTGGTCAAGTGTCAATAGCAAAACATCTGTCGATCAAGGAAGGTTTTTTGTGACTACACCTGGAGAATATTTCTGTAAATGGTCTTATTATATGCGTCCTATGCTAGGAAGCATTACTCCTGTGAGGATACTTCCCCAATTAATCGGATTTATCCGCTTTGGGGAGCCAGTCCCTCACGGTTTATCGGCTCGTCCCCGAGTGCAGGCAGGATTTTCACCTGGACCAAGGGCTGAGCCTTGTCATAACGAGGCTTGACACCAAGTCCCACATCGGTTAGAGTTCCCTCCCACATATGGTTTATAATCTTCTGGAGCAACCATATGTGTACCACTACTAAACATGCGTAGCATGTGTAGTAGTGGTACACATATGGTTGCTCCGGGCTTATAAACCATATGTGAAGGAGAACTTAACCGATGTGGGGAATGTCAAGGTCTACTTCCTACTGCTCGGGGGCGATGGCCGTGAGGGACTGGCTCCCCAAAGCGGATAAATCCGATTAATTGGGGAAGTATCCTCACATTAAAGGACGGGTATCCAGCAACTTGGACGACCTCGTCCATAGGACGGATTCACCATTCACAGCGTTGGTGAATTCATGTCCCCTTCCTCCAAAATTTCGCATGCCCCATATGGAAAACTACGACGGATCCAAAGACCCGTTGGATCACCTAGAGTCTTCGAACCCTAATGCATCTTTCGGGGTGTACCGAGATGAAATCATGTGCGGGGCTTTTCTCACCACCTGAAGAGGGCACAGAGGGATAATACAACGAGTTGACGCCTAATTCCATCGGCACTTTTAAGGAACTAGGCGCATAGTTCGTATCACACTTCATTGGAAGTCATCGACACAAGAGGTCTATTGCATGTATGCGGGAATTAAACAACGAGAAGGCGAGACATTAAGGTCTTATATAGCCGCTTTAACAAGGAATCCTCTCGATAGACGAGCGGATGACAAGACACTTGTGGTAGCATTCACAAACGGGTTACAAGAGGGTAAGTTCTTGTTTTCTCTATGTAAGAATGACCCAGACTATGTCGGATGTATATTACAGGGGCGACGAAGTACATGAACGCGAGAGATGCCTTGGCAGGAGACGACTATAAACCAAGAAAAAGGGAAAGACAGGAAGATACGAAACCAGATAATGGACGAAAAATGGCAAAAACCAGAGATCGACGAGAAGACCAGAGGTCCAAACCACCTTCGGGGAGGTTTACAAGTTTCACCCCCCTCACAGCCCCAATTGACCAGGTGTTAATGCAAATCAAAGATGAAGAAACCTTGACGTTCCCGGGCAAGTTGAAGGGAGATCCGAACAAGAGGCCACGAGATAGATATTGCCATTTTCATCGTGACCACGGCCATGATACGACGGACTGTTATGACTTGAAGAACTCACACCCATGACGGCCCTATGGCCGTTCGCGCAATGGGGGTTAGACATCATGGGTCCGTTTCCGATAGCGGCAAGACAATTGAAGTTCTTGGTGGTTGGAATCGACTACTTCACCAAGTGGGTGGAAGCAGAAGCTCTCGCTACTATCACGGAGAAAAATATTCGCAACTTTGTGTGGAGAAGTATTATTTGCCGATATGGGATCCTGAGAGTACTCGTTTCAGACAATGGGAAGCAATTCGACAACGATGCATTCCGAGATTTTTGTTCTCAGCTGGGAATCAAGAATCACTACTCGTCACCCGCCCACCCACAGGCCAACGAACAAGTCGAAGTCACGAACCGGTCCTTGTTAAAGATTATCAAGACCCGGCTCGAGGGGGCAAAGGGCATATGGCCGACGAACTACCAAGTGTCCTATGGGCGTACGAACAACGGCAAGAACCCCCAACGGGAGAGACCCGTTTTGATTGGCGTTTGGTGCGCAGGGCCCTCATACGGGCGGAAGTGGGATTGACGAGCTTCGCGTGGAAAACTATGACGAGGCAAGAATGTTGAAGCATTACGTCTAGAGCTTGACCTTGTCGATGAAGTCGGGGCAGCGGCCCGGCGCTGGCACGGTACCAAGACATGATGGCAAAACACTACAACTCCAAGGTCGGGCATCGAGACTTCAAGGTTGGAGATCTAGTGTTACGAAGAGTGCTTGGCGCTACGAAGGATGCATCCTCTAGGAAAACTGGGTCCTAACTGGGAAGGCCTGTACAGAATCATCTTATGGCACAGGAAAGGAACGTACTACCTGGAGACGTTAGACGGAAGGAAGTTGGGCCATCCCTGGAACACGGAGCACCTGAAGAAGTACTGCCAATAGTACATCAGTCAGAAGATGATACCTACTGCCTTATTTTCAATTTAATTTTTAGACAGTCATAGCTTTTACTTTTTAACTCATGTTTTCTTTTCCATTGACAATTTGGTTTGTTGAACTTATGAGAGGAATTTTTATTTAGAAAATACGGAACGCATGCTCTTGAAAAACCTACAAGTCCACAAAGTGGACGGATCACCCAAAAGGGTGAAAAGTCTACAAATCCACAAAGTGGACGGACCATCCAAAGGGATGAAAAACCTACAAGTCCACAAAGTGGACGGATCACCCAAAAGGGTGAAAAATCTACAAATCCACAAAGTGGACGGACCATCCAAAGGGATGAAAATCTACAAGTCCACAAAGTGGACGGATCACCCAAAAGGGTGAAAAATCTACAAATCCACAAAGTGGACGGACCAAAGGGATGAAAACCTACAAGTCCACAAAGTGGACGGATCACCCAAAAGGGTGAAAAATCTACAAATCCACAAAGTGGACGGACCATCCAAAGGGATGAAAACCTACAAGTCCACAAAGTGGACGGATCACCCAAAATGGTGAAAAATCTACAAGTCCACAAAGTGGACGGATAACCCAAAGGGTGAAAACTTACTAGTCCACAAAGTGGACGGATTGTCCCAAAGGGATAGAAACCTTTTAGGTCCACAAAATGGACGGATTGCCCCAAAGGGATGAAAAATCTAGTTCACTAAGTGGACGGGTCTTAAAAATACATTTGAAAATCCAGTCCGAATAAAGGACGGACGCCTAAAATTTTCTTTGTAGATAGGTTATCTGAATAAAATAAACAAGCATACGATATATGACGGATAGTAAGCAAGCAACAGGTAATAAAAGATTTGATAAGCTGAATTTAGTAATTACAAACGACGGTTCAACAAAGTTCTCTTACAACGGTAAGAATTTTTTACAAAAAACAAGTATCCTATTCATTCTTTGGAGAAGAGTTCCCGACCAATGGACCGTCGTTTGGCTGACTAGGAGGAAGAGCTTCGCCTTCGTCAGCTGGAGCAGTGACGGCAAACACTTCGTCTGTACTTTCTGAACGGACGGACTGTGTAAGTGTTTGCCCTTGAGCGTCAATGGATATATGGGATACGTCCAGATCAGGGTACGATGACTTCACCTGACGGATGGCGTCATCGAACCCGTCAGCAAAGGAGCTCCCAAGCTCCGTCAGAAGGAGTTCAGAATCGCGATATTGTTGAATGGCTATCTCCTTTGCGTTGTCAAGTTTGGACATTGTCTCCATCAACTGCTTCTCCTTGCCCTTCAAAATCTTGCGTAGATGCCCATTCTCCTTTTCCACCTCATCTCTGACCTGCTCCGAGCATTTGAGCTTTCTGTCCATATTGATCTTGTAGGTCTTCAGCTCATGCAGCTTATCCTCCATCGTCTGGCTCTTCTTTCTCAGACGGTCCATGGATGTCTCATGATTGAGACAATGGCCAAAGAGCCCTTTCATCATCACCATGGCCTGGAAGCGAAATACAATGTCATGATAATGACGGGTGTGAAGGAACTTAGCAACAATACCAGACGGATTCAAATTTACATGTGCAAGGGTGAAAAGGCCTGTTTCACCCATCGCCTCAGTTGAATGGTTGCCGAGGTCTGCGTAGTCGTCAGCTGTCAGCATAGACGACATCTTCTCGAGGGC
This sequence comes from Castanea sativa, assembly GCF_040712315.1. NCBI lineage: Eukaryota > Viridiplantae > Streptophyta > Magnoliopsida > Fagales > Fagaceae > Castanea > Castanea sativa. The sequence goes on along the minus strand of NC_134014.1, from coordinate 30,390,891 downwards.
ATAGCTTGAATCCTCTCGGAAGAGAACGGGTGGTTTCTCCTCGGAAGGACCCTTCATCAAGCCTTTGCCCTTTCCATGCTTGACGGGCGTCTTCTCTGCCTCCAAGGCCACGACGGGTTCAGTGGTGGTCTTTTGCTTCTTTGGAGGACGGTCCGTTTTCTCAACTTGAGTTCGTTTTGACGGTACAGGTGGGACCGTTCCCTTTGTTTGACCCCCCTCCTGCTTTTTCTTCGCTACCTGTTGTTTAATGAAGGCTCTCCTCTTAGCGGCATCCATCTCTGCAAATCAAAGACGGATGAGAAATGCCAGTAGGATAAAAAAGAGAAAAGAAGAAAGACGGATAGAGTTTCGACGAACTTACGTTTTCTAACTCTTGTATCGTAACGACGGGCGGAGGGTGAAGGATCAGGACCGTCACAATACCAGTGTAGAGTATCGAGTGTGACGAGTTGAGCCCAAGTCCTCTCTTGCAGTTTTGTCTTGTTAAAAATTTTTTCAAGGAAACTCCACTGCTCCAAGCTAACTTGTGGACGGTTCCGAGCTGCAATCAAAGACGGTTAGACCTTAAAAAAGAATCAACTTTGAGACTGACTGGACGGAAACAAAAGGGATACATACCCAACGGAGGCATTATGCCCCATGTTGTGTCGACGGGCATATAAGTTTTATCTCCTGGACGACACATCCATTCGTCCCATTCCAAAAAGAAATAACGACTCTTCCAGTCTCTGTTTGAGTCTGGAGTATCACTAACGAGCCTCAATAATGGGCTTCTAGTCGCAAAACTATACATCCCCTTGGACTTGACAATCTCTGATGGACGATAGCAATGGAAGAATTCTTCCACCGTCAACCTTCGGGCACCGTTAGACATTGCCCCGTACAAAACTTCAACCCCAATGAACACCCTCCAGGCGTTTGGGGAGATTTGGGTGACGGACAGACCAAGGTACTGAAGAAGGTGACGGTGAAGGGAACTTAATGGAAATCTGAGCCCCGCCTTTAAAGCTTGCTCGTAGATCCCAACACCGTCTACCCCCCTATAGTAACATTTTTCGGATTTTTCGGGAAGACGTAGACGAATGTTGTCTGGTATTTGGTACTTGGTCCTAAGTGTGTTGAGTTGAGATTCCGTCATGGATGATCTAAAATCATTCACCGTCCAAAGAGGCAGCATGACGAACTTTCTAAGGCCATCTGGGCCGATGGTCGCTGGACGGGGGGATCCACACCGTCCAAGCTACTACTGGACGACTCTGAACTCTCCGTCTCCAGACCACCATCAAGGGAAGAAGAGGTACTGGACGGATTCCCCTCTTCACTTGAAGTGTCAGGATCTCTTGGACCTGACGGAAACTTTTCATCGTAGCCCGCCCCCTCGCGGATAAACGACTGGTTACTTGACGCACTAGACATTACCTACATTTATGACGGTATAACCTAAGACACCGACGGATCTAAAGAAAGTGCATATATGTGAAATAATGAAATTAAAAGAAAGACGGAGAAAGGTTTGGAATACATACCGGATCGAGATGGTTTCTGACGAGTATCGACAGATGGATCTGTTGAACGACAGGAAGGCACGATAGCTGTGACGGTTGCGCTTTGCTCGCCAATTTTTGATAAGAAGATAAAATGAAGAGAGAAAAGTCTGGCTTTTTATAGAACAGAGGGCGCGGGATACGAAGCGACGCCTCGTTTTGGGGAAATAGCCAATCCACAAGGACCACGTGTTCTTCGTCAGAAATGCAGGCCACGTGTCATCCGTTATGGTACATTAAGACCGTCCCCTCTCAATACATTGCTTTTAGTCATTCCATGAATCCGTTAGGTTTTAAAGACGGATCCAAGGACTGAAGGGGGCAACTGAAGGTGATAAAAATAGGAGACGGGTATTCTTATAAAACTTGAAGGGACGGAGAGTATGAAGACGGATCGACATCGTAGTTGATTCGACTGTGACGGTTAAATTTGCTGGGTATCCGTCATGTACGAATTGATTGAAGATTCCAGGTTGTGTCATTTGATATGCCTTAAATCAACTTTTGCTTCATCCCCACGCAAACGGGCACACTTGGAATTCTTGCGACACACGTTTTAGAAGACTCCTATATGGAAAGGAGCTTGAGAAGGAAGTTGTATCCAAAAAGAAAGGTAACTCCACTCAATATAAATACCCCAGAAACCCTAAATATGAAGGTACGCACAATATTCTTAACTCTGGCACCCTAGGGTTAAAGGAACAAGATTCTAACTTGACCTTCGGAGGGTTTTTGGCCGGCACCACACCGGTGCTCTCTCTCTAGGTCCATTATTTTCTTTTTGCAGGTGTTGCTTCGGCTTGAGGGGTGCTTGCAACTCACTGGTGATTTTTTCAGCATCATCAACTCCTATTTTCATTCCAATTCAAGAATACAACCAATAAGATTGATTGGTCTGTGTCTGTGTGCCACTCTTATTAATTTTTGTATCCCTCTATTCCTCATATATAATTGATATCCTTCTACAACCAAATCTCAATTTGCGGAAAGCCTTTGATGGCTTCCTTATGAGAACATCAACTTTTATTTGGGTATAGATGATATTACTTTATTCTTGGTGATATTGACTGAATTTTTTTTTTATCCCTATTTGCATTTTAGTGGGTTGGTCTGGTATGAGAAGTTATGAGAAATAGTATATTACAGCATTTTCAATTTGTGAATTTCTAATGATCATCGTGTTCTGCATGCTAGATCCTCTACTAATCTATGTTCTTCTTGAAAGCATGACTCTAACTGATATCAACCGTCTAACTATGTTCTTTTTTTAAGAAAAAAAACTCCAATTAATATATGAGCCTAGACTTTAAAAAAAAAAAAAAATAAGAATCAACACACAAGATGTTATAATGGAGGCCAGAAGTTCTCTCCTAAAGTAAGAAACTTAAATGATGGTTTGTATTGTTGTATTAAAGTGTGCATTCTCATAGGTTAGGAGGGTAAGTGCAAAAGAGGGTATAGTTTAAAGGGTAAGTGTAACTTTTTTTTAAATAATTATAATTAGTAGAAATAATAGAAGAGTAAAGATTTGAATCATGGATGTCTCTGTTAGATACAATAAGAAGTACCAATTAAGATACAAAGACTCTTAGCAGCTATTTGGTCAATTGATTGCATTGTTATTATAGGATTTGTTTAATTTAACTTAAAATGTCAACTTATGTAAAATGTTTAAAACTTTACATCTAAAAAATATGTATATATTTAAGTAAAATAAATTAATAAAATAAGCCCATCAAAGCATATAGTAAATTGTAAACCCTTCACAATAAATTATGTGAAGAGCTCCCCGAGGATGTTATTCATTGCCTGTGGATGTGCGATCATGCCAAAAGCATTTGGTTTTCAGACCCGAGCTTCCATTACCCAAGAACAAGGAATTTCACCAAGTTCAGCGATCTGGCCTCCTTTGTTCTTTTAGAATCTACTCCAAGTACTGCTGCTCTGTTTTTTATGGTCGCATGGTGTATTTGGGTTAGAAGAAATAAGTTAAGGGAGAGACAAGTAGTTTGGGACGTTGGCGAGACGGTCAAGAGGGCTCGGGACCTACTGCTGGAGTTCTGGGATGCAAACATTATACGTTCAAAGTCTGTTATCCCAAGAGCAGAGACGAAGTGGAAACCACCGCCTCCTGGCTTATTCAAAATAAACTTCGACGGCTCCGTTTTTAAGAATTTGGGATGGGCAGGTTTGGGTGTAGCTATACGAGATTCAGAGGGGAGGATCATCACTGCACTTAGTCAGAAAATTCCTCTTCCAAGTTCAGTTGACATGGTGGAAGCCTTGGCCGCGAGAAGAGCTATTACTTTTGCACAAGAAATAAGTATTTTCCAAGCTGAGGTGGAAGGAGACTCTCTGAAGGTTATTTCGGCTTTGAACAATCCTCACAGTAACAGGTCCCACATAGGCCATATTATTCAAGCTATTAAATGTTACAGTCAAAGTATGCAAGTTTGTTTCTTTAATCATGTTAGGAGGGGGGGCAACTGTCTTGCCCATTCCCTGGCAAAAAGAGCAGTTCTAGCTGCTGACCTTGACGTGTGGTTAGAAGAACTACCACCTGATTTGAATTATGTATTTCAGAATGATTGTGCTTAATAATATTGACTTACCCATTTCTCAAAAAAAAAAAAACAGATCTGAGATCCCTAAGGATATTAGTTTAGAAAATATTTTTAGAGATTTTTTATAAGAAAAGAAAAAAGTAACTAATTTTTAGGACAACTTTTTTATGTTTCCATAAAAGTAGTATCAAAATTTTCTTAAAATAACCTATTAACAAATGCTTTAAAAATATCCGTTAACATAATCCATAACTTTTATAAGTAAGAGTCCCCACTTTTAGTAGTATCAAGTAGGTACAATTTTTTTAATTGATAAAATTGAAATATTTTTTCTTTAAGTGTAGTATATATATATATTTTTTTTGAGAATGTTGTTAAGTGTAGTAAATTAGCTTTTTCCCAATTAAATTTAAAAACATATCCGCAATGGATTTAATAGTCCTCAGATAAAAATAGTAATTTTTATGCTTTATTTGTCAATACAATAGTTTTTTCGAAATAAATGAAGAAAGTTACCTAAATTAAAAATTAGTTTTATAAAGGATTGAAAGGCTAGGCTAGGCTAGGCTAGGCTTGACGAGTGTAAGTTCGACTGAGCCCACTACTACTGCTCACTACTCACCAGTCACCAGTGGTTTTCTTTCGAAAAATTACTAAAACACCGCCAAAAGGTGGTCCGGAGACAATACCACCATATAAGGTCATTTTCGTCTTTTGTGAAGTCACAAACGGCTACAAATGTAGGAAATGAGAAACTGGGGTGGACTTACGAGGTGCGCAGGTTACCAAAAGTGCGCACCTTTGTAGAACCAATCACATAGGTCCACGTCAGCACACAAACCCCCCCTCTCTAGACTCTCTCTAGTTCCCCGCGAGCAAAAAAGAGAGAGGAGAGAAGAGAATGAGAAAATAGAAAAACTTTCACACCAATTCGCCGGTCTTCTTCATCTACAGAGATTCTATATATACATATATATATATATATATTTATTTTTTCCTAATTCCGATTATACCCTTGCCCATAATCCCCAAGCTGCCCCTATGGCTCCAGCTCAACGACTCATCCGATTCAGCGGCACGCTTCGGCGGACTGAGGCACCGCGCCGTCCGACGACTCCGCCGCCGTCTCCTCCGCCTAAGAAGCTGAAGCCTCTATCGGAAGTAATGGCGAAGGCTGGTTTCGCAGTTGTTGAGAAAAACGACTACAGCGACGTGAGCTGCGAGCAATGCGGGTCGGGCGAGCGTGGCGACGAGCTTCTCCTCTGTGACAAATGCGACAAAGGCTTCCACATGAAATGCGTCAGACCGATCGTCGTTCGAGTCCCCATCGGATCCTGGCTTTGCCCCAATTGCTCCGGCCACCACCGACGTTTAAGAAGTACGCGATTTCTGTTTTTTTGTTGCTTTTAACTTTTAGACTCACAAATGTGACAATGTGGTAAATTAATTAATTAATTAATTTTTTTTTTTAATTTTTGAAGGTTTTTCTCAGAAGAAGATAATTGATTTCTTTCGGATTCAGAAGTGTGGTAGTGATAAGAAGAAGAAGGACAAATGTTCGATCATTTCTCCTATGCCATCTCCTCAAGGTCTTATTAATCCCTTTATCTCGATCATCAATCATTGTTAACGTCATTTTCATCGAAATTCGTGTGACTACTATTTACGTATTTTCGGATTTTTTTTTATAAATATTTTATTTAATTTTTTTAGTGTCATTTGTATCGGACTCGATCATTGTTGATTTAATTTTTATTATTGATTGTTTGTCTTTCAAATTGTTTTCAGGGATTCTTACTGGAATAATTAAATGCAACAAAAAATGTAAGAAATTTGACAATTTCACTAAAAATACTACTTATCAAAATAATAAAATTTGAAACTGAGTTTTTTTCTTTGTTTTTTTTTTGGGGGGGAGGGGAGAGGGTTAATGCTTAATCCTAAATGAGGAGTTTGAAGATAGAGACTACATATAGAGAGAGTATTTGTAAACATGATTGAGTTAAGGGGATAGGACAGTTAAAAGCGCCCTCAAAGCTCAAAGCTCAAAGCTCAAAGCCTCAAGGTCTCATCGCTTAGCTCATTTAATGAAGCGCGCCTCAGGCACCCTTTTCTAGCGCTTTTTGAAGAAGGAAAAACCACGCTTCAAGCTCAAACTTCAAAGCTCATTTAACGAAACACGCCTTAGACATAGTTTTCTAGCGTTTTTTGAAGATGTAAAAGACATGCTTAGGTTCGCTTTTTATTTTTCGCTAAAAAAAATATATGAATCACTAAAATCAACTCCTTGATCTTGAAGGAAATGACATGGAAATTGGATATATTAAACAAACATTGTTCTCAAGGTGCTCCATTACACAAACAATTTTTTCTTTACATATTGATAGACATGAACAAGGATAATTTACTATTCTTGTAGTTTTTGGTCTTTGCCTTTTGGATTTATTTTCATTGAACCATATACTTCCTTATGTATTTTTATACAGCACAAGAGAATTATCCAAAATGTTATGTTTAAACTTTCTATTATTGGATTATTATCATATTTTTTTTTATTAATAATTGTTTTCAATTTTACTATATGAAAGTTATAAAAAAATTGAAATAACTTGTGTAAAATTTAAACTTACAGAATGTGCAATTGCACCATCCAATATAGCTAATTCGCAAAATATATTACCATTTTAAGGTTATTAGCTTTTTTTTTTCTTCTTATTATATGCTATGTATCTTTTTATTAGAGATTATTATATATTATATTTGAAAAATCTGTGCTTTACTTCAATCATGTGCATAGTTGTGCTTTGCACCCTGGCTCCAAGAGGCTTGTGCACTTAAGTGCACTTGACACTTTTACCAACAATAGTTGGCACATTCAAAGTGTTTATTCACTCTTGTTGGTAAGTAGAATGTTTTATTAAACCCCCCTCTCTCACCCCCCCCCCCCCCCCCCCCCCAAAAAAAAAGGATACACAATAGCATAGAATGTGCCTCATGGATTCCTAGTAATCCTAAAGCATGCTGAGGTATGCCCTAGGCGAAGTGTCTGTTTACATTATTGCTTGCCAAATTTAAAAACATTTGGAAGTAAGGATGTATGTAACTCTTTGAGGTTATATATTGAATGAATAAAAATAGATTTTTACATTATCTGGATTGTAGGATTATATATTGTAATCAAGCAACTTGAACTTACAAAAACTAAATAAGGTACTCACATATCTGAAGAGAACGAATCGTATGATTTGTGAACTTCAAATTCGTTAATATATTCACTATATCTATGATAATGTATACCTACTAAATGTGTAGGATTGAACTTCAATTGCATTCAGCATTTGCCATCCCTGCCTTGGACTTGTGTGTTATATATAATTTGACCAAAATATGCTAATCTCTGTGTGTTTCTATGCATGTATGCATGTGTGAGTATTTACATATTGGACATTTGGAAAAGTTATGATACATACGTAGTACTTTCACGAGTCATAATCATGTTGACAGAATCAAAAGGAACCATAAATTTATAATGCTTTTCCTTATTTTCCCCTTTCCTTTTCGAAGCAAATTCTGATTATACAACATATCTAACTAAATCCTTTCTGGATTTGTATCATTAATGGTTTGCAAGCCATGAGGGCAGTCTCTTCATGCAAAAATAGTGAAGGGTAAGACAGTATCCATTAGCAAAGCCACTCCAATCCATTAGCAAACACCACATTCTTTAACTCAACTAAAATGTTGTAGCATTGATTGAGTGAAGCCACTCTACAATGGTGAAAAAGAGACATTCCCCATCCCCCTCCATCACAATTATCACTAAGGCCTTTTCCTCCGATAAGTTTACCTTCTAATTTATATTCTTACTTTTATATGTAGTGGGGTTTATATGTTTTTTTTTTCCTTTCGATAAGTTTACCTTCCAATTAAAAGGATACACAATAGCATAGAATGTGCCTCATGGATTCCTAGTAATCCAAAAGCACTCTGAGGTATGCCCTAGGCAAAGTGTCTGTTTCAGGAAAAGCGTTATAATTAAACGTCGCCAGCATGCTGAGGTAAGACAGTATCCAAGTCAGTCTCTTAGAGTTTTAATTAAATGTCGCCAGCACAGGGTATTGATCCTATCTCTAATGCTAGAACAGTGCATTTTATTCATGACACAATTCTAAAAAAATTAATAAAGTGTCTCACTCCACCTACTTCATCTATCAGTTTTAAGATGTGAGTAGCATGCCCTTCCCCGTAAAAGGTAAAGGGGTCTAGTATAAGTTGGTGAAATGTTCTCATCTAGAATTTTTCCTTGTATGGTTCTTGTTGGCCTTGTTAAGTTATAGTCTTTTCCAAGATAAAATGAAATAAAGTGTTAGAATGATGCCTAATCATTCATTCGATGTTTTTATAACTATTTCCCTCTTTAACATGATCTTTTCAAAGACTCTCTCTCTCTCTCTCTTTGCGTGTTGCATGTGCATGTGTGTACAACCTCTATACTAAAGCTTGGTATCTTGTGTGATAGTACAATTGGTTGGGGACCATGCCTCATTAAGCAGAGGTCATTAGTTTGATTCTCCTCTTCTCCCTTCTCTTGGGGGTGAAAGCTTATTTGAAAAAAAAAAGGTGTTGTAATTCACTTACATGACTCTCTCAGGAGGGGTTGATGTATCATTAGAGGCTACAAATATAGCCTTATTTTGTTTGAGTTCTCTCTTGGATTCCTTTATTTGTAGATTTCTCTCTTTTTTCTTCATGCCTACTTGCCCTGAATTTCAGCATTTAATGTCACAATTAAATTTCTAAAAGACATGGGAGAACCATGAATCTTCTTTTGAATTTTTTTAAATTTTTGATTATATGAGCACTTTTTACAGAGAATGAGATAAATCTTAAACCATGTAATTCCTATGTTTGATATTTATCTTCATGCATTGATTGTAACTTGATGCTTATGTATATTTTGAATTGACTTCAGATGCTAGAAAGCGTAGGAGACGCTCAGGATCATTGGTGTTGCAAAAGAAAAGAAGGAGACTATTGCCATTTGTTCCAACAGAAGATACTTCCCAAAGGCTGAAACAAATGAGTTCCCTTGCTTCTGCCTTAACAGCACTGCACATGGAATTCAGTGATGATCTCACTTACATGCCTGACATGGCTCCCAGATCAGCCAACAAGGCCAAGTTTGAAAATGGTGGAATGCAGGTTTGAACTTGAAATTGCTCCTTCAATTTTGTTTCCCATTTGAATTTTTGGTCTTCTTTATTGGGACATATTGGTAGTATTTTTTTACCATCTAGCATGTTAGTTATAGTATGTGGTTTTTCTTTTAGGTTCTTTCCAAAGAAGATTCCGAGACATTGGAACAATGCAGAGCTATGTGTAAAAGAGGAGAATGCCCTCCCCTTATTGTAGTTTTTGATTCATGTGAAGGGTATCTTTATCTTGAACTCATTTGTAAAGCTAGTAACTATATATGATACCTGCATATTGAGTAGGTTCATTGTCATCTCGTGATGTAGTTATACGGTAGAGGCTGATGGCCAGATTAAGGATATGACATTTATCGCTGAATACACGGGCAATGTGGATTATCTTAAGAATCGGGAACATGATGATTGTGATAGTATGATGACCCTTCTCTTGGCAACCAACCCATCTAAAAGTCTGGTCATCTGCCCTGATAAACGTGGGAACATTGCGCGCTTTATCAATGGCATAAACAATCATACTCCGTAAGAACCTATCTCTTTTTGTCCACATTCTGGCTAAATTTTTAAAGAATAAATAACTAGTGTTGGTAAAAGTGCGCTTAAAGCATAAACTAGTGTTAGTTTAGCTATTTTTGCCTCTAAAGTGAAGCACTTTGCTTAGGCGTGCTTTTTGGAGCTTCTTCATAAGTTTTATGATATGATAAATGGTACACATAAGCCCATCCCTCAACCCCTCGATACAAATTCTAGAAGACAATAAATATATCTATTAGGAACATGCAATCTCATCACCACACAGCATGAGATGGAAGACTCTAGAGCCAAAGACAAAGTGTTCCTTTTCCCTTTTACAACTTATGTCTGCTTTACTCTCTCTCTCTCTCTCTCCCTCTCCTCTACTCCTTTTTTTCCCACTTGGTATAACACCCCCCCCCCCCCCTTTTTCTTTTATTTATTTTTAAAAAAGTCCATTCATACAAAAAAAAGAGTATGATTTTATATCGTGGCTATCATAATCACACTTCAGTAAATTTTGTAAAGCACAAGAGAATTATATAAAATGCTATATTTCAATTTTATATGATTACTTGATTGTCATATTATCCGTTAATAATTGCTTTCAATTCTATACTATTTTTTTTTTATTTAAAATTTGTGCTTTAATTTAATTAGGCACATGATTGCATTTTGTGCCTAGGCTTCAAGAGTCATTTGAGCTTTAGTGCGCCTCACACTTTTACCAACGCTAACACTATAAATAAAAATATTCTCAATTCTTAGTTGTACAACTTCTTAAATTGCCTTTGGCTATATTTTTGTCTATCCACAACACTTCTTTTCCACTATAATCTCCAATGAACTTAACATAATTAAAGTATCTGTTTTCCTTGTGTTAAGATTTACCTTTCAATTAAGAATATTTGAGTCCCTTATGCTTAAAATGGATCCGATTCTTTGCAGGGAAGGTAGGAAGAAGCAGAATTGTAAATGTGTGAGATACAGTGTTAATGGTGAATGCCGAGTCTTTTTGGTTGCTACTCGTGATATTGCTAAGGGCGAAAGGCTATATTATGATTATAATGGATATGAGCATGAATACCCTACTCACCATTTTGTCTGAGATACCATAGAGTTAGTATTGTCTAACATTCCTACACAAATGGGATGTAATTTTGGATCCCATTAGATCCTTTTCTTTATCCATTTTTTCAAAGCTTACTCAATATTTCTGCAGAGCAACAGTTTTCTTCTACAATTAGCCATGGGCTCTTCATTGTAATTTTTTATGTAGAGCTGGCCCAATATGTGGCCATGAGAGAATAGTTTAGGCAAGGATGATTTTCCTTGAATTTGGCATATGAAGAAAGTTAGATGTCTTGGAATTTAAGAGACAAATCTTTTCTGATACAATTTTAAATGGAAATCTTATTGTTTTTTCCTTAAATATTATAATGACTGTCATTTCATTGCCTCCAAGATAATTTATGGATAATTTGTTAGACTACCTTCTTTTATCATTCATTTATCTATTTTTCTTTTCTTTCCTTTCCTTCACAACACTCTGTAGAAGATTAAATTTGACAATTCGCTTTTCTGCTTGATTTGCTAAGTGGTAACCCACTCCCACGAGATATATGTACAATAATGACTATGAGGAGAAAATGTTGTGAATAATTACTCTCCATTTGAAGTCACACAGTGATAGTGATGCAGTTTGTCCCTTCATATGGAAAGGACATATGGATGCCTCAATCATTAGAATTGTATTTAGTGCTCAATTGCAGAGACCTTTTAAGATGAAACTTTCATCATCAGGTCATGCTGCATAAAATGAGGTAAAACCCTTCTCCTAATTAAACTATGCCAAGACTCTATCTAAACTGGTCTTTCTTGTAGTTCTCCTGAATGTTCTGTTTAGTACTCATGGCTTTCATTGAATTGATTACTCTCCAGTTACATGCTTTAGTCTTTTAAATGATTACTCTCCATTTGTGATCATACTTGAAATATACTAGAATTTTTATGATTGTTGCTGGTTCTGGGACAGCTGTGAACTAGTTCACAAGTTAGTGATAAAGAAATTGTACTTGCCTCCCCCAACCCCCCTCCCCCTTCTTTCTTTTCTCTATTATGCCATACTGCACTTGGGAGGACTATAGATTCTCCTTTATTGGAATCAGTTTAAAACCCAAGGGAGATAACTCTACTGTTGGTCATTTCTTTAGGGATCCTCTGGCATTTGATTTGTTTTCTTTGGCTGTAGCATTTACCATCTGTTTGCTCTTTGCTAGTTCTTTGTTTTGGGTTGCTTTTAAAATGTTTTAGGTTCTTCATGTCAAATCTAGGAGTTAGTTTGATACCATGCTTGCGTGCACAGACACACGCACAAATTGTTATGGATTCTTAGGCTTATCAGCCCAAGTGTGTTGTATTGATAGGCTATACAATAGGTAATATGCAAGTATTTCTCTTGGATGTTTCCTCAGTCTATTCGAAAGTCACGTATTACATTTCAATTATTCTTTGCCACTTTCTTAGAGGTTGGACCTTAGTGTGAGGGTAAGGCTGCCTGCCAACCTCCTATCCCAGACCCTGCAGAAGCTTCCTCGCCTTGTGCACCGGGTATGACATTTTTCTGCCACTTTCTTCTAATGTCAGAAATAGGTGATAATTTACAGATTTGAAATACATTATAAATTATTTCGTGATTCATCAGACTACAGTGGTTTAAATTATCATAGTTTAAGTTGTCAGAGAACACCCATATGACAGTTCCTTTTTTTAGTGAAGAGATTTCAACCAAGGGTCTCAGAAATCCCAGAGACAAAAATTTAATCTCGCATTCTATTTTACAGCAGAAATGTGGATAAATTCCCATACCTTCTGATGTGAGGATAATGTTGGAGATCCAGCAAATTGCAATTGGGGCTTATATGAAAAAATTAGTTACTCAAATCAATTCCAGTATTGCTGTCAGTTAGGAATAAAGTGAGAGTATTTTACCTCCTTTGAGGTGCTTAAGATAACGCTATTGGTTCTTCAACCCAAAAAAAAAAAAAAGGATTTTCCCATTGGATGTAATCAGTCGTTTTGTTTTGTTTTTGGTTGGAGCTAATGTATTCGTGGCTTGCTGGAAAATAATTAAGAAGCAGTGTTAGTGGCAGAGAGGATAAGGGGATTTTTATTATTTTTTGTTTAAGTAAGAATGTCAGAAAACAAGCATTCAATCATGTATCAGTTAAAGTTTTAAGCAAGGTCTTGGGGGTCTTAGGCAAAGTTGATTTTTATAGATTATATTAATATTACGTGCTGGAGTATTTGATGATTATTTTGGTTATAACACTCGGCAGGATTTTGTATGTTTGAGAATTGGAGGAGAACTGAGTCAAATCTAATTGATGCAAGTTGATCAATAATTAATCTCCTTTGGATTGAAGATTTGATGTACCATCTGGATATTATGCTTTTCATTGTTACACATTTTCTCCAAGACCAAAGAAAAGCCAATGTCTAATTGGGCTTTTACATTTTCTACTGTGCTTGCAATGGTTTTATATAATGGTTTTCTATAATAAGAATGAGGAAGGATATTGGTGAAAGGTTGAATGCCATCTATCTGGTTCGTCCAAGGGTAGGCAGTATTGTTTAATAGACAAGTAGTCCAAATTTTATTTTAGGAAGAATGTAGGAGACTACTAGAGTGTTCTTTGTTACAGAGATGTTTCAGCCCAGAAGGTACTGAGAGAGGCCATAGATGGTGGATAACCAAACCATATTCCATTTGCGATGGGTTTTATTAATTTGCCCTAGTCTTATATTTCTTTATTTCAATAAGATTTTTTTACATTACTCTTGGGGATGAAGTGGAGTGAACAATATTGAGAGCAATTTTGTTCCTTATATATATATATTTTCAAGGGACCATTGTCGTTAATGATAACTTCTCATTTTATCATGTACAAGGACACGGTACTATTGAGAGCAATTTTTCTAGGTTCCTTTGCAGTATGGACATTCTTTAATCTTTTCATCTTGAAGCTTTGTACCTGTAAACTTACCCTAGTCAACAGTTCCTCCATGCTTTTATCAGTAGGCAACTAGTATAGAATGCATCTGCTTGAGCACTTGGCTACTGATAATTTTCTTGATTCCATTGTCTTCTACTTCTGAAGTGTATCCCGCTATCGAAGGCTGTGAGGATGCCATTATCCTAAATGAGTTTTTTGCCGTAGGAAAGGTGAGAATCAAAATGAGTATCTGCCTCCAGGACTAATCTGTCACCACAAGAAGGAAGATGGGATCAATATATGCAACTCATGCAAGCTAGGCCAATAGCTGATTCGCTAAATTTACTAGAATATAAATTAGGCCGTGTGACAACATTGTTGTTTATATCGGTATAAGGTATATACTAGTGTAAGTTGTAATATGTGAGTAATCTAAATTGATGGTAAAAGAATGTGAAGAATTTAAAAATAATTTTTTTTTGTTTTAGTGGCTCATTTGAGAGATTGTGTCGATCTGGAAACAAGGTTTCCAAACAGGCACTTCAATTGATTCATTATTGAAGAGCCCACCTGATCTCGTTAGAGAGCCACTCAATTGCAGAATTCTATTGAAAAACGAGGGAAAAAGAGGGGTTTTCACTTCCAAACGTAACAACCAAGGCAACGTTTTAGAGTACTTGTATCAATCAAAGTGACATTTCAAGCGTGTCTTTGCGAAGTAATTCTTCATTTGCACATCTTTAGAAAAATTCACAGGTATCTCCAAGTTTGACTCTTGAAAAATCCTGGCTTAGTTGTATTCTAGAGACCATTTTACTTGTAATCCTTTAGCAAACTCATTTGAGCAAGGGGCAAATATTGTGTTAAAGATAACTCGAGCCTTTTAGCCTACTGTACTGTTCTTGAGTTTAATCTTATTGATAACTAGCCTCTTTGCATGAGCATTGTATGTACTCAAATGCTCTTTTATTTTTTTTTTATTTTTGTAAAATACAAAATTTTCCATTCATCAGAATTCGAGGTTGATGTATTTTTCAATCACCAAAATTCCTAGGTATGTGATGAAATATTACACAATACATCTGGACATGAATAAATACCATCACACCCATAGGTATATTTGTAATTGAAAAATGCATCAAACTTGAATTATGATTAATGGAAAGTTTTGTATTTTAGAAAAAAAATAAAATAAAAGAGCTTTTGAGTACATGCTTGCAAAGAGACTAGTTTTTTCTAATAACAAAGAATGCATGATTAAATGTTGATGCATTTTAGACTAATATATATATATATATATATATATATATATATATATATTTATATATATATATATCAATTGTCCAAAATTTATAGATGGCAAGCTTTCATCAACCCTCCGCCTAAGTTTGAGAGAATGTTAGAGGTATTATGTTTATCTAAGTAGGCTCAAGATGCCTAATTTTGTTATAGGCCCATGTATGCCCAATCCTATCTCTCTTTCCCTATATAAACCCATAAAGAGTTCATTATAAGATTATAGTGAAAATATAAGCCGTTGGGTCAAACTATGTAAACATTATTATTTTTTTTTCTCTTTTCTATGTACTCTCTCTCCACTCTCATAAAATCTAACATAGGAGATGAGAATCAATGTTGCTTGATATCATACTTCCTGAATAATTGTTGCTAGCTCCTTTTTTCTTGTTTGGTATTTGTCGTAATATATAAAAATTATTCCATGGCTTAACAAGAGAATGAGTTTTGAAATCACAAGTACTAAAATTTACTAACAATTGGGTTTATGGCCCCAAACTAATATGGGCTACTGGAAGCTAAGACTTAAGAAGGATGCATGGCCAATTGGATTCATAGTTGCATATATTGCTTAGAAGGGCTTTAACGGTGGCAACTGGCATGGTTTAAGTTGCTATTTTTGTAGGATCTAAAAGAGGTGATTGATAAAGGTGGTCATCATTGTAAAATGAAATGATTTTTATTAATATATATTTTAAAAAATGAATGTTGAGTGAAAGTAAGAATAACAGAGCCATCCAAACCAATATTTAACGGAAGCAGATTTACAAATCATGGTGAGAGTTGAGTGAGTAGTGGCAAGTCTTTGTCAATTGCGAAATTATATGACGAATAGAATAGTCTAGGAAAAATAAATATTGACTTTTGTGTATATATATATCATTTTCAAGAACTGATGAATGTGGATCTATTCTGTCTTTTCATTTCTCCACCTAGAGCTTCTTGGTTCTTATTGTACATTTGTGAATTGTGACAAACATTTTTTTTTCCTTATAATGCATGATTATGTATGTTTACAGTTGGCTACCACAGTTCAATAAGTCCCACACAAGATATGTGTAGTACATCAATCTTAGGTATCATATCTCATTTGATTTAACATGTCTCATAATCTCATCAGTATCACTTGTTGGAATGTTTGCCATTACCCCTCATTCTTATTTTGAAAAATCTAGGTTGAGGGATTTGCTCCCCCCACCACTCCACCCAACTCATATCCTAAACGGACCTAACCTTACTCCGCACAAATTTATTCTAGTCTTTAGTTTAAGCTTCAACTTAAAAATTTGAAGTTAAATGCAAATACATCTCTACGTTGAAATTATTCAATACATTCAATGTTCTACATCTCTTTCTCTCATATAGTATCTCGTGAGTACAAAACAATTTCAAGTTTCAACTCTCTCTCTCTCTCTCTCTCTCTCAACACAAGCACAAAAGAATACGAGATGTAAAAGCGTCAAAAAACAAAACACGTTTACTTTTAAAAAACAAGAAATAAAACATATTTGCTTTCAAAATTAATCTCGAATCCACGAGTCCTTGAATCCACAAGGAAAAAGGGTTCTAAAATTCACTAGAAAAACAATAGATAAAAGTCTGAATTTTTATTAATATCAATAATTGCTAAAACACGTTTGCTTCTGAATTAAACAAATGTTTTATTTATTTATTAACATTAGTTTAAGAAATTAAACTAATGTTTTATTAATTAAAATTTTGATAATACACCTATACATTTTCAAGAAAATATATATGTGCTTTGATAATACACCTATACATTATCAAAATTTATTAAAATTTTGATAATACACCTTAGGCCTGTAACTTTCATTTCCAATTACTACACATATTCTCTAAAAAGGTTGTTAAATATTGCAAAAGAATTAAAAAAGAAGAAGAAGAAAATTTAGATGCATTAATTTTTTGACAATTGACACCTATCCATGTTGTGTACTACAATACCGCCTTTAAAAAAAAAAAAAAAAAAAACGGATGTCCTATTATTAATGGGAAAAGTGTAACCTTAAAAAAATGTGAGCGAGAAATAGAAGTGATTTAAAAAAAAAAAAAAAAATCTTATTTCAAGTGAGATTCAGGTCAAATTATTAGCAGTGCAAAGTCAAGAGTTTTCTTTTCCCCAAATGTTGGCCAGGATGAAGAGGATGCCTTTGTCTCCACTCTCGAATTCCAATCAACAAGCTGCTTGGGGAAGTACCTTGGATTTCCCATTAGACACCGCGGAGGATCGAATCAGGACTTTAATTTTGTGTTAGATAAAGTGAAATCTAAGCTTGCCGGGTGGAAGGCAAACCTCTTGTCTATGGCAGGGAGATCTGTCCTTATCCAAGCTGCCTCTTCGACTATTCCGGCTTATGTGATGCAGAGCTGCATGTTGCCTAGGAAGGTGATAGAGGGTATTGATAGAGTCAATAGGAACTTCCTATGGGGCTCCTCAGATAATAACAAAAAAATGCATTGGGTGGGCTGGAAAAAGGTGACTAGACCAAAGGAAGATGGGGGGTTGGGCCTCCAAACAGCCAGGGGAAGAAATACGGCTTTGCTCGCTAAATTAAATTGGCGGTTCCACACCGAGGAAAAAGCGTCGTGGGCAAGGGTGCTTAGAATGAAGTATTGTAACCATCAATGAGTTAACTTGAGGAATGCCAATAAGCTATCAAGCTCTAGAGTTTGGAAGAGTCTTAAGGTGGGAGAGGACGTGTTCAAGAAAGGCATTAGATGGCTACCTGGGGCTGATAGCAATTTGGATTTTTGGCATGATAATTGGTCAGAGATTGGTCCGTTAAGGCATGTCATTCAAGGCCCTTTGACTCAACAATCTGCTGGTTTTAAAGTTAAGGAAATTGGCCATCCTGGTGGGTGGGATTGGGATAGGTTGCAGATGGAGTTGCCAAATGATATCAAAAGGGTCATTCAAGCCACTCCCTTACCCTTAGCAGCTAGAACAGAAGATAAATTGGCCTGGAAGCTCTCGCCAAAGGGAGTTTTTGATTTAAAATCAGCGTACTCTCTGACCTTAGCGCCTGACCTGGAAGTTCCTTTTAGGGGGAAGTGGATTTGGAAGCTCAAAACATTGCCAAGAATTCAATTTTTTGTTTGGCAATGCATGCACAATAGCATTGGTGTCAGGGAATGTCTCTCGGCAAGGGGTATTGCAGTAGAAAACTCTTGCCCTATATGTCTCAATGATCCTGAAAATATAATCCATGCCTTGCGAGACTGCCCCTCGGCTAAAGCCATCTGGCACCAACTTGGCGTGCCTTCCTTAGACCAGATTTTTTTGCAGAGGATTTAAAGGAGTGGCTTATTTCTAATTGTAATGCTAAGCTGATCCACAGATCAGATCAGCTTCCGTGGTTCCAGGTATTTCTGTTTGCAATTTGGATGATCTGGAAAAATAGAAACCATTACGTCTTCAAAGGTGGAGTGCAGAACCCAAATGTAGCTAAGGAGATATTGGCCCGAGCCATAGAGTACAATCACTGTGCAAACAGCCACACAGCAGCAAAAAGATTGGTTTTAAAAAGCATTAGATGGGAAAAACCCAATACCGGCTGGAAGAAACTCAATGCGGATGGCTCTTCAGTTGATTCTCTCGGGTTGGCTGGAGGTGGAGGTGTGGTTAGAGATGACACAGGTATGTGGGTGTTGGGATATGCTAGGAAGATTGGCCCAGTGAATAGCTTCCTTGCTGAATTGTGGTCCCTTAGAGATGGACTCTTCCTTTGTGTGCAAGCCTAGGTGCAAGCCTTAATTGTAGAAATGGATGCCAAAGCCTAGGTAGATGCCTTTTTGAATCCGACTATCTCAAATGTTATCATCTCCTCTCTTATGGAGGATTGCAGGCATTTTGTTAACCAGATTCCACAGGTTAGATTTAAACATGTCTATAGAGAAGCGAATAGATGTGCGGACCAATTGGCTAAACTTGGGTTATCCATGGAGACTGAGTTTGCTGTTTTTTCTAATCCTCCTGTGGACATTGTTTCTGTTGTAGAAGCTGACTACCGTGGGCTGTTTGTAAACAGGCTATGTCTTGATCCTGTTTTTTCTGTTTAGCTTAATGTTATTTCCTTTTCTACCAAAAAAAAAAAAAAACATAAAGGAAGAGGGGAGGAGGGGGGGGGGGGGTTGCGATGGAAATTGAAAAAGGGAGAGGAGTTTTATTTATTTATTTTTTTCAATTTATTTTTATTTTTGTAATTTATTTTAGTAGTTAGGATTTAGGACGTAGAACTTACTTTACTTGGGTCTTGGATGGTAATTGGCAAATGGGTTAACCCCAATTTAGTAAATTGCAAAACAAATGTAATTTGGGGGATTTTATTTTTCTTTGCTTGTAGTGTTTTTTGTTGTTGTATTGATCTTTAATTGAGGCAGCCGAAAATGAGATTGCATTTAATAAAATCTTTTTTTTTTTTTTTTTGAGTAGGCCACGTGGTCGGAATTGTTTGCCATCTATTGCATTTAATATTGCTCAATTTTTGGGGTGTGAATTGTAAGAAGATGACCCAAAGGAGGTCTTATTTTGTTTTGTTACTTTGCTCAATGTAATTGGTGTTATATTCCCATTCTACACGACACAAGTCTTGGGTAGTATTACTTCGATCTTTTCTCCTTGTATTCTTCTTTGGAAAACGATTAAAATCGATGATTTTATAGGATGAATTGACAAAGACGAGAAAAAAAAAAAAATTATGTATTGTTTGTTTCGTTTGAAAACCTTCTATAAAGATAATTTTTCAGTGTTTGGTAATACAAAAAAAAAAAATTGGTTAATGGAAAACAATCTTTAATCAACAGAAAATCTAATAAAAATAAGGCTTATTTTCTATAGGTTTTTTTTCACAAAAAAAAAAAAAATGGAAGACAATCTCTCTCTCTCACTCGTTTCGTCTCCTATAAATATTATATTCTTCTGTAGTCAGGGGAAACATAATTTTTTAGCACATTTTCTCTTTTTCTCAATCATATATTCTTTGCTTTGAATTTTAAGTTTTTTTTTTTCTCTAATAAATTTTCAATTTGATGGATTCTAGGCAGAAGTTACTTCTTTTCACACATAAAAGTGAAAAAAAAATATAAATTAAGGATGAGACCCATTGCTTTTTATGCGCTATGTATGCAAGGGCCGATTAATGTATTTGGAGGCTTAATGTGAAAATTGAAATTGAGGTATTTTATATATTTAAATATGATTTTTAAAAGAAATTAAATATTACTTAAACTTTATTGTCTAGTTTTAAATGCAAAAATTACTACAAATAACATTAATTGCGTAGATTTTTTTTTTTACAAAGTCTATACACAAAAAATTTGATAAAACTTTTCACACTTCTTGATGTATTAGATTGACAGTGGTAAATAAAAAAGTGATGTTAGTGATGGACTTAAATAAGAACTATTAAAAGTTTGCCAACTCCACTTGCGAAAAATGTTGTAAATGTTTTTGTGTATTGTTTTTTATTTATTTATTTATTATTATTTGAGAAGTGCTACATTCACAATATTTTCACAACAAATTCTAGGTGTTAAGTTGTTATCAGTTTTAATTTGAATTCATCATTAAAATTATTTTTTTGTCATTAATAATAGCCTGTAACAATCTATCACTTAGGATTTATTATGAAAGTATTGTGGAAAATATTGTGGACGTAGCATTTTTTTTTTATCATTTGAAAAAAAATATTATTTTATTTATTGACTAATATTTGAGTTTAATTAATACTATTATAATGAAAAAAAATAACAACATTGGTTAAAATTTGGGGGTCTCATTTCTACTTGGGCCTTAGGTGACCCCAACATTTGCTTCTAGTATAGAGTTGGCTTTATATGTATGTACGGTACATATATGTGTGTGTGTGTATAGGTTACTGTCCCTATATATGAGCAAGATGAGTGGTAGAGATTATGAAAATTTGACAACTAATTTTGATTGTATCTTTGTCAAAATTTTAGTATGAAAACCAAATTAATTCTTGGTTTTTTATTTATTTATATTGATGACATTAGTTGGTTTACATAATACATATGTTTTAAATTATACAAAAAATATTTACAAAAAATTTGCATACCACACACCAAAAAATGAAATAGTTTTCCAGAAAATCTTCTTTGGAAAATGAACCATTTTTCAGAAAAATATTAATGCTAAAATAAACAGTGTTAATTGAGATAGTAATCGTAGTATTTGACTCATTGACTGTGAAGAAAAGGAAAAAGAGAGTGAAGAAATTTTATTGACTCATTGACTATGAAGAAAAGGAAAAAGAGAGTGAAGAAATTTTATGCTTTATGGGAGAGAAGTGTTTGGATATGTCATAAGAAAAATTTTCAAGAGATATTTTAGACATAATTTGAGGACTTTAAATTCTGATTACAAATTCTATCTCTTTAGGCCCCCTTACACCCTGGTTTCGTCATTAGTTTTTAGCATTACTCAAGCTTTATAGTTCAATTGACACTTTTTAGCATTTTCAATGAAAATGTTTAGGGTTCAAAATTCAAATTCCCCTACTTCCAACTAACATAATATAAAAATAAAATAAAATAAAATAGACATGTCAAGATCCTTGTACCTCAACGGGTCCTTTTTGAAATTTTCAATAAAGATGGAATTCAAATCCTTGCCCTCCCAATATTGTAACTATTAAATTATCTAGAAAATAATAATAATAATAATAATAATAATAATAATAATAATAATAATAATAATATTAATAATAATAATAATTGTGGGGACCCGATGACTGAAGATTGGAAGCACTGCTATAGCCTTCAGTTGTTCCTCACGAAGAAGCACCTGTAGCCTGAGGAGTGAGGTTGCCCGAGGAGAGAGTGGGAAGTGATAGAGCGTCCTTGGGGAGTATAAGAGGTGAAGGTGGGTGCCTTAAGGGATAAACGAGATATTTGTGGGAGGTTTCTTGTAAAGTCTCACCTACTCCTCTGCATTAAATGGTTGACAACAGCTTTATTAGTTGCATTAATGAGGAAGTGACTTGAACAGTAGATCCACAGCTTAGCAGCTCCTTCCACCACCTTCACTAGAAGTCTAATGGGACAAGTGTCCTAAGGAGATTTAGGAGGATTGAAGATGGAGGGTTAGGATGCAAGAAGGCATGAAGTATATAAAGAAAATGGACTTTTAGATAAAGGGGATCTAAAAATAATGAAGGAAAGGGATTAGAGCCAGAACAGTAATTGAGAGAAAGAGAGTGAACAGTGTGTATAACAACCCAAGAACATTGTCCTCGGACAAGC
The DNA here is from genome assembly GCF_040712315.1 of Castanea sativa. Classification (NCBI taxonomy): domain Eukaryota; kingdom Viridiplantae; phylum Streptophyta; class Magnoliopsida; order Fagales; family Fagaceae; genus Castanea; species Castanea sativa. The sequence goes on along the minus strand of NC_134014.1, from coordinate 30,368,485 downwards.
TTGTAAAGATCCATCTACACATTTAAATTTTAGAATTTTGCCTCCTCCTTCTCTATCTTTGTCCTTAGGCGAAGCCCAACTTGTTCATCACACTCTCTTTACAAATATTTACTGATTTAGGCCGGGTTTGGAAACATCAATCTCACTATTCTAAGAGGGCTTGGACCGCCAAGATTTCGTGCCCTTACAATTGGCGTTGTTTTTGGGAAACAAGGTTTTGTTATGGCTTTGTTTTGATAAGTCATGGCCAACCCGGAGCAGAATAGGGAAGAATCTGTTGCTTCATAGAGGGAGAGTCCGTTTGTTAATCTAGAACAGAGGAGTAACAAGCACCATACACCAAGCATTGTGGTAGAATCATACCATACAAAGCGTATTGAGAGGAGTCATTCAAGGTCAGGGAGCCATGTTCCACACGATCAAGAGACGCGGAAGCTACAGCTTAAGATATATCGCCTGCGCAGGAAGCTGCGGTGAAGGGAGTGTGATAGAAGGAGCCTATCACCCCCATCAAGTGATGGATCAGGGGGGGAGTAGGGATCGCTCATATTGCCAAAGGTCAAGAACTCCATCCAGCAAGTCCTTTTCAACATCGTCTCACTAGGATAAACTAGAAAAGGGCAAGTACAAGCACGGGCAAGTACAAGCGCGGGCAAGGGTCATCTCACCATAGCATGGGGAATGACACAATGAGCAAAACACTTCAACAAATCTCTAAGTCACCCTTTGTTAGAGGGATCAACAAGGCCAAGCATCCCCACCGATTTTCACAGCCAACTTTTACCATTTACAATGGAAGGTCTGACCCTGTGGAGCATGTGAGCCACTTCAATCAGAAGATGGTAGTTTATTCTAGCAATGAAGCTCTCATGTACAAGGTTTTCCCTTCCAGCCTCGGGGTTTTGGCTATGCGGTGGTTTGATGCTTTGGGAGAGGGATCAATAAGGTCCTTTGAAGAGTTGACAAGGGCATTTGGTGCTAGATTTATAACATGCAGTAAAGTTCCTAAGTCCTTAGACGCTCTTTTGTCCATGGCAATGAGGGAAGGCGAGACTCTCAAGACTTATTTAGACAAATATTGGGAAATGTACAATGAAATAGATGGAGATTTCGAGGATGTGAAGGTGAGAACCTTTAAGGTAGGGCTCCCGATAGAGCATGAGTTAAGGAAGTCACTAACCATAAAGCCTTCCCTCAGTATGCGCCAGCTTAGGGATCACATTGATAAGAATAAACGAGTGGAGGAAGATCAGACCTAGGGAAAGGGCAAAGCTAAGGTGTTCCCAAAGAAAAAGGATCCTCGAGGAGCAAGATATCATAATAACTGTCCTAGAAGGGACTTCCCTAATCAGACATCATTAATGGGGGCTCAAGTGGTTAACTCATTTTTCAAAGAGCCAGTCTATTAGATATTGGAGAAGATAAAAATGAACCATACTTCAAGTGGTCCAATAAGATGGGTGGGGATCCATCCAGGAGGAACCAGAGCCTTTACTGCTATTATCATCAGGAAAAAAGGCACATAACAGAGGACTACAAGACTTTGCGAGATCACCTGGGTCTTCTAGTGAAGGCAGGGAAACTAAGTCAATTCTTGCAGCAGCCATTAGGTCAGATCAGTCATTCGGGAGCCGGGTATCAAAGGGGTGTAGCTCCTCGGCCAGCTTTGGGCACAATTAATGTAATTTTCGCTAAGCCTAGGGGCGATGCTGGGACTTGTTCTGGGGTCATGTCTATGTTTGTGGGCCTCGATTTAGATGATAGGAGTCAGTCTCTCAAAAAGGCCAAGATGGTGTCCACCCCTACTTTGGGTTTTTCAGATGAGGACAAGGAGGGAACATTCTAGCCGCACGATGTTGCCTTGGTAGTTACTATAAGGATTGGTAGGTATGATGTAAAAATATACTGGTAGGCCAGGGAAGTGGAGTGGAGATCATGTACCTTGATTTGTATAAATGGTTAAATCTAAGGCCCGAGGACCTAGAAAAATATGACTCGCCATTGGTGGGCTTTGATGGGAGGATGGTAGTCTTATATGGGATGATAAGGTTACCTGTGCAAGCTAGGGACGAGGAGGTGCGGGTCAGTTTCATTGTAGTTGAGGCCTATTCCCCTTACATAACTATTTTGGCCAGACCATGGCTTCATGTTATAGGTGCAGTGTCTTCAAATCTGCATTTGAAAGTCAAGTATCCTACACAAGGAAGTGTAGGGAACTAATTGGTAGCCAAGCAATGGCTAGGAAATTTATAGTGGCAGCCTAATCACAGCATCTTGTGGATCCTGTTGTGGTGGAAGAGGAGCGAATCCTATAGCAACTAAAGGGTCCCAAAGTGGGAATTGGGACCGAGTCGCATGGAGTGTTGTCTGAGGAGCTTGAAAGGGTTGTGATTGGAAAGGACGAAGAAAAATACTTTCGGGTGCGGTCTCAAGTGCCATCCTTTGAAAAGGTAGCATTGGTGAAGTTTTTGGAAGATAACATGGATGTGTTTGCCTGAAGTAATTATGACATTCCTGGGATAGATTCTAAGTTTATATGTCACTGGTTGAACTTGAATCCAGAGGCAATTCCACGAAAGTGACCTTCGCGGCATTCAGCGAAAGAGCATATTAAGGCAGTAAGGGTAGAAGTGAACAAACTTAAGCAAGTATGGGCGATCAAGGAAATCTTTTACCCTGAGTGGTTGGCTAATGCTATGGTAATAAAGAAGAAAAATGGGAAGTGGCGTGTATGTGGACTTCACGGATTTGAATAAAGTTTGTCCGAAGGACCCCTTTCCCGTTCCACGGATTGATCAGTTGGTGGATGGAATAGTTAGACATCCTCGGATGTGTTTCTTGGATGCCTTTCAAGAGTATCATCAAATACCTTTAGAACTATCTGATTAGGAGAAAACTACTTTCTGTGCTACCATTGGAAATTACCATTATCGTGTGATGCCCTTTAGCCTTAAGAATGCAGGATCCACATATCAAAGAATGGTGACCCAAATGTTTGAGTCACAAATTGGAAGGAACGTGGAGGCGTACAGTGATGATATGGTGATAAAGAGCAAGCAAGTTGTAGAGCATTTAGCAGATTTGGGGGAGGTGTTCTCGATGTTGAGGGAACATAGGCTCCGCCTAAATGCATCTAAATGTTCTTTTGGGGTTAGCTCAGGAAAGTTTCTAGGCTACATTGTAACACACCGAGGAATTGAAGTCAATCCCGATCAAATTAAGGCCATTCATAGCTTGCATCCTCCTCGAAACCCTAAGGAGGTACAAAAATTATCAGGAATTGCAGCAGCCCTGAATAGGTTTATCTCTTAGTCAACGGATAAGTGTGGTCAATTTTTCTAGCTCCTCCGCAAGTGGAAGGACTTTCAATGGACCAAGGAGTGTGTGTTGGCCTTTGAAGAGCTCAAGAAATATTTGTCATGCCCCCCAGTCCTTTCTAGACCCGAGAAAGAGGAAGTGTCGTATACGTATTTGGCAGTCACAAATTATGCTGTTAGTCTAGTTCTAGTTAGGAATGAGAGTGGGGTACAAAGACCTATATACTATGTTAGTAAGTCCTTGCAAGAAGCTGAGACACATTATTTACCCCTAGAGAAGGCGATGTTGGCCATTGTACATGCCACGAAGAAGCTTCCACATTATTTTCAAGCACATACTGTGATGGTGCTCACCTAGCTTCCCTTGCAAGCACTCTTGTGAAAATCAAATTACATGGGTAGGATTGCTAAATGGGGAACCATGCTTGGTGCCTATGACATTAGATACATGTCTTGTACTGCCATTAAAGGGCAAGTCTTGGCTGATTTTGTGGCTGAGTTTACAGAGAGTATGGCCGAGGATGGGAATGGGAAAGTAGATGTAATGATGGTCTCGGCCTCGGGCGTTGCCACTTGGGAGGTGTACACCGATGGAGCAGCTAACTGAAAAGGGTCAAGAGTGGGAATTGTGCTGATAATGCTCGAGAAGCTAGTGATGGAGAAATCACTACGTTTGGGTTTTCTAGCTACAAATAACGAGGCTGTGTATGAAACTCTGTTGGTGGGAATGTCAATGGTTAACAAGTAAAGGGGAGAAGTTATAAAGGTGCATTCAGACTCACGACTGGTTGTAGGACAAGTCAATGGTGAGTTTGAAACTAGAGATGAACGTATGCAGGGATACCTTGCCAAAGTCAAACAAGCTCAAACTTGCTTCAAGAGCTTCGCCCTAAAGCAAATCCCGAGAGGGAAAAACTCCCATGTAGACTCTTTGGCCATGTTGGCAATTTCTTTAGGAGCAAACCTACCTTGGGTTATCCTTGTTGAAGACATGGCCAATCCTAGTCTTGACAAGAAGCCAGCAGTTGGGGTGCACAGTGTTCAGGTTGGGCCTAGTTGGATGGATCCCCTAATTACCTTCTTGAAGCAAGGCTAGCTACTTAAGGATAAAGTTGAAGTAGAAAAGATACATAGAATAGCCCCACGCTACTGGTTATTCGAGGAGCAAAAGTTGTATAAACGATCCTATTCAAGACCATATTTGTTGTGTGTGCATCCCGAGGCAGTGGAACCCTTGTTAAACGAACTACATGAAGGAATTTGTAGAAGTCATACTAGTGAGAGATTGTTGGCCCATAGAGCCCTCACTTAAGGATACGGGTGGTCAAGCATGCAAAAAACTTCCCAAGATTATGTAAAGAAATGTGATCAGTGCCAGAGGTACACCCCAAATATTCATCAGCCAAGAAGGGACTTAAACCCACTTTCCAGTCCTTGGCCGTTTGCTCAATGGGGCTTGGACATTGTGGGGCGATTCCCTCATGCCAAAGGAAACCGAGGATGGCTACTCGTCAAGATGGATTATTTTACAAAGTGGGTGGAGGTTGAACCTCTTGCTAACATCAGGGATGTCGATGCTAAGAGGTTTATTTGGAGAAACATTATCACTAGTTTTGGGGTCCCACATGCATTGATCTCGGACAACTGGCTTCAATTTGATAGTAAGGCCTTTCGAAGGTATTGCGGGGAGTTTGGAATCAGAAATATGTATTCTACTCTTGCTTATCCACAAGGGAATGGGTAGGCTGAGGCTACAAATAAGTTCACAGTATATAAGCTGAAGAAAAGGTTAGATGATGCCAAAGGAAGATGGGTAGATGAACTGCCCCACGTGTTATGGACTTATCGCACTACACCTCGATGATCAACTGGAGAGACTCCTTTCTCAATGACCTATGGAGTTGAAGCAGTGATTCCTACCGAATCAGGATTCCCAACATTGAGAACTGATCAGTTTAGTGTTGAGGGGAATAATGGCGTACTTTCCACTAGCTTGGAATTGGTTGAGGAAAGGAGAGAGGTAGCTATGGTGAAGATGGCTCATTACCAGCAAAGGCTCAAACAAGGATATGACAAGGGAGTAAAATTGAGGCCACTGGCCTTAGGAGACTTGGTCATGTTTGGTTCCTCGTACCATGTACCTTGGGTAAATTAATGCTTTTTTATCTCTCTAAGTGTTAAACATAACCTTGGTCATGCCTAGCTCTTCGGTCCACGTACCTTGGGTAAATTAATGTTTTCCTATTGTGCTAAGTACTAAATAAAACCTCAGTCATGTTTGGTTCCTTGGACCATATACCTTGGGTAAATTAGTGCTTAATCTATCTGCAGTGGATGACTAAGACCCTTGTCATAATAACCTAATTGAAGAAGTGTCCATGAGCATTACTTAAAGCATTTGCAAGTATATCCATGAGATACTCTTGGGTATATTAACCTTTATGTGGAAGTTTGTAAGTGTTAAACAAAACCTTGGTCTTGTTTGACTCCTCAGGTCACAAACCTTGGACCAGTTAACTCTTATGTAAATTTTTCTAAGTGTTAAGTAAAATCATAAGTCTTGCCTTTTTCCTCGGATCATTGGTAATGAGTGGATGGGTCTCTTAGCTTCCTAAATCCAGAGTAAGGTAAGTGTTGCTTGAAATTTTTAATAAGTGATAGAGCATTATTACAAATTGCCCTAAGTGTTAGTCTAATAACTTTCTTCAAGTTTATTCAAGATTGGATAGGATATTGTTAGGAAAAAATTAAGATAATTACAAGATGGCATGCTTCAGATTATATTAAAAAAGGATATAGTAGAACATGTACTCAGATAAATTAGACTTAGATAAATGAAAAAGTGTACAATAAGAATTGAGTATGTTCATTGAAGTTCAAGAGTCGGATTACAATATGTTAGGACATATGTGATTTGATGTTAGCAACATATGTCAACATTTTATGTAATTGGCTAATCCTTTGACAAAACACACTTTACTTGTATTTGGGTAGATCTAGGATGTGTTTAATACTTCAAGGAACCTTGCTTCAAGTTCAAGTATTGAAGCTATGCAAGTCTATCTAAGATTCAAGTGTGAAAAATGTTTTTCATTAAGGCTCGACAACTAGCTCAACAATTAGCATCTATCAAGACTTGAAGAGCTGTTCTAGCCCGTGACTCGACAGCAGCTCGATAGACAGGGTATCTGTCAAGATTTATGAAACTCAGATTTTCGAGTCTGTTTTTCATCCAATTCGTGATTGTATGTTTGAGCTTTCTTTTTTCACAACCCTAAACATATATAAGGATTATTTTAAATGCCGTATTAGGTTACGCACATTGCCAAGAACACAATTGCACAAGAGCAAATTGTAACCGGAGACCTAGTTTTGCCCTAATTTATCTTTCTTGTGAAGAAGCTATCGTGTTTGTGCACCGTAGGGTTTTGTTGCCAAGGAGTTTCTCGATCTTCATCGTGTGATGAACTGAAGAACTTTGCAGCCAACAATCCTTCTCTAGTTGGTGATTGAAGTGGCGTACTAGGATCCGCGCAATTGGTTAGTCACATACTGGGAGCCGTACAATACAAGGAGAGATAGTCACTACAGAACAAGTCCAATTAGGTATTGGGGTAAGGGTTCAACTTTAGGTTGGTCTAAGGTAATGAGATTCCTTTACTTGTAACCACTTGTTTTGATAATAGTGGATTCTCGGGAGTAGTGGCCTTAAAATCACCTGGTGGGGTTTTTGCCGTGTTGGTTTTTCCCATTCGTAAACAAATCACTGTGTCAATTTATTTTCTGCTGCACTTTAGTTTATTGGTGATTTGTTTGTGTTACCACGCATTTGCATGTTAATTTGATTAATTAATAAACTTGGCTAATTAATCAATTGATTTATCACAATGGGTCAATACGGTTTTGGCTTATCACAATAAAAGAAAGATGGGGCATCAACTAAGGCCCGATTACAAAATTAGCTAAATAGCTGTTAACCTATGACTAAGTCAAGTTGATGCCTCTTTTTCCTTCTCTTTCTCCTTTTCTTTATCCTTCTCCTTCTCCTTCTTCTTCTTCTTTAGCTGCCCCACTTCAGCTACCTCTTCAGATTCAACGTCCACAACAGTTACATGAGGTGGTTGATCTTGCTCTTTCTCTATAGCAGGTGTGGCAACTGGAGTGGTGGTAGGCTGGACTGAGGCAGATGCAGAGCTAGGGTTAGCAGAAGATTGAGGAGGGGCAAAAGAGTTGGAGGATTGTATACTTGATCAGGAGCTCTAAGCTTTGATTTAGTACTAACCCTAGCTGCAGTGAGGGCCAGACCCCATACCTCAAGGAAAAAGGCCCGAACAATGTCTTGGAACTGGGCTGTCAGACTTTGGGCAGTCTTGGTCATGCCTGTGTCATAGGCCGCTTGCTCGACCTTAGCCTTTTCAGTGTCCTTGGTCTCTAATTGTTGCTGCTACTGTTTGACCTTTACCATGGCCAAGGCCAACTGACTCTTGACCTTTTTCTGAGTTGCCAAAGAGTTTGCAGCCTACTTTTCAAACTGGTTAAGGCGAACTCAACATTCTTCTTGGACTTCTCCACCTCAACCAGATGGAACAAAGTCTCTTTGACTCTCTTCTTTACCTCAGCCTAGGCTTTCTCAGTTGCTTCCTTTTTGGCATCAGCATCACAGGCTTTGCCCAGGGTGTGGTCCATCCACTCTTCAGCCACGAAGGCTGCTTGAACCGATTGGAACATTGGCAAGTGTAAGTACATATACTATGGGGATATGAGTTTACCAAAACCAAAAAATTAAGTTTGTACCTTGGCAAGGTCCCTCTTAAGGGACAAGAAGACCTCCCTCTTCCTTAAAGATTGAAGTTCGTGCATATCCTCAGGGAGGAGAAGGGCCTTCTCAAGGCATTCAGAGAGAATGCTTGATCTTCCTTGCTGAGTGTCCCTAAGGGTAGCGTTACTCATGATGGGGTTCCCCGAGCTCAGTACGAATGTTGGTTTCCAAGGGAAGGCCTTTGGAGGTTATCCCCCCTTTGAACCCTTGGAGGTCTTGGTAAAGGCGCCATTCTTCTTCTGAGCCCTCGTTGTTCGGGGCGCCTTGGTGGGGGGCTGCTGCGACGAGCGCATAACCTCCCCCCCTCTTCAACCCCCTCGGACCCTTTGCCCCCTTGGGCCTTTTTTCATTTTTTGTTAGCGGTGTCACTGGAGGACGCATGTGTAGGGGTAGGAGTGGGTGGTCGGGGCATCATAGGGACAACAGGGGAAGCGCCCCCAGCATAGGCTATGAGTAGAGTCAGCAGGTCGGGGGTTTTCTCATCTAGCACCATTCCGTTGAGGACATTAGATGCTCCTGGGCTAGTGCTGACTTGGGCAGGTCATAAACAATGATTAGAGGGGCCGGGAATGTCCTTGGGATCCTTTTGCTGATAGAAGACCTTAAAGTCTTTGTCTATAACTTCTTGAATGGGCTTTGGAGTGTGCTCCTCTACTTCGTCATTTGAAGGAATAGGTTGCTCTTGGGAGTAAAAGAGCTTGGTTACTAGCGGGGCTGGAAGTTGAGCGTCTTGAGTTCCGGATGGAGGAGGCTCTGTTGTCAGGAAGCCAGGAACTACTACATCAATCAAAGCTAGCCTTGGGTCCTTAGCTTTGATTACGTGGTTAGGACTTTGGAAACATTTGGAAATGGGGTTGAAACCAAGGATCACGTGCACCGCCCAACGCTGACCGTCCTGATGAAGAAAAATCTCTAATCTGAGGATTTGGTTTAAATTGGGAAAGTTCATGAAGTGCTTGTTTGGGGCGATGTGATGTACGTCTGCCAATAAACATGCAACATAAGTTATGTATTAGGGAAAGATTCTTATAAAATTTCTTCTTTACATAAATGAGAAAATCCTACGCGCATCTAGTGTCTGTAGGAACCCTACCTGGTTCCCCTTCTTGGGTGGGACAATGCAATCCATCATGCCAGTCTCTCGAGATGATGAGAATATCCTCATTCATACCCTTATTTGATTTAGGCATACATGAGATTAACTTAACGGTTGGGACCTTACATTTGATGTAGTAGTTGGTCTCCTTCCCTTTTTACCCTCTTTGATAGTCGTATACCCAGTTCACATCATGCCATGCAAGATTGGTCCCCATCTTACGATTTATCATATCTACGCTACTGAGGACTCTAGATATGTTAGGGGTGCATTGTGTGGGAGTCAACCTATAGTTCATACGGAAGTCCCTAGTGACCCTATCCATGGGGATTTCCATCCCACCTTCTACGAAGGCGATCATCAAAATTACCACTAAGCTTGGAGCTCTGTTCATAACCAACCATTCTCCTAACTCACAGTGTTGGAGTACAACACCATCAGAGATCCTATAATTGGCCTTAAAGGTAGCTATGCCTTCGGAAGTATCTACTAGCTTAGTAAATCTACCCATGGATGTTTATGGTGTGGGTAACAAAGAATCTAAGTATAAAAATAAATGAATTTGAACGCACCTACAGGCATTAGAAGAATCTCTCCTCAAACTGTTGCTTCAACGAAAAATTGCGAAATGGATAAATGGGGCAAAGTTATCTCCAACCCCTTCTTATATAGAGATGATAAATGAGCGGTAAATTTTCCGCTCGTAAATTAGGGTGAACGAGGACCATAGGATCATCATTTCATTGTAGGACGTGGGCAGACAAGGAGCCGCCTAACATAATAAATGATGCATCGTGGATACCAAAGCTTTAGGAGCATGCTGAGGATAGGTGAAGAGATGTTACCATGTGGGAACGCGTTTGGCACGTATGGATTGCGGTAGTACTATGAAAACCTTACTTTTTACCTCATGGGCAATAGCCAAGCTTTAGGGGGCTATTGTGGGGACCCAAGGACTAAAGATTGGAAGCACCGCTGTAGCCTTCAATTGTTCCTTACGAAGAAGCACCCGTAGCCAGAGGAGTGAGGTTGCCCGAAGAGAGAATGGGAAGTGACAGAGCATCCTTGGGGAGTATAAGAGGTGAAGGTGGGCACCTTAGGGGATAAACAAGATATTTGTGGGAGGTTTCTTGTAAAGTTTCACCTACTACTCCGCATTAAATGGGTGACAACATCTTTATCAGCTGCATTAATAAAAAAGTGACCTGAACAGTAGATCCATAGTTCAGCAGCTCCTTCCACCACCTTCACTAGAAGTCTAATGGGACAAGTGTCCTAAGGAGATTTAGGAGGATTGAAGATCGAGGGTTAGGATGCAAGAAGCCATGGAGTATATAAAGAACATGGACTCTTAGATAAAAGGGATTTGAAAATAATGAAGGAAAGGGATTAGAGCTAGAACAGTAACTGAGAGAAAGAGAGTGAACAGTGTGTGTGTAACAACCCAAGGACATTGTCCTCGGGCAAGCTTGTAAAGATCCATCTACACATTTAAATGTTAGACTTTTGCCTCCTCCTTCTCTATCTTTATTTTTGGGAGAAGCCCAACTTGTTTATCCCACTATCTTTACAAATATTTATTGATTTGGGCCAAGTTTGGGAACATTAATCTCACTATTCCAAGTGTAAAGTTTGAGATGTTACTATTATTATTATTTATAAATAAATAAAATTTGAATATATGATATCCGCTTCATAATAATTGTTTTTTATTATTAGATTCATACACTAAATGGTTTTAATTTGACATAGGTGGGACTCAATTCAAATCTCATATTCGATAGCATGAAATTTTGTTAGTTTATTTAATTGGAATCCACTAAAATTTGAATGTTACTATTTTTTTTTTTTGAATGCATGCAATGGAATTTTCTAACTTTCAAATTCAGAAGAATAAAACTTAATAATACATCATATCCATACAAACTAAAGTATAGTAAGTTTATAATAAATGTAGTATGATCTACCAAAAATATCACAGTTGTGACCAAATAGAATAAAAGTACAAATAATCTATAAAAAAAAGAGAGTAAAATCACAAATATTACCCGACTAATTAGAAATCAAATAAAATGTATATTATTGATTCCAATTACTGTCTACACCAAAAACCGATTGGTATTTTGATATGACGATAAAAAGCATAATCATTAGAAGCGAATGTCATAAATTAAAACTCTATCAAAAAATAAAAAATATATATTCCATTTAAGATGAGTTTGGACTTAAACAAATTATCTCTTTCAGGTTTTAAATTGACAAATTTCATAGCATTATAATAATCAATAAGTCTATAATAGTATAATGTATTATACAATTAGATGTGGCAAAAGAGATCAAGACCGAACAACCTAACCCAAAGTCAAAAGAAGATATTAGACCCAAACTCAAATTTTAGACCTAAAGGTGTTGACCCTCAAATTTTAGACCTTTTTTTTTTTGTTTTGCAGGTCAATCTAACCCCACCTATTTTTAAAACTTTCTTCTTCCTTTTTTTTTGTAAAAAAATATTAAAATTAAAACATTATTGGTTTACTTGTTTATTTTGGGTTTTACAACGCACAACTCAAACTCAACTGAAAAATATAATGCTAAGTATCATGTGATTATTATTATTATTATTATTATTATTATTATTATTATTATTATTATTTTAAAATTAAGTTTTTAACATTTTTTGGATAATGCCATTCATATATATATATATAAGACACACACACACACGACACAATGGCCTTAAGAAAACAATTGAAACCTTTATCTAGCTAGTTGCATGCAAGCGAATTGAAAGATGAATGATTGAGGCACATTCATTTTTCTAGAATAACACAATAAGTAAAAAAATTTAGATATCAAATGACAAAGTACATATCAAGATAATTTAGTTGCAGTAGAGTACAGAAAAACACAGATTTGAATTTATAGACATACATGAGAAGCATCCGTAAGTGTGAAAAAAGTGAAACCAAAGCAATGAAATTAGCAAAAATTATGGATATTTAAGCATATTTATTTCATATAGTGTGATCAAAGTTTGAAACCACATAACCAATTAATCCAGTGTTGCACTATAGTATCCAAATTTTTAAGAAGGGTCGTTGGAGTCAGTTAGAGGGTCTAATCATGATCAAGGATGCAAATTGTGAATAAAAGTGTTCATGTGCAAAGAGTTCATAAGGTTTGAAGCTAGTGTGGGGTCGCATCAATAAGTTAACAAGTGAGTAGTTTCTAAGATCAAGGGTTTGGACTATATTGTAAAACTTTTCTTTTATAATGAATTTCTTATTTAAGGTAAGGTACCATAACAATGGTTTTTCTTTGGACAAAGTTTAGCTACAAAACCAGTTGTAGCCTAAAGCTACAAACTGCACTAATAAACTGACATGTGTAAAAAATGGCACATGTACTGCACATGATTACTTAAGTAGTCTTAACTCAACTAACCCTAGTTAACTACACCACCTATTAAACAAATAAAAAATAAAAAACTATTACCTTACGTACTCTCTCTCTCTCTCTCTCTTTGACTTCTCTGTAAGTTGTAACCCAGTTCCCACCGGTCACCCTAGCCCTTCTTCTCTCTCCACCTTTGGTCACCCCAAACCATCCTGTCTCTACCGCTGACCTACCCAAACCCTCCTCTGTCTCCACCACTGACCCACCCATTCTCCGCATCTCAAAGCCACCTCTTTTTAGTCACTCTACTGCTTCACCGATCAAAACTATAAATCTCCCTTTTTCTTTGATAACCATGATTCCTTCAAGAATTGAAGAGGATTTGCTAGTTGTTGTTTTTTTAAAGTTTTGTTGAGGTTTCAATATGATTCCTCATCAGGTCTCACTTTCTTCAATTTGATCAAGAATGATTTAAGTCTTAGACCCACTATTTAGAATTACTGTATTGTTGTTCATATTTTGACTTGGTCTAGAAAATTTTATCAAGCCACGAACTTGTTGTCCGAATTGAAAAAAAATGATTAAGGTTGTTTTACCAGATGGGTGATGTTTTTGAAAGTTTGGTTTTTTGTTGTGAAGATTGTAATTGGGATCTAGTTGTCTTTGATATGCTTATTAAGGCTTATGTGAAAGCCAACATGATTGAACAAGGTTTTAGGACATTTAGGAGGTTTGTGGAGGTTGGTTTTGTCCCTAGTGTAGTTGCTTGCAATTTTTGTTTGAATGGGCTGGTGAAGCTCAGATGTGTTGATCGGTGTTGGGAGGTATATGAAGAGGGATTGGGGGTGCCGGTGGAGTTTTGGATTTTCTGGTTTTGTTTGAGAGAAACAGAGAATACGTATAGGTATAGGTATAGGTTTATATTTTTATTTATTATTATTTTTAATATGTGGTGCAGTTAACTAGGGTTAATCAGATTAAATTTACTTAAGTAATCATGTGCAGTGCACATGCAATTTTTTACATATGTCAGTTTATTAGAGCAGTTTGTAGCCTTCGGCTACAATTGGTTTTGTAGCTAAATTTTTTCATTTTTCTTTTTGAGTGTGTAGACACCCAATTTTGCACCCATGATTTAATCAAGGAAGATGATTGGAGTGACCATCCATGTACCCCAAAAATCATGATTGCATTACATGCATTAATTCATTTATTACATATCATAAAAATGATCTTGAGGTTTTAAAGATCATGACGGTGTGTCCAGTATCCAAATCGGACCATCGGATTGAAAGATATCACGAGATCAAGTTTTCACAGTCTACATGCATTGTATGGGGTGAAGCCGATCATGTGTGATTAATTGAAATTAATTTTGATTGGTTAATGATTAAAATTAATTAAATGATTTTATGTGATTGGTGGAGTATTTTTCTTAAAGTGAGATTTGTTGCTTGGTATTAAAACAAATAAGCTGATAATATTTAAAGACTATAGATAATTAGATTTTTGGGATAATTATATTCAAAATAATTATTTTAAAAGTCATAATTATCACTTTGGAATGAGGTTTATCATTAAAATAATTCTGAAATTTGTCCAAATACAATTTTAGAGTTGGAAAACACTTCAAAAACGTGTTAATCAAGTAGCAGATTTTAGATTCACATTCCAAGACACTTTTTCCATAGTATAATTCAAAATTCGGACTGGGCTATTTCTGGGAAAGTTGTAGAGAATCAAATTTCCCTTCAGCTATCAAAATTTAAGCTTAATCCGAATTTTGGGTAAAAAGATATTATCAAAATACTAACACTGGTTCTAATTTGAAAAATCAACTTACTCTTATCCAAATCTCCTTTTGTTTAGGATTTTCCCCATACGTTTTTTTTTCCTTATTTTTTAAGCATCACAGCCTCTATAAATAGAGGATGCATCTCAAAATTCAGGACACTTTTTCATGCTCTCAAATTTCTCATATTTTTGACTGCCCCTTTCTAAAATTCTCTCTCTTACGTTAAAGAGATTCTGGAGGCTTAAGCCTTAAGAATTTCTTTTTTGTAAGCAAGGATTTTTAGGTTTCAAAGATAATTGCATGAATTTCTTTGAACCCTAAAATATCCCCTCAAGAAGAAGAGTGCCTCCATGCAAGAGGTTGTTTCTTCTTTACCTTTTTTCTTTTTTCTTCTTCTATTTCTCTTGTTTTGATGATGCATATTTTAATATTCTTTTTGTTTAATTTTCTAATATTCATGTCATGTGTTGTTAATATTCTTGTAGAAATATGTTCTTTATACTTTTGTTTTCATGATTTATCTTTTGGAATTTCAAAAATCTGCTCGTTATCACATTTTTTTAAAAAACCAAAAGCAGATCTGTATCTTCATTAGATGCATATCTGAATTTTTCAAAATAAAAACTGATTTGCATTTTCATTAGATATAGATCTGAATTTTTCTCAATAAAAAAACTTATTTGCATCTTCTTTAGATGTAGATCTGAATTTTTCTCAATCAAAAAACTTATTTGCATCTTCATTAGATGCAGATCTGAATTTTTCTCAATCAAAAACTGATTTGCATCTTCATTAGATGCAAATCTGATTTTTTTTCAATTAAAAACTTGTCTATATCTTCTTTAGATGTAGATCTGAATTTTTTAAACAAAGCAGATTTTGAAAAAAAAAGAGAAAGTCATGAATTGTTTTGTTTGTTTTGTTTAGTGCATGTAGCATAGATTTATTTCATGAATATAGTCCTCTTCTCAAAAAAAAAAAAAAAAATCTTATTTTTTGCACATATAAAAACATATCTGATTTTTTCCAATATACAAATTTGATTTTTTATCACAAAACAAATTTGACTTTTTTTACACATAAACCATTTTTTTGTTAAGTTCTATAAAACAGATCTGATTTTCCAAATCTAAATTTTCTCATTATAACACAAATCTGATTTTTCTTTCACCAAAGAACAATTTTTTTTTTTGGTCTCAAAAACAAATCTGATATTTTTAAATCAAAAGATTTTGTTTTAATAAACACAGATTTGAATTTTGCTCTCCAAAGACTATTTTTTCTACACCTAAAAAACGTATCTGATTTTTTCTAAATCCAATTCATTTTTACTCACAAAAAATATCTGAATTTTTAACAAAGAGCAGGACACATTCATAAATAAACTTATGTGATTTAATTTTGTTCATGTGTGCAACATATCATTCATGTCATGCATAAAAGTGGTACATTGCTCACCAGAGTCTAGAAGACCAGACTCTCTCTAGGCGGAATGGGTGCCTAACACCTTCCCATTCTGTAACCTAACCTCCGAATTTAGTTCTTTTGGATAGGTAGACCTAGACTTTCTCTTTGTTTTTATTTTGGGTAGTTTGTAACTAGGGCCCAAAGCCATGTAATTTTTAATTTATCAAACTTGTATTCTTTTTTATTTAATCAATGAGAATGAAACAATTCAGTCATATTTTTTGTATTTAGTTTTTTTCTTTTTTTCTTTTTTTGTATAAAAAAAATAAGTGGCGACTCCACACCACTTACCCAAAAAGAGAGATGCCCTTAAAAGCACTCCCAAAAATCTCTCTTTTTTTAGAGGCACTTTTGCGGTCTCTCACAGAGTGTTCTCCATGTATTTTGCCCTTCTTCACCATATCGCGTGTCTCATATTTTATTGCCTTTATTACCTTGCTTTATGGTTTGGTGACTTGTTATTTTGTGGCTGTTCATATTGATAATTCAAATTACATAATTTAGTTAACTGAAACTTAATTGACAAATTCATTGCAAATTAACTTTGGCTTTTGGGTCTAAAAAATTCTTTTTCAATCTCATTGTTAGCAAGCTCAAATGGTATATGTATTTTATATATTATAACGAGAAAATGCATGTTAATGTTTTTTAAGATATATAACTATGATAATTGCTCTTTATTATGAAACAAAAAACCAATTAATATTTTGAGTAAGCAAAACTTAATCATTCATATCAGGATTAGAGATTTTACCTTTTTTTTTTTTTTTTTGAGGAAAAGAGATTTTACCATTTAAACTAACTAGCATAGCTCTATAAATGTAATAATAAAAAAGAAGAATATCTTTTCTAATTTATTTTTAGAGAGTAAAAAAAAAGGGAGAGAATATTCTTAGAGAGAGAGAGAGGGAGGGAGGGAGGGAGGGAGGGAGGGGCTAGGGCCATGAATTGAATTTTATAAAGGACTAAGCTTAGCTACAAAATTGGTTGTACCTTAAGGTTACAAATTCATTCAATAAAATAAATATTACAACGTATTTTGAAAATCTAACCGCTGAATTACATGTTCTTTACGCTTTTAATACACATGTTAAATTTTGTGTCAAGTGGATATTATTTACTATATGATCTATAAACTTATATTTTGTGCATAATTTTAAATTACAAAAATTTAAAATTTAAAAATTTATTGATAATATAGCTATTGATCTTTAGTTTTTTTGAAATTTTACAAGTATAGAGGATATAAGAAAAAGATGTAATCCAATGGTGGATTTGTCAAAATTCACTTCCAATAAAAACTTTGTCCTTCCAATCTAAGGCTACAACTAATCTTATAGCTAAACTTTGTCCTTCCATAAATCCAAATGATCTCTTCAAGAGGTATCCATCTATTATCCACATTCATTCAATTAATTCCTTAATCATTCATAACAAAGTCCACTGATTACACACAAAATTATATATATAAACAAGTTACTTATTCAAGCATCAAAACAACTACCGATAGTGATCAAGTCGTTGGAAAAAAAAAATCTGCAGCGTGCTGAGAGTGATATCATCCGATCCATCAAAATGGAGTCATTCTTAATTAATTCCTATACAACAAATCTTTGGCATAAACAGATAGTGCTTCATCCTTTTTAAAACAATCATGGTGTTAAGAGTACTAGCATTGAGGGTGTAAACACTTCAATTGCTATTTACAATCTAAGATAGCAAAAACTCACTCCATCCAGGTATGTATACTTAAAAAAATTTGCAACCTATGAATAGTAAGGTTGCATATATATGACCTTACTATTCATAGGTTGTAAAATAAAATATTTAATCTAGTGGTTGTGTGTCAAGAGAAAAAAATAATAGGAGGAAAGAGAGAGAGAAGAATACTTTTTATTATTTTATTAGGTAATTTATATTATTTTATTGAATTATATGTAAAAATAAAAACTAGAATGTATGGTGAGTTGTAAAATGAATTAGTAAAATAGATAAAGTAATATTTGAGAATACAAAATAGTTTTTTTTTTTAACCATTCTCAGATTTTAGTGCTTTAAGCACAAGAGCGTGGGGTGAGTAAGTACGTACCACAAGATTTCTCCCAATTAATCCCACTTTACGAGAAAATATATGGTGTTTTTGGTGCATGTATCCCCCATCTCACATGGGGTGAACACGTATCGTATGCAAAGGAGGTCTCTCAATCTCAGTCTCAGTCAGTCCCCAATTGATTAAAGTCCTTATTAAGGTTGAAAGCTCGGATTTGTGTCAAAAACACAAGAGCTATTTAGACCCCAAAATAAAAAATTACGGCTCGGTTGATTTTACTCTAACTTAAACTAAGTGCGGAATAGAGTAAATGCAAGTGAACAAACAATACAACTACTCTAAGCCATATTTATTAAAGCACAGCAGTAAAATGAAAGCTAAAAGAGTAGGGAAGAGAGATGCAAACACAAGATAACACGCCGATGTGTTATCGAAGAGGAAACCGAAGAACTCGGCGAAAAACCTCTCCGCCGTCCTCCAAGCGGTAAATCAATCCACTAGACAATAAGTTGGGATACACGAATAGCAAAAGACCCTCCAAGCCTAGTCTACCCAATGCACCTAAGCCCTCCAAGCTCCTACTCCAACAAGGCTTCTCGGAACCGCGTCTTGTCTAGCTTTCCGGATCCCGCAATGCACCCGATTGCATCCACCAAAAGCTTGGCTTCTTCCAATGTTTCCCAGTAGCACCAAAAACTCACTTGACACTCAATATGGGTGTGGTAAGTGTTTGAGCTATCAACCTCTCAATGATTTAGAAATGGAGAGGTAGGAGTAGAGGAAAACCACAATGGATGGTGTGTAGAATTGTGAGTATGACAATCTCACACTCTCAACGGTTGACGATAGGATTTTCTCTTCTGAAAAGCTCTCTACTCAATATGTGGGTAATAATGGTATATATAGTGTGTATGAGAATGTAGTGAAGCAGATATGACAAAATAGCAAAATAGACTGTTTCGCGGGTATCTTGCAGGAAGGCCTTACTTGCGAGACGCTCGTGAAAACTAGCTATCACCATCTGTCATGACTCTTCGCATTCCAGTCATGTGCAAGACACATGCATCACGCGAAAAATCTTCTGTCTTCAAATGCTTGAGTCTTCACACTCTCTCTTTCTCTATCACACAACCCTTACAATAAAATCCCACAATAAATACATGGTACAAAAGATTGAATAAAAATACAATCAAATTTGGCACGGAATTAAAGCTAACACAAAACAGTTGTAAATCACAACTTTACAATCTCGCCCTTTGGCTATTTCATGACGAAACACCCTATAACAGACCTTAGACTTAAACGTGAGTTTGGGAACAGTGGCAAAACTCACTCACACCGAATCTAGAAGCTATGAAGCACTTGCACGAATACACCTGTATCCTGAAACACTCACACTCAAACAAAAATTTCATTAAGCTTATGACAAGTTGAATACAAGGTACATATATGAGCAAGTATAATGCGATTAAGATAAACAACAAAATATAAGCAAAGAAGCATAACTTGATCATACAAGAACAGTCATTACGGAACGACTACAATGATCATTTAACTAATAAACGATCATTTGGACACACAATGCAATTAAGTGCAAAACAAGAATCAATTGCATGTCCAAAACACTCAACCAATGCAAAATACCAACGTATTTGCATTAAGGATACACGATCCAACAAGGGAACAAGAGTGTAGTACTCAAGATAAACTATAAGTACAAAAAAATGTTACAAAGCAATGAGATAAACACAAAGTACTGAATATTAAACTGAATTTAAATCAAAGTACTTAAAGCTTTAAAAGAAAGCAATGTAAATAAAAGAGTTCTAGACTATGGCATAAGCAAGAAAACAACTAAATCACAAAAAGTTAACCAAAAGTCTATGAAGTGCATGTGCTACACTATGCTCCGCTATGCTCTATGCTTCCCCTCAAAATGAGCTACTCCCCCTCAAAATTTTCTCCCCCTTTTTGACCGGAATGGCCAAAGAAGCTAGAACTGATCGAATTCGAAGTCGGATCCATGAGCCATTGACATATCTTCAATCTGTGATGATAAGGTAGCGATTTGACCTTGGATGTAAGCAAATTGATCCGCGGTATGTTGCACATGAGACTCAAGTATGCCATATATCTGATCTACCGTTGCTAGAAGGTGATCAAGACGATCAGATCCTCGTGTAGGTGCTGAAGAGGATGGCTGTGCTGAAGTTTCTAGGGCAGAAGTGAATCGATCAATCTCATCCTTTGTGTCTCCATCTTCTTCTTGAACAGCAGCCTTTGGAATTTGAGAAGTCCAGTCTTTGATTCTTTGATGTGAGCTGTGCTTCGAGTCACTATGTGACCACCAATAGGATAGTCCCTCTGAACCACAGTGAGACCACTCGGAAGTTTGAGCCTTGTCTTTGCAATTAGGCCCATTATGAGTGAGGGGAATGGCATAACTGTTTTGGAGTTTTGCTTTTCAATGCCTTCTTGAAAAGGTGGAGGATGTGACCACAAATATCAATCTCTTTGTGGGTGAAGAGATCGAACAAAAAAATGGTCCTTGGCCTGGACAGTGTTGTCAAGTTAGTGACCGGGTACAAGTTGTTGATCATCACATGACCAAGGGTTCTCATCTCTGGATTGAATCGAATTGTGTTCATGGAGGTTTTCTTAGAAGTACCACCAAGTATCTTCACCATTTCCTCAGTAGATTCCAATCTTTCGTCATATTGCATTGTGATTGGTTGAGAGGGAGGACGAACTTCTAAGAAATCCTGAATGTTGTCCCTAGTGATAACAAACTCTTTGTGTCTTACCCAGCAATTTATATTATCCCCTTGAACACTAGCATTGGAGAAAAATTCTTTGATAATCTCCGAATACACTACTCCAACTGGATTCAGCAGTTTTGTCCATGTCCTATCCTTGAATACATCGGGAATGAACGTGTCTTCAAGGGTCTCCAACTTCACAACCCTTTACATGATAATGGTTGCTCCTTTGTAGCGGTCATTGTACTTCAAGTCTGCCTCAATAGATTTGAAGTTGTCAGAATCCGTGTGAGCACGCTTGGATGTTGGTTTCTTAGCAGCATGCTTGGTGGGAGACTTCTGTAAAACAGATATAAAGCATAAAAAGAAAAACAGAAACACAAAACAGACCACAAAACTTGATTAGATTCAAGTTAGTCCAAAACAGAAGTAAAAACATCTTTAAAAAGAGTATCATAAATTCAAAACAACATGTTAAAAGTGTTGAAACATGTAAACATAAACACAACGCATGAACAAAATGACTGTGCATGTGTTGATGCATGTGTGTACAGTAGGTGATGCATAGTGTGTGCCTAGGTGATGCATGGCATGGCATTGTAAGGTACAAAATGGGAAAAGTGTGTAAAACACACACCCATTGACCAAAACATGTTAACCATGTTCAATCAAACATTGGAACTCATTTGAGTCCAAAACAACACAAAAATGTCACTTGAACATTTTGTTAAACACTTAGCATGCAACACAGTTCTACATAAATAAACAATGCATAAACACATGTGAAAATGCCTAAATACATGTTTAGAATGCCACAAGGGGCCAACACAGATACAAACACAGCAAATGGGACTCAGCCCAATCAAAAATTTGAAAAAAAAATTTCACAAGAAAAAGAACCCCAACCCATTTTTCGAAAATCCCCAATTTTTAAAACCCTAAGCAAAAAAATGCACAAATCTAAGACAAAAGTGAAAACAATGTTTGGAAAAACATACCTTGCAGAGATTTTGCTTGAAAATGATGAGGTTTGAGTGAAAGAGAGTTTTGGGTTGAGAGGGGTTTGAGAGAGGCAAAGTGAGGGAAAAGAATGATTCAAAAAAAATGTCACATCTGCTATATAAAAACTGGAAACACGCGTTTTCCGTGGGTTAGACAGTAGTGAAATTAGTCACGAGACACATAAAAGCTTTTGCGAGAAGCTTTTAGTAGCGACACAGTTGCGAGACAATCGCAATAGCCTCTATATGAAATTGAAAAAATTCCAGTTTTTGCCTAAAACCATTTCGCGAGAAGAGTTTAATCGCGAAATACTCGCGAGGCAGTAGCGAGACTCTCTGGATGAAAAATGTGACTTTTTAATTTCCCTTAAGCACTTTTCGCGGGAAGCTCTAAGTCGCGAGCTACTCACGAAAATGCCTCTGAACCAGTTTTTGAATAAAAACACAAAAATGCATTTTGAACAAAAACTTAAAACAGTAAAGTATATAAACACTTTCAAAAACATATAAAATACTCAAAAATCTTTTTGGGTTTGATCGGCAAGCAATTGAGTATACACATCACATTTGATCATGTACAATCACACAAATGAAATAAGCATTCATTGAACTAAGTCTTGTGTGTTGTGTGTGAGTATTAAATGTGGAATAATCCTTAGTCTAGAGTGAAGATTCAATGATCAATTCAATCAAGTCATACACAACTAGTACTAAGTCAAGTAGACTATCTCAATTATAAAAATGAATATATATGATCTTCCACAAGAATGTTTACATAACTTTCAAGCTTTTCATTTGGCTCCATTACAAGACATAACATATGATCATTTTTGAACAAAGTACATCACATTTTGAGATCAATGCCTGAACTTTTGATATTTCGACTTTGTGAGAAGCCTTTGGCTTTTTGAGGCACCATACATTTCAATACAAGTCGCTTTCCCTTTTTCCCAGTCAAATACTAGTATGTGCGACAGCTTTTGTAGCTCAATATCTCTTTTCGAGATTTAACATTTAATGAGCTCTTTAAGCAAAAACATAAAAACGTGGGAAAAGATATAGGCACAAGTCTATGCATGTATCAAGACCAACAAGACTATTGACTAATCATTCATGACAAGCTTGAAGATCGATTTACAACAATCACACATAGATTTCAAGATTTATCCCACAAAGATAGACGTGCATACAAAACAAGCTAAGCTCGTAAATGCACTACGCCATTAGTACGAAAGTACTAGGCCAAACTCACATGTGATATACACAACACAAGCGATCAAACTTTTTAAAGATTTTTCAATTTTTATGAGTTTTTGAATTTTCCAACATACTAAAAAACATAACACAAAAAGTAAGATCAACAAAAACAAAAACAATAAACAGTTAGGAAAAGAAACATGCTATGAATTGGAAGCAATGACACAAGAAGATATTGCATGACATGATGTATGACCCTATGACCCTAAACATTGAAAGAATTAAAACATGGTCATAGGAAATAATTATGCATGGGTACCCTTCTTCACCCACACTTTTCGAGTGTTTTGGGTTAGAGCCTTGGATGGAGGTGCATGACCAACATAGCTTTCCAACCTTGGAGTAAAGCTAGCAAGGCATAAAAAGATTTTCTTCAGCATTTCCATGACGTCTCCAATGATATGTCCTTCATTTTCTCCCTTAGATTGTGTTCCCTTTGATTTCTTCTTTGAACTTTCTTTGCCACGCATGGAATCAGCTTTCTTGAGTGCATGAAGCTTGAAACAGTTGGGTCTTGTGTGCTCTTGAACGCCACAATGATGACACACATGCTTCACTTGAGGCCCCTTCTGATTTTTGGGTAATGACTTCCCTTTATCTTTTGGTCTTACACCAATGGTTCTTTTCTCAGCAACAAGGGTCTCAGTCTCAGGCATCACTTCTTTAAGCTTCTCAATGCTCTTGGCTGATACGAACCTTACTTCCTTCTTCGGTTCGCTGTTGGAGCGTCCTTTTCCGGTATAGCCCAAACTGGTCTTGTCATGTGAAGATTTTTGTGAAGACAACACACTGTCAAGTTTCTTGGTGGAGATACGCTCAACCTTGACATTAGCTTGGATTATTTCAAGCTCAAGAAACTTGATCTTAGAGTAAGCTTCAACTAGCTCTCCCTTAAGTCCTTCTACTTCACATTTTGCCTCTTTAAGTTGCACAAGAGTACACTTATGCTCTTCTTCATTCTTCTTTATCTTTCTCACAGCATGATTCGCAACTTTGGCATATTTTCCACAATCTTCTAGCAAAGAATCATATGCTTCTTGAAGATTGCTCTCTCCTTTATTTTGGCATACATCTTCATCTTCTAATTCTTCAACTTCCTCACCCTCGGAATGCTCACCAAGTTCATTTACCAAATTGCTCAAATCATCTTTAGATTCAGTGGAGGTAATTGTCATGAAAGCCCTATAGTTCTCGTCACTGTCACACTCTTCTTCCGAGTCTAAATTTGAGCTTTCAGAGTCGCTAAAAGTAATGGCAAACACCTTACCCTTCCCTTTCAAGTAGTTGAGACATTCTTTCTTGATGTGTCCATGGCCGTTGCATTCAAAGCACACAACTCCTTGGGAGGATTGAGAGTCCTTCCCATCTTTCTTCTTGAACTTCTTTCTACCACCTTTGGATGATGAGAACTTTCTTTTGCTAAAGGACTTTCCACTGTTCTTCATCTTCAAAAATTTCTGGAAGTTCTTTGCAAGGAATGCTACTTCTTTCTCCACATCATCTTCTTCGGAAGAGTCGTCCGTCCTCTCATTGATGGTTTTGAGTGCAAGCGATTTGCTTGGCTTGTGAGAAGGCAGTTCGAGTTCATAGGTTTGGAGAGATCCAATTAACTCTTGAATCTCAATCTCGTCCAAATCTTTACTTTCTTCTATAGCAATAACCTTCGCACGATAACTCTCCTGTAAGGATGTTTGGAGAGATCCAATTAACTCTTGAATCTCAATCTCGTCCAAATCTTTACTTTCTTCTATAGCAGTAACCTTCGCACGATAACTCTCCTGTAAGGATCTCAAGATCTTTCTCACCACCTTAGCATCCTTAATCTTTTCATCGAGATTGAGCTTGGCAATCACGATTTCGTTGAGCTTCCCATAGAATGAATCAAGTGACTCATCATTACTCATCTTAAGCTCTTCAAATCGAGTGGTAAGCATTTGAAGTTTTGTGTCCTTGACCTTCTTGGTACCTTCATAGGTAGTCTCAAGAATTGTCCAAGCTTCCTTAGCGGTCTTCACATACGATATCCTGTGAAATTCATCAGTAGACACACCACAAAATATAGCGTTAATTGCTTTGCTATTGGCATTTGCCAATGCAAGTGCTACCTTGTCCCGTTCGGACTTGGCTATTGTGGGTCTGACATACCCATTCTCAACGAAATCCCATATGAACTCATCTATAGAACAAAGAAATGCCCTCATACGGACTTTCCAAAAAGCATAGTTGCTTCCATCAAAGAATGGTGGAACATTGAGAGATTGTGACCGATCCATCACAAAAAGGGTCTTGGATCGCACTTAGGTAATGAAACCACAACAAGTGCACCCGCTCTGATACCAATTGAAAGCTCGAATTTGTGTTAAAATCACAAGAGCTGTTTAGATCACAAAATAAAAAATTACGGCTCGGTTAATTTTACTATAACTTAAACTAAGTGCGGAATAGAGTAAATGCGAGTGAACAAACAATACAACTACTTTAAGCCATATTCATTAAAGCACATCAGTAAAATGAAAGCTAAAAGAGTAGGGAAGAGAGATGCAAACACAACACAACACACCGATGTGTTATCGAAGAGGAAACCGAAGAACTCGGCGAAAAATCTCTCTGCCGCCCTCCAAGCAGTAAATTGATCCACTAAACAATAAATTGGGATACACGAATAGAAAAAGACCCTCCAAGCCTAGTCTACCCAATGCACCTAAGTCCTCCAAGCTCCTACTCCAACAAGGCTTCTCGGAACCATGTCCTGTCTAACTTTCTGGATTCCGCAATGCGCCCGATTGCATCCGCCAAAAGCTTGGCTTCTTCCAATGCTTCCCAGCAGCACCAAAAACTCACTGGACACTCAGTATGGGTGTGGTAAGTGTTTGGGCTATCAACCTCTCAAGGATTTAGAAATGGAGAGGTAGGAGTAGAGGATAACCACAATGGATGATGTGTAGAATTGTGAATATGACAATCTCACACTCTCAAGAGTTGAGGTTAGGGTTTTCTCTTCTGAAAAACTCTCTACTCAATATGTGGGTAATGATGGTATATATAGTGTGTATGTGAATGTAGTGGAGCAGATAGGAAAAAATAGCAAAACAAACTATTTTGCGGGTATCTCGCGAAAAGGACTTACCTGCGAGACACTTGCAAAAACTAGCTATCACCATCTATCATGACTTTTCGCAATCCAGTCATGTGCAAGGCACATGCATCACTTCGCGGGATGCTTAGTCGCGAGCTACCCGCGAAAAATCTTCTGTCTTTAAATGTTTAAGTCTTCACACACTCTCTCCTCTCTCTATCACACAACCCTTACAATAAAATCCCACAATAAATACAAGGTACAAAATATTGAATAAAAATACAATCAAATTTGGCACGGAATTAAAGCCAATACAAAACAGTTGTAAATCACAACTTTACAAAGGTTTATGACAAGGTCCATCTACCCTTATATATTAGGCGAAAATGCACTTTTGATTCCTACATTTTGGGTCAATTCCCATTTTGGTTCCGAAATTGATTTCGTTACTAATGTAGTCCCTAAAAAAAGAAAATTGTTTTTAAAATAATCCCTGCCGTCAACCCACTAACGGAAACCTCCTATATGGCAGATGGAGTGTCTTGCTTGCTAACTTGGCACTGACGTGACCATTAAAATATTATTAAAAATAATTATTTGGCATTTTTAAATACCACGTCAGCATTTCAATTTTTTTATACAAATCCACGTCAAAAAAATTATATAAAAAATGAAATTAGATTTTTTTTAAAAACCTTAAATCTGATTTAATTAAAAAAAATATACTTATCATTATTAATTTTCATAAGAACATTACAAATTCTTCTTTGTGTTCTTCCCAATCAAACCCAGCAATGAAGAACTCAAACTTAGATTACAAGAACACAAACCCAGCAACCAATAACTCAAACCCAAATCACAACAACAAAAACGAAAAAAAAAAAAAAAAAAAAAAAAGAGATCAAATCCAGCAAACCCCAAATCTAATCTCTAGCAAACCCCAAATCCAAATCCAGTAACCAAATCTAATCTTTATCAAATCCAAAGAAACCAAACCATAAATAAACCGAAGAAATAAACCCATAAACCAATAATCAACTCAATCAGAAGCAAACCCACAAACCCATAATTTCTCTTGAGAAACAAACACACAAAAAACCCAGGACAAGAGCAAGCAAGATACCCAAATTTAAACCAAACAAACGACACCACGTTCTCTCCAAAAAACAAAAACACAAACATACCAAGATCAATAGCAAGGATACCCAGATCTGAACAAACTCAATCATGCAAGTATCGAACAAACTCAGTCATGCAAGTATCAAACAAACCCAGATACCCACTAATGGGCATTGATTCTCTTTTTGCTGCATGCTACGGCCACCACCAGTGATGTTCACATTTTCCATATCCAAACACCACCTCCACCGAAACCAATAAACCTAGAAAAATCATTAAACCCACATGGAAAAGAAAAACACATAAATTTAAAACAAACAACACCCAGATGGAAAAACAAACCTAGATTGAACCTTTGGTGACCAAAGCGGAGGAGCAAAGGACACTGAAAGAGAGGCCTTGCCGATTTAGTATGATGAAAAGCTCAAGGTTCGGCCATAGAGGCTTTGCCGATTTGTGAGTATCGAAGGATTAGAGAGAGTAAGATCGTGAGGATAGAGGTTTGGAGAAAAATCACAGTCGGTGGTGGCTCATGGTAGCTGTGGAATAGCTAAGATAGAGAGAGAGGAGAAGAGAACTAGTGAAGTTGATCTAATTTCCAGCTTAACCTAAATCTTCTGTATATTTGTGTTTGGTGAAGAAAGCATAAAATGCATGAAAATGTGAGACTTGAGTTTAAATCAAATTTGTATTTTCAGTTTAAATCAAAATTATATTTTCTGATTTGGTTTTTGTAAAAATAATTAAAATGTTGACGTGGAACTAAAAATGCCAAATAGAATTTTTAATGATATTTTAATGCCACGTCAGTGCAAACATGGCACTCTGTTTGTCATGTAGGATTTTTTGTTAGTGAGTTGACGGCAATAACTAAAATAAAATCGATTTTCTTTTTTTAGGGACAACAATAAAAATGAAATGTATTTTTAGACCAAAATATGAATCGGCCCAAAATATAAGAACCAAAAGTGTACTTATGCCTATTCATTAAGCAGTTAAAAATTGAATAATCTTTGAAGTAGAGTAGCTTCTGGATCAGATATCAATACCATGCCACCTTTCTTTTTTGTGTCATTTTCACCTTATATATATATATATATATATTTTTTATATGCTTTCACCTTATATGTTTATATGCATATGGAATATTCTCCATTAATATTCCCTAGCTACTAGAGTCTAGAGCTACCCACATTTTTACTCTCTTTTAATTTGCGGTATTATATTTACCATTTCTTCTATTTTCACTTACTATGTTTATATATGCAATATCAAAGTGCCCCGTCTCTTTTCATGACCTCATCTGTCACCATATGGATGTAATTTCCACCGCCCTATGCCCCTGTCTGAGTCTGCCATATAAAGAAACAAATGAGCACCATCTTCAAAAACCCCACAATAAAACCATATATGTTCTACTTCTAGTCTCCTACTACAACACCCAACAACTTATCAAACTTTATCTCTATTTTTTTTTCTAGTCCCCAATATTACAGAATACATCAATCAAAGCTCCATCTGCACACACAGAGAGAGAGACACACACACACACACACAGATGAGTAGCTCAGAAGAGGAAAGACTAGTTCAGATGATAGAGGATTTTATAGAATCAGAATCACCATCTCCCATTTTTTCTGCTTCCTCAACCTGCCTTCCTCTTAACTATCATACCCAATATCTCACTTTACAGGTATATATGTTTTTTCTTGTATTTATTATATATTTGTTTTGTTGGTTTTCTTTGTGTGTATGTGAGAGAGATCATATATTTTGCTGATTTTTGTGTGGTTTCAGGAGATTGTTGGGAGTAAGACACAGGCTGAGGCTGAGGTCCTAGAGTGTGTGTTGAGGCACATGAGAAAGAAAAGGGGCGCTAAGAAAACGACTAGTCTGAAAAAGTGGCTTGTAATGAAGCACAAGATAGATGGCTATAATGCTTCTCTATGTCAAACATCTTGGCTCACTTCCTTGGGATGCCCTGCTGGTGTGTCTCTTTCTCTCTCTATATATCCCTCTTTTGTGGCTCACTCAATTTGTCAATTTCTTATTTTTTGCATAAAATCCAATTATGTCCCTTCTATTCCACAACTCTAATAACAATGTTTCCACTTTGGTTAAAAGAATTTAAAGTTGTGGTCGGTTTTAGCACAAACAAAACATTTTTGTGTAAGTACTATAATACGACTTACGAAAGTTGATACGCAATTTGTCATTTACGGTTCAGTTACCAAAAAGAGGAAAATGCCCAGAAAGACATATCATGAAGTTAAAAAAATAAAAACTTTTATATGGTAACGATATGTATATGTCCCACTACATGCATATCTGTTCGAATATCCTTATCTTCCTGAGGAAATTCTAATAAGTTGTTACTAAATGCATCTTTGAATCGTTTTGGTCACCCAAATTTGAAGCGCGTGGGAGATACGCGCTTGAGTACAGGTGTTTTTGGTGTGGATCCCACTTGGACGTGGGTTAACTTAACACTCTTTTAAGTATTTCTTGGGTTTTTTTTAACAGGTGATTATGACTACATTGATATCACAGTGCAAAATGGAAATGGTGATCCAATGAGGCTCATAGTGGATATAGACTTCAAGTCACAGTTTGAGCTAGCAAGGCCTACGCCAACCTACAAGGAGCTCACAAATATACTCCCACACATCTTTGTGGGGACTGAGGACAAGCTCAACAAGATAATCTCAATTCTATGCTCAGCTGCCAAACAGTCCCTTAGAGAGAGAGGACTCCACATACCCCCTTGGAGGACTATTACTTACATGCAGTCTAAATGGCTCTCTGACTGTCACAAACTCCCTACTGCAGTAGGATCATCAGAGAACAGTCATAGAGAAACAAAAGGTGATGCACAAAATTACAGCAAGTGGGCACCTTCACCTCCAATGGTGAACAAGTCCAAGAGAAGCAATTTGGCTGGCGGGTCTGGCTTGTCTAGTCAGTTTTCTAACATGAGCATAAATTGTTGCTGATTTTGATTTTTGGTTCTTGGGTTCTAATTTTGGCATGGGCCGGGGATGCCCAATTTTGGTCCTTTTTTTTTGTCATTTTGTCCAAGTATTTGGGTATTACTTTGATCCTTTTGGCACCGAGGCATGAGAGCAATTCAATTTGTCTGCCATTTATTTTCTTTCTCTTTCATTTTTGTTACATTTATTTTTATCTATTTGTCAAAATTCTAGGTTCTTGGGTCCATTTTTTGCTGAGATACGAAAATGGCACCAATATCT
Organism: Castanea sativa; assembly: GCF_040712315.1. NCBI lineage: Eukaryota > Viridiplantae > Streptophyta > Magnoliopsida > Fagales > Fagaceae > Castanea > Castanea sativa. The sequence continues at coordinate 30,338,082 of NC_134014.1, read as the reverse complement.
CAATTCTCAATCATGGTTCTTTGCTTTGGATTAGTTAGTTATTTAATGTATGTAGTAGTATCATTTTTGTTTCAATTAAAAGGGATAATTTTCTAAAAACTCACAGAAAAAAAAAAATGGTCTAATCTAATTTGTCCCTTGCACCATTGAGACCTGCCTCACTTCACTTTTGGATACAAAAATTTGTAACCAAAATGAATATAATCTGGCCACAGAATCTCTACTATGAATGATATTTTCTAAGGGTGTTTTTTTTTTTTTTAAATGCTTATAAAAAATAAGTTGGGATACGCTTTTATTTTCAAATCTTAATTGTTTGATGAGATTCATGGATGGGCTCTAAAGCTTTGCATTTTGTGCTGGAGAGGTCATGAGTCATGATAACAAACGAGGGTGGCCTAACAGGAAATTTTCATTTCCTAGCTAGTTTGGCGGTGATAGTCACGTTTTGACATTTAAGGTACTACCCATATTAATGTGAATTCCAGTAGTAGTATGGCTTAAAGCTTAAGGAGTTGAAGATTATATTTCCAATAGGTAGGAGAGAGAGAGAGAGAGTGTTTTGAATGATTACCTCAAAAGAATAGTTTGGGATTTGACTAAAGCTTTTCCAGGATCCCCAAAATTCATATTATTACAAATGTTGATGTTAAGAAAGTCGATTAGCCTTATCTCATGGTTTCGATCCTTTCATTGAATTTCTTAATCCATTTTTTATACTACCATTGATAGGATAATACAAGTATACAGTCTTCTAGAAACATGTAATTGAAGTTATCAACAAAAGAAAAGAGTAGGCAATAATTATACAAAAAGATTTCTTTTTGGTTAGATTGCATTTCATTCAAAGACTAGCAGAATTCCAATATTGCAATCACAACACAAGTCAAAGTTGTCATAAAATAACAAGAATTTTGCTAATGTATGTCCTAAGGACACACAATAATTAATTATTTTTAAAATTTTTTTTCTCGAGAATTGAAAAAATATTGACAATTTTTTTAATTTTCAAAAAATTTTACCAAAAATAAACGCACATTAATCGGACCCTAATAACAAAAGCAATAAGATGGGGGTTATCAAAAGTTACAAAGTCGTATTAGGACAAAGTTCCCCTCCTTGCTAAAAGATAAGCACAACGGTTAGCTTCTTTGTAAGAAAACATTCCCAAACAACATCCTACACTACATTCATCAATATTCAAACAATATCTAATTACATTCATCAAGCTCTACTACTAGATTCTGAATATTCAAATAAACACTCAATATTAACCCATCTCTAACTCTAAGAACCCACAGTTAAGCATCTACATTGTTTTTAAACCCAACAGCTCTAGGATACCTCTAAATCTAAATCTAATGAGTGAAGGGGAGTGGATCAAGGGGTATTTTAGAGTTGTTGGGTTTGTAACCAGTGTAGCTACTTAATTGCAAGTTTTTTACTTCACATAATGCATGAGAGGGTAATAATAAATTGTCTAACACTTCGTTTTCACCTCAATTTAAAAATAAAATAAAATAAAAAAATCATTCATTATATATATATATATATATTAATACATTTTTAAGACAAAATAATTCATTAAAATTTTACCAATAAAACACACTCTAATTATATTAAAATATTATAAATTTGATCACTTTTATGATTTGCATAAGTATGGATATTATTATATTTATTTTTTATAATTTAATAATAAGGATGAGAGATTTAAATCCTAACGGTCTCCATTAAGTTGAACTACAAAAACTCTCGCAATAGTATAATATTTATAGATATTTAACTGCATCTAGCTATTTGGCATGAAAAGGAGATTAGGAGAGGAGCCTAAAAGCATCTATGAACTGATTTTTTCATTCTTAATAAATTTATATTTTGGTGAATAAAGGGGGTTTGGCTTACCTCTAATACTTTTTTTAACTGAATATGTTCTTTTGTTTTAAATATACAATGGGAAGTGGTAATGAGTTTTAATCCTCACGTTTTATTTACTTAATAGGTGATGTGGTTATCTCTCATTAAAATAAAAAGATATTAATTTTAAAAAAGTATTAGAGGTAAGCTAAATCCAAATAAAAGATATTTTAAAATTACATAAATGAAATTATTTTGTTTGTAGACTTGCAATTAAATGCTCAAAAGGTACCCTTTCATGCAGTATGTAGACTTGCATGATTTTTTTATAGAAAATAATTTTTGCATTAGTTTCTCATAATTAAAGTGTCAAAGACAATATTTTTTTACATTATATTTTGAAATAAAAAAAGAAGCCATTTGTTATATATGATACATGTAGAATTACTATTTAAAATCTTATACTGATCCATTGGTCACAATATTTTTTCATGATTTGATGAGAAGGATTGTTAATAATGAGCAATCATTTATACATAGATCTACTGCTTTTCTCTACATATAAATTGACAAAAAAGATGTTCCTAAACTTTTTTGGCAGTACTTTCTTCCATGCATGGGATAAATTAAAAAATTTCAACATTTCTTTGAACTTGATTCATTTAGAAGTAGTGCTTACCGAAAGCACCTCTGAAATCAAGTAACAGTCTCTTTGAACTTGATTCATTTAGACGAAGTGCTTACCGAAAGCACCTATGAAATCAAATAACAGTCTGAGACTTTGTCATTATAACAATGATTTCTTTCTTTTATATTAATTGTTTTTTAGACTTTAGCCAAAAATAATAATAATTGTATATTTTAGACCCCTTCTTAGTTATAAATATAATGGTTCATAAACATATTCCACCAGTTCCTATCTTTCATTCTTTGATTTAAACGCAACTGTTCTTGTCGTTGCTAGCCGCATTTCTCTTTGATGTTCTTGCACCCTATTCAATTTCATGACTTGTCTTGTCTTGTCCCCAACTAATTAATATTTTTTTTCCATTCCAATTGGCACTTCTCATGTGGGTCACAAACGTTTATTTATTTATTTATTTATTTATTTATTTTATGAAAAGTGTGTTGACAAAATGACAACAAATTAGGGTGGCTCATTTTAACCCAAGAATTGGAATAGCTCTATTATTATTGTTATTTTGGGATGAATAATGACTTCTTTAAGTTATAAATTCTTTTCCTTCTCCCAAAAATAAAAAGCTATTAGTATTAGTGATTAATTTTCTATAATCATTATTTTTTCCTTTTTTATATATAGTTTATAAAAGGTCCTGTTAAGTACACAAAACTCATACTATTTGTAGGTTGAGAAAGGTTATAGTAAGTAATCTTTTCCTCTTAATTTGTTTTGGAGAAATTGATTTTGGACTTGAACTTGCAAATTGTTACTTTTAATAAAAGGCACTTGCTATAGCATGGACCTCTCTTTACTTAGAAAAATAATAAATTTCTCTTAGTGATTTACTTTTTATATAATTTTTTTTTTGCTAAATTACTTTCTATATAATATCATCTAAAGTACCGGATGCATTTGCACCCTAGGATATATAGTGATTGATGTTTTCCTTAAAAAAAGAAAAAGAAAAAGATAGTGATTGATGAGCAGTTCAAGGTAGATTCTTTGTCTGATCCGAGAGACAGAAATAAATTAAGAAAGAACACATGGTAATGTCATGGTTTATATGTTTGAACCCCATCCTTATCCAAAAATGACGTAGGGCCACAAGCAACAAGTCAAGATAACCAAGACGTGAAATAGAATTTTGAAGAAAAATTGAGGAAACCACTGGCACTTCGAAAACAAGTGGCTCAAAACAATGGGGGAAGTGAGGGGTCTCATCTACTGGTACAATTAGTAAAACAACCATACCTTTGTCGGATCAGATGCATGTATCTGTTCTCTTTTCACACCTTTCCTGAGTGAAACTACTCCATGTATTTCCATACCCTGCTATTTTATTATTTCTTACCAAGAGCATGATAGCATACATCCAGAAACCGAACCAAGCAGAAAGCAATTCAATTGATCAATTATTCTATCCATAAAAAGATGCAATTTATTTATTGATTATAGTTGGTTGAAGCTAGCTCAAATGGTAAAATTTTGTTACTCTTAAGTAAGAGATTTACTTTTCAAAAAATCAATTAGTGTCTTAACTTAATAATAAATAGTAATAATTATAGAGTGGACGTCATATGTTGAATATATATTCTACAATCTAGCATCTACGCATCTACTAGCCGGTTTGCATTAAATTGTATTGATTATTAAATATCGAATTGAACTTAATTTTTCTTCTTGAGAAAGCATGCTGTTATTCTTTAAAATTATTCCAATTGCAATGCTAAAAAGTAAAATCACTCTAAAAAAGTTCACATCACATTTGCATGATATGATTAATCTAATATCACTTTCACATGAATCTATTGCTAATATTATTTTCATTATTTTACATCAATCATAAAATGTCTGTAGGGTTAGTGGGCTCAGGAATATGTGTTGGGTTGGTCTAAGAGTATTTGTTGGGCTAAAGGCCCAATCTGAGGATACTGAATAGTCCGAGGAAGTAAGAATGTCAACTCACGAAGCAATACCAATAGGTAAAGAAGTGATATCTGATCAAGTATATCTAAGAAGTTGGTCCAAGGAGGAGTATGTCATCGGCTATGTAAAGCCAAGGTAGGAGAAGGCTGTCTGGCATCCAAGGGCGATATTCTAAGAAATCCTACAAGTAAGGACAGGCATGGTGGATGTATAAGATAAGAAGAAGAGTTACGAAATATCTAAGATAAAGCTGTTAGCACTGCATTAAATACTCTGCAACTACTTCTCTGGCCACATTAATGGGGAAGTGATGCCTGAGCATCAGGGTTCAGCCTTACAACTACCTCTAAAGACTTCAGGGATAGGTTGATGGGATAAGTATCTAAATTGATAATTTGATCCATACGTGGAAGATAGGGAAAAGAAGGAGGATGATATAAAAGGAAAAAAAGACGTTCAGGAGGGGGGATTAAAAGAGAAAGAGAGAAAATTCTGTACACACCACCATTCATAATTGTAATCTATCTTTGGAAGAGGGAAAGATGATACAAATCATCCTGGGCTTGTGTCCAAGGAGAAATTCTGTTACATAAACAGTTCATTGTATGTGACGTGGTAATCTAGCCCATCATTTTTGTTATCCAACATCACTCGAACCTAAATTTCAAGCCCACTCTCTACAAATTTCATTGTATTAGGCTTTTTGGGCCTATCCCCTTCTTACTGTTGGGGTTTGGGTGTAAATTGTGACCATACAATGTCAATTAAATAAATGTGAAAATTTTAATAACTAAGTGCTTTCACAAAACATCACCTCATTTCTAATGATATCTTGATAGCTTTTGAATCTCCTTACGGTATGCAAAGATATAATCTAGCAAAAGATAGTTTTATGGTCCTTAAGCTAGATATGAGTAAAGCCTATGAAAGAGTTAAATGGTCCTTTTTGGAGGCAATCATGCATAAATTGGGATTTAATGAAAAGTGGATTGCCTTGATGATACTATGTGTTTCCATTGTTTCTTATTCAGTTCTTGTTAATGGTGAATTGAAAGGCTCAATTAATCCAACCAGAAGTATTAGGCAAGGAAATCTATTATCTCCTTTCCTCCCTCTTTTATGCACAAAAGGTCTCCATGGTCATATTACAACAGGGCTTCCCTCCTAGCTAAAATATAAGTACAACAGTTAGCTTCAAATATTCCCTGTAAGAAAACATTCCCAAAAGCATCCACATTCATCAATATTCAAACAACATCCTACATTCATCAAGCTCTACTACTAGATTCTGAATATTCAAATAAACACTCAATATTAACCCCTCTAAGTACCCACAGTTAAACAACTACATTGTTTTTAAAGCCAGCAGCTCTAGAATACCTCTAAATCTAAATCTAATGAGTGAAGGGGTGTGGATCAGGGGGTATTTTAGAGTTAATGGGTTTGTAACAAGTGTAGCTATTCCATTGCAAGTTTTTTTTATTTTATTTTATTTTATTTTACTTTAGATAATGCATGAGATGGTAATAATAGAGAGTCCAACACTTCATTTTCACCTCAATTTTTCAAAGACTGCATTCATTTTATATATATTAATAACTTTTTAAGACAGAATAATTCATTAAAAGTTTACCAAAACACACTAATTATATTAAAATATTATAAATTTGATCACTTTTATGATTTGCATAAGTATGGATATTATTATATTTATTTTTTATAATTTAATAAAAAGGATGGAGGATATTTTTTTTTTTGAGAGATAATAAGGATGGAGGATTTGAATCCTAAATACTTTCGTTAAGTTGAACTACAAAAACTCTCACTATAATATTATATTTATAGATATTTAATTGCATCCATGTTTCGCATTAAATAACTTTTCCGCTCTTAATAAATTTATATTTTGGTAAATTAAAAGATATTTTAAAATCACATAAATGAATTTATTTTGTTTGTAAACTTGCAATTAAATGTTCGGAAGCTACCTTTCACGCAGTATAAAAAGTCACATAACTTTATTGCATTATTGTTTTATAGAAAAATCATTTTTACATTAGTTTCTCATAAATAAAGAGACAAAGACAAAGTCACATAACTTTATTGCATTATTGTTTTATAGAAAAATCATTTTTACATTAGTCTCTCATAAATAAAGAGACAAAGACAAGGTCACATAACTTTATTGCATTATTGTTTTATAGAAAATGCCAAAGACCTTGTAGCTGAATTGACACCTCCCCATGTACAAAGTGCTTGGGAGTCTAGGGAAGAAAGGGTTCGAGTTATGGGGTTAGCAGCATATTGTAATTATTTCACAAAAAGAAAAAAGACAGACAATATTTTTATGTTATATTTTGAAAAAAAAAAAGTCATTTTTTATATGATACATGTAGAATTACTATTTAAAATCTTATACCGATCCATTGATCACAAATTTTTTCCTTATGATTTGATAAGAAGGATTGTTAATGATGAACAATCATTTAATCATTTATACATGGATTTACTACTTTTCCTCACATATAAATTGACAAAAATTGTGTTCCTAGACTTTTTTGGTAATACCTTCTTGCATGCATGGGGTAAATTAAAAAATTGCAACATTTCTTTAAATTGATTCATTTAGAAGAGCTTACCGAAAGCATGCCTTTGAAATCAAATAACAGTTTGAGACTTTGTCATTATACTAACTAGCTTGTAACTTATGTTTACCTACAGAAACGATGATGATGATGATAACAACAACAATAACAACAACTAGTCGCTAACCCGTGTAATGCATGAGATGGTTAAATAAAAATTAAAAGTATTTATTTTGCTTAAAGGTTTATGACTTGAATTAAAAAAAAAAATGTATAACTTAAAAATGAATGAAAATAAGGAATTTTTTTGTTCAATATAATGGTTTAGAAAAATTCTTTTTCTTTCATATCAATGGTTCCACATAACACATCCCAACGTGGGCTATTCTACGGAGATGACTTCACATGATCAACTGCAATTAAATCTACTATCCACAACCAATTTGATTTATGTTATTTTGATAGTAGATATACAAATCACATGCTCATATTCTCCATCATTTAGAAGGTAACTGAAGTAATGATTGTATGTAATGTATAAATTTTCCTCTTTTACAATGTAAAATTATTAAAATAATTAAAATAAAATCTAATGTTCTGGAAATTTTTTGAAATAGAATTTTAAATTTCTTAAAACTTAGTTAATAGAGTTTCTATCTTACCTAAAAGTGAACTATCACAATTAATGAAAAATTGACCATTTTTTGCAAAGAGAAGATAACCATAGGTCTAATTTTTATTTTATAGCATAGGATGTTACAGTTAGATTTATACCATGTGTAATACGTTAGTCCATTATGATAGTTCCAAATAATATCCTAATACCTATCTATATGAGTTTTCTTTTTAATGATGCCATACATGATGAAGTTTAATAGAAGTCATTTTAAGATCCAATGTACCCAATAATTTTTCTTTAAAGGAAATTTCAAGTCTTTTAATTGTAATTTTTTTAAATCATAAAATAGACTCTATCTAAATTCTAAAAGAAAGCATTCAGAATGATCATGTTAAGTTATGGTTTTTCACATAACATTTATGTTGGCTTTATTCCATGACAAAAAGTTTTATAATTGCATTAATTTATTTCTTGTATTTTGTGGGATTTTATTGTATTGAGTTTAGTATTAAGTTGGTGAAAATTGCTCAAGAAGTTGATCTCATGCCTTGGCTTGTGAGTGGTACAACCCGCGAAAGTCACATGAGAAGCACATGTTGGAAGCTAATGAGTCAAGTGTCAAGCTGTATTTTGCAAGTCATTTCATGACTTAGGCCAATTCGCGAGTGACCCTCGAAACTCTCTACCTGGAGGATTTTAAGTGTGACTTTCCTACCTTTCACCCATACTATATATTCCCTCATTACCCACAAAATTATAAGGAGGCTATTCAGAAGAAAACCCTAGAGAGGTTTCTACAACACACCTATCTTTTAGAGAGAGAGTTACTCATCCTTTAGTGAGAAATCATTGTAGTCTCTTCACTTAATCATTGCAGGATTCAGATAACTAGTGAAGACAAGACTCCGAGAAGTCTGTTGGTAGCTGGAGCTTAGAGGGCTTAAATACATTAGGTAGATTAGGCTTGGAGGGTCTTTTTAATATTCGTGTACTCCAACTTATTCACTAGTTGATTGATTTTGGCTTGGAGGGCCATGGAGAGGTTTTTTGCCGAGTACTTCAATTTCTTCTTCGATAATATGTCTCGATATTATCTTTGTGTTTGTATCTCTCTTCCCTACACTTTAAGCTTTACATTTATTGCTTATGGCTTAAAGTAGTGTTCCAGATTATTGTGCTTGTTTTTTACTTAGATAAGTTAGAGTAAAAGTAGTTAAGCCGTAATTTAAAATTGGTTTAGTTATCTAAGTGCGATCTTGACCCTTTTTGTTTATTGCCATGGGTAGTGCTTTGTGTGCTTCTTTACATGTTTTGGATGATGTTAAATGTAACATACCATGTGTTTGTGAAAATGCCTTTATGAGTGTTTATCCTCATGCTTGTGATGACATGTTACATGACTTGTTAGGTGTTGTTAAAATTCCAAACATCAAAGTCTTGAAGAAAAAGGCAAAGAAGTTTCATAAGAATTTGAGCAAGTTCATTTGTGAAAGGATGATTTGATTGCTAAGCTCAATGAATCCAACAAATTGGTTGAAAAGTATAAGAAATTTGCTGAACATTCTCTTGAAAAACTAAAGGAGTTTGAATGTTTGAATGTGGACTTGGATGCTAAATTTGTTTTGTTTAACAAACTAGTTGATGATCTTAAATGTGAAAATGAATCTCTTAAGAAGCATGTCAAGTGTTTGATTGCTAAACCTATTGCTAAAAAGGAAGATGTTATTTGTTTTAATCATGTTGTAAGACCCGATTTTGTGCCTATTGTGAGTTCGAACTCTAAAGACAAATCGGTGTACATTCCTTCACACAAAAGAAATCTAAAAGTATAGAGAAAGGCTATTAAGCCAAAGCCTTCGTTTAGGTCTCACCATAGGGATTTGAGTGGATCTAAGTTTGTTCTTAATTGCCACCATTGCAGTGTGATTGATCATATTAGACCTCAATATTCAATGTTGAAGAAAGAACAAAACCATGTTACTAGATCCCTTCCTAAAAAGTCTAGTGGACCTAAACATATTGTTGGTCACCATCATGGTGCTTTTGGTCATCTAAGACCTCAAGAGAAACTTGAGCTTCTTGGAAGGTGTGCTAAGAAAGAAAAACCAGATTTAAGTGAAAATGGTAAGTTGTTAAAGAAAGTTTTTAATGCTCTTTAACTCCTTGATGTTGACATTCCATTTTGCAACCCGCATTTAACCTCACATGGAGGGTAAACGAGTAATTTCACCTTGAAAATATGCATCTTGATTCTAGTCATTGGATCCTTAATCTCATTTCAACAAAATAATCTTGATATTGTAACGATCAAATCGACTAGTCATAAGCCCTTATCAGACCATCAGATTGAAAGTTATCATCAAATCAAGTTTTAGTGGCCAAGATGCACCATCACAAATTGAGTCCGATTATATGTGATTATGAACAATTTATTCTAATTGGTTATAATTATAATCAATTTGAGATTAATGACATGTCATAATTTGATTGGCTAGGACTACATTTTATGGTAAGGTTGCACACACTTAATTATTCAATGAATAATTTGTGCAATTATCTTTTTAATTAGGATAAATTTGGAACAAATTAAGTCTAAAATGGGAGTGATTGAAGCCTATTAATGTTAATTGAAAACTAATTTGGGACCTATTAATGTTAATTGTGCTGAAATTATTTTCTAACAAATGATCTTTGCTCACCATTTCATTAATATCTCTCAGAGTATTTTGAATCTGTGAATGAAGTTTAATTTTCTAGAAACTAGACATTCAACGCTTCAATTTGAGTACAAGAACAAGAAAATTCTAATCAGAATTGAGTGAGATATGATTTTTTTTGAATTTGGATCTACAGGCTATTATAGTAGCTACGAAAAAACCGAATTTTGCTTGCTCCTCACTCCCACCAATTTCTACATTTAATGCACCCGATTTCCCCAAATGCTAAAATAAGGTCTAGGTTCATGATTCTTTGTCAACCCTCATTAAATGACCTTTCATTCGTATTTTCTCCACCACTACTATATAAACCCCCCCCCCTCTCCTCCATTCCAAAATACATAGAAAAACCCCCTCTCTTCTCCCCTCTTGAGTTCTAGGGAAGTAGAGTAGTCTTGTCATATCTTGGTCTTCTTGAGACTCAATGTATTGAGCGAGACTCACTCTCCCTCTCCTAACTCCTTTTCCTCCACCCTTAGGACCTCCATCAAGAGTCTCCTTCTCCACCATATGGATCTTGCATGAAGATATAATCCCTTTCCCTAACTTGTTTTTTTGTGTTGCCATGATGAGAATTTAAGATTAAAGTATGATAGTAATTATTTAAATTCCCTTGAATATGTTTGAATGCTCTTATGTTTTCTTCACATGTTCTTGGTTGTTCATCACATCTTATTGCATAACATTAGTTTTGATCTTAAATCCACATCAAAAATATGAAAAAGATGTTTCATAATTCTTTCAAATCCTTGAATCTAGGATATCACCATCCATACTCATTCACTAGAATTTATTTTTCAATCCAAATGCAATGCTTAATAAATTGAATTAGGGTTTATCACATACACACACATTAAATTCAACATGCAAATTGATTGACATATTAGATGATATGGTATGAATGTTGGCCACCATAGTTTAGAAGACCAGTTTCACCGAGTAAGGTGGGTTTCTAATACCTTTCCACCTTGTAACATAGTCTTTGAGCTTAGATCAAGAGTTGATAGATCAATGTTTATCCTTGTAATTTTCAATTTCTAGATTGTAACTAGGAAATAAAGCCATGTACTTTATCTTAGATTATATCTAGGACCAAAGCCATTTAATTTCCAATGATCAATGTAAATTCAATTTCAAATTAATAAAATGATGAATTTTTCAATTATGGTTTTCTTATTTATTCCAACAATAAATAAGTGGCGGCTCCATTGTAAAACTCTTAATCTAAAAGGGAAAAATATAATCAGTCGAACCTCCATTTTGAGAGGCAATAACACGATTTCACCCATTCACATCGGTTTGGCCCAACGCCAAAACGGGCCGGGGGCGCAATCTCTTACATTTGATTATGTGCATCTCTGTTTCTTATTCTTCCAACCCTCGTCTCACTTTTCATGAGACACTCATTCCTAACAATTGTTTCATTTGGATGAGGAAGGGTTCCTATGACCGAGCTTTTGCTCTTTTGGTCCTTTGATCTAATTTTTTCAATTTTTGTAGGACTCTTCATGCATTGAATGCTATATCCTCGTGCATTTATGCATCATGCATCTATTTATATGCATTCTTTTTGTTCTTGATCTTACTTTTATGTTTTTTTTGTGTGTAAAAATCCAAAACCATATAAAAAGTAAAAAATCCAAAATGTTTGATCATGTTTGCTTGAGCACATATCTTATGTGGGTTTCGCCTAGTACCTTCGTACTAATGACGTAGTGCATTTACAAGCTTAGCTTATTATATATGCACATTTTAAGTGTGAGTGAAATCTAGAAATTTATGTTTGATTGTTGTAAATAGATCTTCAAGCTTGTCATAAATGTCTAGCCAATAGTCTTGTTTGATTTTGATATATTTGTAGACTTGATCCTATATATCTCCTCACATTTATTTTTATATCAAAAATCTCTTCAAATGTCAAGCTCTAAAAAGAGAAAGAGCTGAAAAAGTCTTGCTTTGAAAACTAATTTAACTAGGAAAATGTGGAGCACAATGTATTCAAATTGTATGATGACAAAGCCAAAGACTTATTCCTTAAAGAATAATGGCATCATTGCTCAAAAATTGATTTGTGCTGATCATAAAGTATGAAAAATGGAAGTCAAATGAAAAGTTTTCAATTAATGTAGACACTTTGGTGAAGGTTCATATATGTTCATTTCTACTAGTCAGATATGTCACTTGACTTCATGCTATTTGTGTATGACTTGATTAAATTGATCATTGAAGCTTCATACTAGACTATGGACTAATTTATACTTAATTCCCACACACAACATACAAGTTAAATGTTCAATGAATGCCTATTTCATTTTTGTGAGTGTACATGTTCAAATGCGGCTTGTGTATGCTCAATTGCTTAATGATCAAACCCAAAAAGATTTTTGAGTATTTCATGTGTTTCTGGAAGTGATTTTTTTCACTTTGGTCCTTAAAGTTTTTCTCAAAATGTCAAATTTTTAGTGTTGAAAAACTTTGTTTTTGGCCATTTCGTGATTGCCTTCACGAGTGGCCTTTAGTCGCAAAATTCTATAGAAATTTCAGGCAGAAAGTTTCGTGAGTCCCTCACGAGTGCTTCGCTACTCAGACCTAACCTATGAAAATCTGCCTAGTGCATCTGCAACTTTCGCGAGTGTCTCACAGCTGACTCGCTAGTCACTAACTTGCGAAATTTTAAAAAAAAGAAGAAGAAGACAGTTTTTAAAGGGCTCGAAATGTCAATTTTCAAGCTACATTGTCTTTTTGCACTCTGCGACTCCCACCTACAAAAACTCAAATTTTCTTCCAAAACCACTTAAACCCTCTTGCATTTCTACTCTAAGACTCTTTCAAGGTATTTCTAATCTCTTTTAATCTTTCAATTCCTTAATTTTGTCCTAGATTTCTTAAAACCTAGGGTTGGGGTTTATTTTTGTTTTAGGTTGGGAAAACTTAATTTTTTGCAAAATTTTTCAATTTTGTTGATTAGGCTTAGTCCCATTTCATTTTTTGTTGACTGTGTTGGGCCCATGTGGCATTTTAACATGTATTTAGGCAAGATTTCAACATGTTCATGCATTGTTCATCATATGTGTATACACGCATATGAGGTATTTGATAAAATGCCTCTATGGTATTTTTTAACTCTTTTGGATTTTGATGAGTACCAAATTTTGGGGTTTACCATATTTACTCATGATTAACATGTTTTGATCATTGGTTGTGTATTTTACACACCTTGCCCCACATGTGCATTTCTCATGCCTTATTCATGCATTGCACATAGTCACCTCATGCACACACCTTTGCTACCCTTATGATGCCTTGGTCTATATTTTGTTTCCACATCCTTAGCATGTCATGTTTACTTTATGCTTTGTAGTATTTTGTTGTTAAGGTGTTTTGTCTTTTGTTTGAGCTTCGTTTTTGTATTCATCTTGTACCCTTCATACATCATTACCCTTGTTCATATCTTCTTTTGTTTTCCTCATTCTTCTTGGCCCCTATGTCTATTCGTGTCAAAAAGGGGGATAGTATACTAAAGAGTGTGGTGGGCCTTTTTGTATCATGGGCTGGACTACTCCTGTTGTACCGTGGCCTAATGATTCTGGGGTAGGAGAGTTGGAACTGGCTCAATTGAAACTCACCTTAAGCCAGCTTGTGTGCAAGCTAGGACTTCTAGTAGGGATCTTGTCCACATGCCTACGTTAGGAAATACTGTCACAAAAACGTTATGACAGGGGAAACATAATATAGCAGGATAACTAAAATATTCTAACTCAGGTACTTATTACTGACCAAAGATAATGTTTAAACAATTTTGCAACATGAAATGACAGAAATGAATCAGCAACAAGAAAAATAACGTTAGTACTTAAATAAACATGATAAAAGAAGGAAGAGAATTAGTCTGTTAAACTTGGCTCCTTAGCATATTTAAGTCCAAAAAGGGAACCAATTTTTAATGTGGGTAATCTCACAAGGAAATCCTGCCATAGAAATTGCCTAGTTTGGAAAATGGACCTAAGTGGCTTAATCTCATATTCTTAACTTGCTAGAAAGTAGGCTATTGAGAGGGAGAGAAGTGGATGGCCTATTGGTGCATGCTCTATCACTCCTCACACTCTTATTTTTCTCACTTCACTCTCTACTCTCTTTTGTTTATCCTCTCTGTTTTCTTTGTATTCTGTTTCTCTATTTTTCAGTGCTTTTTCGTATTCCTTCTTATTGCCATTATTCCTCCTTGTTTACTGTGCACAGCTAAGGCCTTTTTATATTACCTGTCATGATAAGATTTACCATTTTACCCCTCAACTACTTTTGGTCTATTCTGAGTATCCTTCTCGAACTGCCCACTGGTCTGCTGACTGCCCATTGGTCTGCTAGTTGCCCAGCCACCACCACTACTCTGTGCTGGCTACGTCACGTTCCATTCCCAGACAAAAGTAGTTTATTTTTCTTACTTCTCGTGGCATTCCCATCTGGATAAAGGCTGAATTTCTCTCTTACTAACACCTATAGCATGCATCTAGTGATTCCAGCTCATCTTTTCCTCTTTTGGGTGATATGTCATCCTAACAGGACATTTCCCCCAAAAGAGCTTAAGCGGAAACCTCAGAATAGGCTTCCCCCTTCTCCCCACTGCCAGACCATACCCTCTCTTACCTCTGAGCCCATGGCCCACTGCCCCTGTATTGGCTACGTATAAGTAGGTAGTGCCTGAGCCTTGTGTGTGCTCCACTCCTATATGAGTCCATGGCTTATCTGGTCCTGCTGTGCGTTTTGCTACTTGTTTAACTCTTTGTGGAGTGGATGAGTCATTGTGTCTTCATTCTTTGCATCTTGTTTCTTCTTTGGGTTGGGTATTGCTTGGGTTGGGTATTGCTTGGGTATGGACCTTTTCTTCTTCACTTCAGCCCCTATCTCCTTTTCCTTCCAGTTTGTGGGCTAACTGGTACTCCTGCCACGCCACTGTATTCTTTTTTGCCATGGTATCGTTTAACTTATGTTTGCTGGGCTTCCTTTGGGCTTGCGATACCAGTTCCATGTATTACTTCTTCCCTTAGTTTACATTGCCCAATACTCCTGCTAGGTTAATTCTCATATCATTTCAGGCTTCCTCAGCCCATTTTATTCCCTTGGGCATCTTCGGCCCGTTTTATCCCCTTGGGCATCCTCGGCCCATTTCATTCTTTCCTACTTCTTACATTCCCATGAGCTTTTGCTAAGTTTTTTGGGCTTCCCCAGCCCAATTATCATATCCTTTACTTTTGGGTTTATTGGCCCTTGAACCAATTCCATTTACTAATCCCTTTCTTTGAGCTCCTCCGACCCGTCTTTGCTTACTTTCTACTTCTTATGATTCCTATAGGCTTACTACCTCTTTCTTTGGGGCTCCCTTGGACCCATTTGCTTTCTTTGGGGCCTTTTTACTATTTTGTAGGCCTACAGACCATTATTCCTGTCATTTGGGCCAAATGGTTTTTTCTCTCACTTTGCTAATTCTTCTTTCTTCACCCCCCCTTTTTATATTGTTGGGCTTCTTCTGCTATTGGGCCCTTTTGCCAAAATGGGCATTAACAGAGAGTATACTGGAGAGTTTTGTCATTTCTATGTGACTTTTATACACATTCTTAGGGGGAGAAATTCTATTTTCTGTGCACATTAGTAGGGGAGAAATTCTTAGGGGAAATGCATATACCAAGGGGGAGAAGTTTTTTTTTATCAAGAAAACCTTGTTTCATTTGTCTTCTTGTTTTTCTTTATGGTGCTTTGAGCTTCTTTTAATATATCTATACTTTGTTGTTCTCATCGCATCGTATTTGTATGTTAGACATGCATATATCCTTATGCCTTGTGTTGCATGTTCAGATGATCATTTGCTTTACTATGTGATCATTGTAGTCATTTCCATATGACTCTTTTGTGTCTAATCAAGTTGCTCATATGTTTCACATCTTGTTTACTTGATTGCTATTTACTTGTTACTTTCTACTTGTCCTTTATTACTTGCTTTAACTTGAGAGTTTAATGTGTTTTGTGTAAGTGTTTCAGAATATAGGTATTTTGTTTTGAGTTCATCACAAATTTTAGATTTAGGTGTGAGTGAGTTTTGTCATTGTTCCCAAACTCACGTTTAAGTCTAGAGTCTGTTATAGGGTGTTTTTGTCATGAAATAGCCAAAGGGGGAGATTGTTAAGTTATGGTTTTTCACATAACATTTATGTTGGCTTTATTCCATGACAAAAAGTGTTGTAATTGCATTAATTTATTCCCTTATATTGTGGGATTTTATTGTATTGGGTTTAATATTAAATTGGTGAAGATTGCTCAAGAAGTTGATCTTGCACCTTGGCTCGCGAGTGGTGCAACCCGCAAAAGTCACATGAGAAACACATGTTGGAAGCTGAAAAGTCAAGTGCTAGGTTGTATTTCGCGAGTCATTTCGCGACTCAGGCCAAGTTGTGAGTGACCGCGAAACTCTGTGCTTGAAAGATTTTAAGTGTAACTTTCTTACCTTTCACCCATACTATCTATACCATCATTACCCAAAAAATTTTAAGGATGCTATTCAAAAGAAAATGCTAGAGAGGTTTCTACAACACACCCACCTTTTTGAGAGAGAGCTACTCATCCTTTAGTGAGAAATCATTGTAGTCTGTTCTCTTTCCCTCTCCTATTGTCATACCTTGAGAGAGAATTTGTACCCAAACACAACTCACACCTATTCAGAGTGTAGAGAGTGATTTAGAGTTTGGGAAGTATTGGGGTTTTGCCAAAAGAAGCCAGTAAGGCTTGGTGGATGCAATCTGACAGATTTGCGGGATCCAGATAACTAGTGAAGACTGTTGGGAAATTTAGACCTCGGTTGATAGAATTAACAAGTTTTAAACCCAAGTTGTTAATTAGATTTATTATGAACAAACCTTGTTAAAACAAACAAACATCAATATCATGCACAGCGAAAAAGTAAATAAGACAAGATATGATGACCTAGGAAAACCAATTAAATAAACTAATTTCATAGTAAAAAACCTAGGGGGAAACCTTCCTGAAAAGCAATCCACTATAATAAAGAGAAGTTTCAGATCTAGTACAAAACCTTTGTGCCTAGGCTCTACAATCCCCATAAATGAACTTATAACGGAAACCTTCTACCGTTTCAGAACCTCTGAACTCTTCAATTTATGAATGCCACCATTTTGCACAAATCTTAGTACGTAACTAACCAATGATACAGGGCTCCCAATACGTGACTAACTCCAGCAACTTGAAGATGTTGTTAGCTGTAAAGTTCTTCACTTCATCAATAATGAAGATCAAGAAGTACTTGGTTCCAAAACCCTAAGGCGCAAAAGACGCAGTAACTTCTTACAGAGAGAATAAGGCACTTGGTTACTTTGTCATATGTTTTCTATATGCATACCCATTGTGACGGCCTTTAAAATAAGTCTTATACTGATCTGGAAAAAAAACCCTACACATATATTTCAGCATGAGCCGAAAATCAAATCTGAAAATTTTGATTTCGTAGATCTCAACAGATTTAACCTCTGTTGAGCTTCTTTCATTAAGTCTTGATAGATTTTCAGTCGAGGTATCTGTTGCGCTTTAATGAACAACTTTTCTTCACTTGTTTCTGGGTCCAATCTTCATGCCTTTAATACTTGGCTTGAACAACATATTTATTGAAGTACTAAACTCATCCTAAATCTACCTAATTATAAGTAAAGTCCATTTTGTTAAAGGATTAGCCAATTACATAAAATATGTCCTTAACAATCTCTCCCTTTGGCAATCCATGATACAACCACAACAAGACAAATAATCATGAAAGAAGTCTTAAACCACTCAACTCATAACCACTTATTGTATTACAAAATAAATCTATCCTTACTACAAACTCTTGAAAAAACTTTGAAAGAAAAGAGTTCACGGCATGATAGGCTTTCACAACTTGTCTTTTTGAAACACTTAAACAAAACTCATCAAGGCATCATGTGTGAAACAGAAATAAAGACTGCGTACATAAAGAAACATGTGTATAAAGAGAGAAAAGAAACAATACATGTAAAGATAGGTGAAGAAGACATACATCATATATATATATACACCAAAGATAAGCACAATGTATGTAAAAATGGCCACAAGACCGGTATACAAGAAACTAAAAGAAGTTCCTAAAACAACAAGGAGTTAAACACTCCCCCTAACAAGATGAAACTCAACTCCCCTTACAAAGGCATGTATTTCTCCCCCTAACATGTAGAATCTTAAAAATAAAACACATTTTCTCCCTCATTTTTTCATGATTGACAAAAGGTATAAGAAACTATAAAACTTTACCTGAGAAACATAAAGATGATCAAGGGGGCATAAGGAATCCCTATAAATACATAACTATAAAGAAATAAGATGTTGTGGAAGACAAGATAATGGTAAGGTGCAAAACATGTGAAAAACAATGCATGCAAAAGGGCCTCGACAGATCGAGAAGCTGTCGAGCTACTATCGAGCAGAAGCCAACCTCGATGGATCGAGAATCTGTCAAGGATGTATCGAGCAAATAGAGAGCACAAGATTTTGGCTCAATGGATTGACCTATTTGTCGAGAAGCTGTCAAGGTCAAACCTAGAAATCTCGATAGAAGAGGTAACTATCTAGATTTTGTCAAGAAGCTATCGAGGATGTAGAAAAGAGGTTTTTCAAGGGGGAAAAACACATAAGATGAGAAAGCAACAAGATGGCTACTCAAACAAGCATCCAAGCAACATGTTAAGCACTTAAACCATACCTTAACTCTAGATGCAAAGCATTCCTAGATCCACAAACACACTAAACAAGTCTAATCAATTTTATATTTCAAAAACAAGTTAAGACAGTTTAGCAAGTATATATTAACACATGTATTCCTTGTGATGGTCAAATCACATTGTACCTGCACATGTATCAAAAGTAGCAAAGAATTTTTGCGTATTGTGTGTGAAAACATAACAAGTGTGCACAAGTTTCTCATATTGTGACGATTTGAGATATGAGAACATCAAAGTACACCCATACACAATCATAACTATTTAATGGGGACTATCACCTTCGAGGTACATCCTATAACTCTCACATCTCCTAAAAACACGCTTGCAACCATTTTTAAAAGCATTTTGATTCTTTTTGCTTTTATTTTTCTTTGCATATTTTTCTTTCTTTTGAAACACTGCATGCATGGGCATATAAGAGAGAGAGAGAGAGAGAGAGAGAGAGAGAGAGAGAGAGAGAGAGAGAGAGAGAAGAAATACCCAATTATGTAAGCTTTAACATCCCAATTTTGCTATGTCGAAGCATGCAGATGTCAAACATGATTGGCAGGCCTTAGTGTTGAGATTGTTATTTATGCATTTCTCTTAGGATTTTCTAGTCCTTCCCGTAAAAAAGAGTGATATGAGTGTTAAGTATAAGAGATTACTTAATCGTACTCATCACAAACACGAGTCACAAATCTCACTTGCTTAATTGTGTATTAAAGTGTTCATCTATGTTACAAGAGATATAAAGTTTAGAAAACTTTATTTCAATGGCCATCCAAGGTACACAAATACCAATATACACAAACATACACTGTTTTTGTATTTTTTTTCTCTTTTTTTTTTTTGAAAACAAAACAAAATAAAAACTGAACAACCAACAAAACCAAACAAACAACATGAGAGTATGAAGATAGATGTAGATGCAGATGCAGATGCATGAAAGCATGATTCCAAAAACAGATAAGAAATTAAGCAAGAAAGTCCTACTTTAAATAAAAAGAATTAAAGTAGAGGACAAACAGAAAAGACAATTAAGTCTTAGGTTCCTTTCTCACCCACACAGCACGAGTCTCAGGCCGTGAAGATGAAAAGACACGTGTCTTAGTATGTCTACCAAAGGACACAGAAGAATTAGAATTCTTTTGAAATTGAGTTAAAAATCTCAAGACTTTTAATAACTCTCTAAACAAAGGTTTAGTTCCTTGAGAGGAAATCTGTAACCATTTGGACACTTGCTTTTGAGGATACAACTTGAAGCAATTAGGACGAACGTGTCTAGAAACACCACAATGGTGACAAATATGAGTAGTTTTAGAGTTACTCGATTTTCTAGAGTGACGTCTATCAAAGGATTTAGGATTAGACAAATCAATTATGAATTTCATACCTTTATCACCTTTCTCAGTTTGGGGCACAAAGACAGTCTGTGATCTAGAAGCCGTGGAAGAGGAGGGGTCGGAGGAAACAGCATATCCTAGGCCAGTCTTATCAAAACTAGGCATTTGAGCACTCAATACCTCATCAAGCTTTGCATTAGACATCCTCTCTATTTGAGTTCTAGCTTGACTAAGCTTAACCTCGAGATTCTTGACCTTCTCTTCTAATGAGGTGTTCTTGACCACAAGAGTCTCAACTAACCTTGTAGTCTCGTCTAGTTTAACTAATAGTTCAATTTTTTTAGTTTTTACCTCATTAAGTTCTTTTCTACAAAGATGAGAAGTCTTTTTAGATTCTATAAATTCAATGCCTAGCTTATCATAGGCTTTTTAAATGGTCAACTTCTTGGGTACTTCAACATTAGAAGAATCCTCACTGTCACTAGTACTCTCCACAATCACCTTATCGGTTATGGCAACAAAAGCCATTAAGTAACCACATTCATCCACATACTCATCAAAAGAGTCATTCTTAGTATCACTCAAGGTAGCAACCAACCATTTACCTTTGAATTCTCAGTCTTTTTCTTCATAAGATAGTTTGGGCACTCTATCCTCATATGACCAAAACCTTTGCACTTATGGTAATGGATGAAGAGTTTCTCATTCTTGCCTTTCCTAGAGGATTTAGATTTCCTAGGAGTTTTGTCCTTATACTTTTTTCTATATTGAAGAAGCTTGATAATCTCATTAGATATGAAGGTTAGATCATCATCCTCATCCTCATCTTCATCTTTATCTTCGCTTTCATCTTCATCTTTATCTTCGCTTTCATCTTCATCTTCAAAGTCATCAATCTCTTCCTCTATACCCTTAAGAGCCAAGTTTCTACTATTTTCACATTTTCCCATTAAACCTAATCTCATTTCATAGGTTTAAAGGTTCCCTACAAGCCCAGTCAAAGGAATTTGATCAATGTCCTTCACTTCTTCATTGGTAGTGATCTTGGCATGAAATCTTTCAGGTAAGGACCTCAGGATTTTCTTAGCAATTTTGGATTCTGCTTTAGATTCTCCAAGGTTGAAGGCAGAATTCACAATATCCTTGAGTTTAGCATAGAACTCATCAAAGGTCTCATCCTCCCCCATCCTTATTTCTTCAAAACTACTAGTAAGTCTTTAAAGTTTCACAGTCTTTACTGCCTTGGTACCTTCATAGGTGGTCTTAAGAATGGTCCATGCTTCCTTGACAACTTTCGTGGATGATATTTTCTTGAATTCCTCATTGGTCACCCCACTAAACAAAGCATTCAAGACCCTACTATTGAAATTTGCTGCTTTGATTGTTGCTTCATCCCAATCCACTGGCGCTTCCTTTGGCTTAATCCAGCCAACTTCAACAATTTGTCATACTTTTTCACCTAGAGTCTGCAAAAAAACTTTCATACAAACTTTCCAATACGCATAATTAATGTCATCAAATAAAGGAGGAATAAAAAAAGATTGTCCACGATTCATGACAACGGGGGTCAAGGATCACACTTAGGAAACTAATCCAATCAGAGTGTACCCGCTCTGATACCACTTGTTGGGAAATTTAGACCCCAGTTGATAGAATTAACAAGTTTTAAACCCAAGTTGTTAATTAGATTTATTATGAATAAACCTTGTTAAAACAAACAAATATCAATATCATGTCACCATCATGCACAACGAAAAAGTAAATAAGACAATATATGATGACTTAGGAAAACCAATGAAACAAACTAGTTTTACAGTAAAAAACCTAGGGGGAAACCTTCCCGAAAAGCAATCCATTATACTAAAGAGAAGTTTCAGATCTAGTACAAAACATTTGTCCCTAGACTCTAAAACTCGTAGATGAATTTACAGTAGAAGCCTTTTATCGCTTCAGAACCTTGAACTCTTTAATATATGAATGCCACCCTTTTGCACGAATCTCAGTACATGACTAACCAATGATGTACGGCTCCTAGTACGTGACTAACTCCAACAACTTGAAGATGTTGTTGGCTGCAAAATTCTTTACTTCATCAATAATGAAGATCTAGAAATACTTGGTTACAAAACCCTAAGGCACAAAAGACGCAGTAACTTCTTACAGAGAAAATAAGACACTCGGTCACTTTTCATATGTTCTCTATGTGCATACCCACCATGACTACCTTTAAAATAAGCCTTATATATGTCTAGGGTTGTGAGAAAAGAAATCCTACACAAATATTTCAACATGGGCCAAAAATCAGATCTAGAAATTCTGATTTCATAGATCTCGACAGATTCAGCTTTTGTCGAGCTTCTTTCATTAAGTCTTCATAGATTTTCTGTCGAGGTATCTGTCGAGCTTTAATGAACAGCTTTTCTTCACTTTTATCTTAGTCCAATCTTCATGGCTTTAATACTTGGCTTAAACAACATGTTTCTTGAAGTACTAAACCCATCCTAGATCTACCCAATTACAAGTAAAGTGCATTTTGTCAAATGATTACAAGTAAAGTGCATTTTGTCAAAGGATTAACTAATTACATAAAATATGTCCTTAACAAAGACAAGACTCTGAGAAGTCCGTTGGTAGTAGGAGCTTGGAGGGCTCAAGTACATTGGGTAGATTAGACTTAGAAGGTCTTTTTGATATTCATGTACTCCAACTTATTCACTAGTTGGTCAATTTCGGCTTGGAAGGCCATAGAGAGGTTTTTTGCTGAGTACTTCGATTTCTTCTTCGATAACACGTCTTGGTGTTATCTTTGTATTTGCATCTCCCTTCCCTATTCTTTAAGCTTTACATTTATTGCTTATTGTACTTACTTATGCCTTAGAGTGTTGTTCCGGTTTATTGCGCTTGTTTTACTCTTATTCCACACTTAGATAAGTTAGAGAAAAAGCAATTAAGTCATAATTTAAAATTGAGGGTCTAAACAAGCATTAGTGTTTTCACACTAATTGAGCTTTCAAATCACATCATTGATACCATATCATGATGGTTGCAAATAGCAATATTATTATTCATGATTAATAGATGAACAATAAAACTATGAATAAATAATTTAACAATTCAAATACCAAGTTTAAAATACAACAACAAAAACAACAACAACAACAACAACCACACACACACACACACACACACACACACACATATATATAGATGGGTTCGAGTTACACCTGGTGTAACTTCATAAGAGTTGCACCTTTTTTGGACCATTGATTTGTATTAGATCTAAGGGTAAAGAAAAGTCATGGTCATGTCATTATTGTTCCCTAGAAATGAGTAATTAAGTCATTAACTCTTCTTATTAAAAATAGAAAAATAAAAAACAGCATTAACTCTCTACTCTCCATCATCATCATCATCTCCATCTTCTCTCCCTTTCTCACATGGTCTGTATCTAGTACAGCCGCAATGATCGTTCCTCTTTAGCACAAATAAAAACAAGGGACATGCATTTCTTGCGTTGGGTACGATCATCATCCGTTTTGACCCAAGTTTGTTCTGATTAGAAGAAGTACTTGTTTTCTTGGTTTGATTTATAGAATATAAGTCTAATTTTAGCGTATTTCATTTCTATTCAAAATTTGTGCAAGAAATTAAGTAAAAAAAATCGGTTTAATTAAAAATAATAATTTGAACAAAAAGAAAAATCAATGGCCAATTAATACTCGTTAATAGCCGATAAACAATTAATCCATGGTGAGAAAAATAGTGTGTGAAGAGAGAGAGAGAGAGAGAGAGAGAGAGAGAGAGAGGGGGGGAGCATCTAAAAATTGAATACGTTTTCCACTATATTGGACTTGTTTTCCATTAGCAACATAAAATGTTTTCTATAGAACTACATGTGGTGGTGTGTACTCAAATTGCATGCTAATCAAGAAGATGTTGCTGGAGAATGAGGAATGATTCCCAGCTGTTGGGAAACTTTCAATTGTCTTTGTGTTAATTCATCATAAAGAATTATTACACAAAGATTGCATGAGAGAAGGAGAGAAGATGAAGCTGGTGATGGAGAGTAGAGAGTTAATGCTGTTTTTTATACTTCTATTTTTAATAAGCAGAGTTAATGACTTAATTACTAATTTCTAGGGAACAATAATGACATGACCATGACTTTTTTTTCACTCTTAGATCTAATACAAATCAATGGTCCAAAAAATGTGTAACTCTTATGAAGTTAAACTAGGTGTAACTTGAATCCATCTCTATTATATACACACACACACACACACATAAGACTCCAAATATTGAACATATTTCTCCTGCCATTTTTATTATTCAATCAAAACCAAAGTTTCAAAGATAATTCCAATTCAATTAAACTCAATACATACATACACATGAACGTAAAAAATTTCAAATATAAAAACAACAATCTTTAAAAGCCTCTGCCTAATACAGTCACTATTTTTTCTTTTTTCTTTTTTTCTTTTTCGGATTGTGCATTCTTTAGTTCTTTTTCCTTTTATGTTTCATCAAATGTTTTCTAATTGACCAAAATATCTCTCATATATATGTTAACATTAAACCTGATAAGAAAACTTTACATACCTTTTGTTTTGAAGGCGCTCCAAGAACCAAAATCAATGCAAGAGACTGTACAGGAGAGTGGTGTTGAAAGAATAATCCCAAAAAAAAAAAAAAAACTATGTAAAATATAATATAGGAATGAAAAGCAGAGTTGAAATTGTGACAAACAATCCAAAAAAAAAAAAACTTTCTATAATACAATATATGGTTATGGATTCCTAATCAAATTTGGTTATATAATTTTTTTAAAAAGGATGAATATATTAGAATCCATTTAGAGGGCGTTTGGATTCAACTTATCAAGGCTGCGTTTTGCGTTTCAGCATTTAGAGCTTTTTTTTTTTTTTTTTTTTTCAGCCGTAGTTGTTGACTAATTCCCCATGAACAGTGCATCCGTGCACTATTTATGGACCCACAAATTTCACTTTTCAGCAACTTTTTTATTAAAAATGGGTCCCACGGCACTATTCACACATTTAAAAATTATTTTGTTACAGTATTTTCAGTTTTCAGTTTTCAGTTTTCAGCAATAAGTTCTATCCAAACGGACCCTTAATATAAGATTTAAATCCTATTGAAATTAAAAATGATATATATATATATATATATATATATATATATTTGTTGAGTCTCATTGATATAATTATAGAGTTTAAATCCTATTTGAAATTATAATTTCTAATCAACATTAATATAAAAAGAATGAAAAAAAAAAGAAGAGAAAGAAAACGTGATTGATAGATATAAGGATATATGATATAATTTTTTTTTAAATGTCATCAATGTAAAAAGTATTAAATTAATAGAAATATACTCCCTTTTTTGGGATAGATTTATATTAATAGAGTTATTATATAGTAATTTGTTAGGATTATCTAAAAATTCCCTAATTAGGTAATAATTTAGATCTCCTTTATGTATAGTGGTTATTTGGCACCAAACAACTAAATTTAATTTTTTTTTAAAAGAAATTTAATAAATTTTTTGCAATTTGGTGCTATAAAATATAAAGAATTAAATCAAATTAAAAATATAAATAAAAAATGCTGATTTGGAAAATTGTGGAGAGGTATGTGTGTGTGTATATCATCATCCATCCATCCATCTATCTATCTATCTATCTCTCAGGAATTGAAAAAGTTGTCAATACTTTTTCAATTTTCGAGAAAATATTTCAAAAAATGATTAATTATGATTAGTTATTGTGTGCCCTTAGGGCACACATTAACAAATTCCTGTATATATATATATATATATATAGATGGATGGATGGATGGATGGATGATGATGATGATAGAAGAGTTTTGCTAACATTGTAACCCATGCATATTATACTTATTTTTGAACAGGTTTACTTATTATTAATAACCAGTCGTTAACCTGTGTTATGCACAGAAATCTACCTGTTTGTGAGGTAGACTAAAATAATTTTATAAAATCTTAAATTGATTAAGAAACTACACTATTGTATGAATTTCTCTTGTATGACTTCAATTTGTGTTACAATTTGATGAAGAAGTCATTGTACAAAAAATATATATGATTCACTTCTTATAAATTATTGAAACAAAACAAAATATATATGATTAAACAATAGATAAATATAAGAGAAAGATGAGTTACATTCAAAAGAATAATCCATGGCTATAACTATTGAAAGGAATCAAAAGATTCAGAGCCTACAAATTATAGATAATATATATGTGTGTGTGTGTGTGACTACACAAATTCAGATGTTTAAACTTCTAAAATGCCAAAAAAGATATATAATTAAAGAATAAGTTATTGAGACAATTCAAAAAAAAAAATATGACTATTCAAAAGAGAAATATAAGAAAAAGAAAAAAGTACACGAACCCATAATGCAATAAATTTTAAATTTTAATGGGTCTAAACTTTAAACAAATCTTATTAGCATGTGGCCCACACTAAAAAATGTTGAGCAGGAGCCCACGTTAAAATAATGAAAGTCATATCTCTTTTTAATATAACCTCCTCTTAATATATCGAATATAAGCTTTCTGCCCAAGAAATTAACATACTTTCATATCTTGAGATAAAGCAAAGACATATGCAGTAGCAGAACCTTAAATTTCAATTATTGCAAGTTTTTTTATATTGTAAAAAATGGCTAAAGAGGGTTTGGTGGTTCATGTACGAAAATTAATTTTTAAAAAATACATGAAAAACCATAAAATAATTTTTTTTTTTTTTTAATAAAGTAGAGGAGAAGAAAATAATATAAGAAAAGTTCATATCTTTACTCGGCTTAAAAAAAAATATTGGGCTTTGCACTGCTTTTATAGTGTTCATGGTTAAACTCGCAATTTTGGAGATAAATTATTGACATTTGAGTTTGAGTTTAAGTTGGACTTATTAAAGAAATAGAGTTTGGACTAAATAAAAATAATTTAAAAAAAAAAATTATAATGATGCCCACAAAGTATCTTAATTAATACTTTGTTGTGTAAGAAGTTGCAGTAGAATTCTTCTTTTATCTAAAGAAGTTGAACTTTATTCTTAGTTGATGATTTTTATATTTATCTAAATAAAGTCACGAATCTTAATATAGGATTTATTCAAATTTTTTATAATATTTATTTAAGTTACAGTAGAATTCTTCTATTATCCAAAGAAGTTGAACTTCATCCTTAGTTGATGATTTTTATATTTAACCAAATAAAGTCACGTTTAGGATAATCTTAATATATGATTTATTCAAGTTTTTTATAATATTTATTTAAGTAATACTGATGTGTAAAATTGTGAAAATGTTAGAGACTTCGGTTATATATATATACTATAGTGTGATGCACGGTTTTATATGTAAACTAAAGAAAGTTTGCAATGAACTAAAAAAAATTGCAAAACTTTTCATATACCACGTAATTTTCTCACTACTATTTGGAATAAAGAGAGAATAAAACCATTTGCTCAACCCATAAGGCTAAAAGAGAGAGAATAAGGAGGAGGATGAAGATAACATAAACTCTATTGAACCTCCTCTTTTGTGAACTTGGGTAATCTATCTCCAACAATTTCTTACATTCTTTTTGGATACTCAAAATATACAATGGGATAAATGTTTATATGAAGTAAAATCCTTATAACCAAGCTCTTTGTTTATACGTTATATGAAAAGAATTCTTAGTAGAAACTTGAATTCTATTTCATTCTCTTATTTCCATTTATTTGCAAATTGTATATATATATTAAATGTCAATAGTTTTCTATTCTATTTTTGGATGGTTATACCTATACCATCTATTCATTTATGGATTTTGTTTTTTATAATTCTGCATAATATATATTTGAAAATAAGTTTCATATCCAACCCACAACAAAGGGAAAATGAGATTTATCTAATAACTTTTCAATGATAATATATCAAGAAGGCCAAAAGTTTTAATCAAATACACCAAACATGAGAAGATAAATGTAGGTCTTAAGGATTTTTACCATCCAACATGGAAGTCTCTTGCAGTCTTGCTCTTTGAGTTTGGGTTGCTAACTTTTGATTTGGTAAGAGGTTTGTACCAAACGAAATTCAAGAGAATTTCAGTCCTTCCGGCAGTCATTCTATTGAAAGAACAATGCTAATCTTACTTTGATACTTAGTATATCTCTGCATTGCATATTCAAATGAAAAAACCTTGAATTCAATAATTAAAAATATCCAAAAAATATTTGAAAGAATATTTAGGTGAAAAAAATCAATTAAATAATTAAGAACAATCTAAATTACTAAACATTAAAAATTTGAAGTAGAAAGACTCATACCATCACATGAGAATTGAATTATTCATATAAATTAGATCAAAGTTAAGAAATTATTTTAAACAAAAGGCAAGAAATACATAAAACCTAATTAATTTAATGAAAAAAAAAAAGAGACAAATACAGACCCGCAAAACGTACAATCTAAGAACTTAGATGGTGAAGAAGTTGGATTTCTTACCAATTAGGAATAACATTGTCACAATTATCATCAAAAAGAAGAAGAAGAAAGGAGCAGAACCTAAAAATTGCATAACATAAAATGCTTAATACAATATATAGCTACATGGTTTATCATTTACGGTCTCTCTTAAGAAAGGCTCTACACCTTAAATCCATCACTCTTCCCTGTTGCACTCAACTACTTTAAGGATAGGTTCATTATCCAATTAATTAGATTACAATCTAAGTTAAACCATGCACTATGGCAATTAAAAAAATAAGAAAGAATTAGATTACATCAAGTCTACAATGTTGCAATTCAAGATGCATTAGACTTCTTAAAAAAAATAAGGATTACACGGATTAGATGAAGAATTTGGATTATAATTAAATTAAGATTTTTATTAACTTAGAAATTCTAGGAAAGAAAAATTATATATATTTTTTAAAATCTAAAAAAAATAACACTTTAAAATTTGTTAATGTTATTAGATTGTTATTAGAATTATTTTTTTTTTTTTTAGTTTACATTAAAGCTAATAAATATTAGTTTTTTTTTTGTTATTTATTCCAAAAGAAAAAAAATTGAGAAGAAAAAATAATACTTTTAAATTTGTTACTTTATTATTAGGAAATAGATGAAGTAGGATAAATGTTTATCCCAAAAAAAATAAAATACTAAGTAAAATATTTTTTTATAAAATTAAAAGAAGAAGAAGAAGAAGAAGAAGTTCATTAGAACACTTATTGTTACTTTATCCAAAGAAGTTGATAAAGATATAAAAAAAAAAAAATTTGTTTTTATCTAAAAACTTAAGTGAATGAATTTATTGAAAAATCTAAAAATCTAAAAAATATTCTGCAATTTGGTGAAGCCACTTGGCGCAACCACGGAAAAAAATATTACAATTCTAAACATATATAATAATTTAAACTTAATATAACATATTACATGTGTTCCATGGAATGAGGATGTACATTTTTTTTAATATTCTTTGATATTTTCAAATTAGTCAACCGATCATGGTATATTTTTAAAAAAATCTTTTTAATAACATCTTCTCTATTTATATTACATTTATCATATATATAAAACTTATAAAATTGAAAAAAATTATTTAATTTATGTATTGTTGTTGAATGCAAAATACACTATTTAACTTATAAATTTTACATTATATTATTATAAAATACTTATATTACATTTCTCTATATATCGCGTGGATTTATTTATATATATATATATAGACAAATAATATATATTTTTTTGTTCATATTTGTATATCAAATATGATATTATGTCTTATAAAAAAATGATATTATGAAATTGTACGGTTAACAATGTTCATTCTATTTTTATTAAAATAAATTAAAGATTTTATTGCATAGAAAAAACTATACAATAGAGTCAGCCATGCTCCTTCTCAACAAAGAGTTAGCCATGCTAAGGCTGTTTCTACCGAGGGACCAATCCCTTAAACAATACTAGTCTCATCACACGCACTTCGCACATGCGATGAGGCTCTTTTTTTTTAGTGATCCTATTTTTTAAGAAAAAAAAAACTGTATTTAATTATTTTATATAAATAATTTTTGTTTTAAAATTTTAATTTATAAGTGAATAAATCAATTTGAAAATTAATGAAAGAGTGGTCCTATTTTTTAGGTAATGTTTTAGTGGGAGTTAGAGTTGCATTTTTACCAGATTGTCCTTTAGTTTTTATCTCTACTTAAACATAGGACGGGTTGTTTAACTTATTTTTCTATTTAAAAAAAAA
The DNA here is from genome assembly GCF_040712315.1 of Castanea sativa. Classification (NCBI taxonomy): domain Eukaryota; kingdom Viridiplantae; phylum Streptophyta; class Magnoliopsida; order Fagales; family Fagaceae; genus Castanea; species Castanea sativa. The sequence continues at coordinate 30,307,281 of NC_134014.1, read as the reverse complement.
AACAATAAATGTATAGTTACTTTGAAGAAGTGGATTAGTGGTAGGCAATATTTTAGTGCAAGTTAGACATGTATTTTTACCAGAGTCCTTTAGTTTTGTCTCTACTTAAACATAGGACTGTAGGAGTATTTTTGAACTAAAAAATGAGGAATCCAAATAGAGAAAACCCCTTAAATAATAGTCTAGATAAAATATTGATAGATAACTTCAGGTAAAGTAAAGTAACGTTAAAGACCTAAAGCAACGGAGCACATCTCCTCCTAAACTTACGGCCACGATGGCCATACTCCTAAAACTAAGACACCACTAACACTAATAACACAATCCAAATACAAATCAGATACTAACAACTTCCTACTCGCACAAATCCCTATCTTAACAAATACCTATATACATGATAATTCTCGATAAACATGAAACAACTAATAAATAAACATTAATATTATTTCCTAACAAATTAACATGCGCCATTGAAATCAGCCTTTGTCCTCAAGGGCTTAATCTAAAATTTATTGTTTGATCTTTTCGGGTTGCTTCTCACTCGCTAGATAACTTCTTGGATGAGAAAAGTCGAGGTGGTACAACTTTTGGTTCAACAAAAATGTCTTCAACCTGATCAAAATATTGCTCCATGAAAACTAAAACTCCAACAATTAGTCTAATGGACCCACAATTCCAAATACATGTACGTTTCATTCCTCTCCCCTTAAAAAAGACCCTTGTCCATAAGTAATTGATCATTTATATTTTGATCATTAATCGAATTTTCAAAATTACATTTTAAAAAAAAAGAAAAAAAAAGAGAGTTAACGTGATACATATAAAAAAAGAAAAAGAAAAAAAGTAGAACTCATAAACCAAAGAAAAGAAAACAAAGAGGAACTTGCAAAAGATAGAACTTGAAAATTTGTTGGTTGAATGTTTCTTTTGTAGCATAAGGCAACCCTGTTTTTGGATCACAATACCTACAACATGAAATGACAATTCATTAAGAAGTATAGTGGTAGAGTATATGAAGGAACCATTCATTTCAAAATTACATTAAAAAAAAGATTTAACATGATACGTAAAAAAAAAAAAAAAAAAAAAAAGTAGAGCTCAAAGAAAGTCAATCATAAACCAAAGAAAAGAAAACAAAGAGGAACTTGCAAAAGATAGAACTTGAAAATTTGTTGGAGCCTCTGAGAAAAAATGTCTTTAATTGAAGAAAAAGAAAGGAGGATGTAGATCTAAACTAAATATCTTTAATCTGAAGAAGAATGAGAGATAGAAAGTGAGATAGAAATTGCAAAGCGTATGTGAGTTTGTGGGTTTTAAAGTGTAGGAGTTTTAATTTACATATTTATTTTCGTTAGTTGAAAACTTGTAAGTGGATATGATGAGGGTACTTTAGGCATCCAAAATGTGGAATCTAAACAGAAGAAGCCCCTTAAATAGTAGTATAGATAACTTGGAAAAGAGTTTGACAAAGACCACTTTGCCAAGACGTGCAACTTTGTTAGTATTCTTCTACATCCAATTAAACTCCAGCTACTCCTACTATCTCGCACATATAGGGTGCACAAGATCTTTGACGAAATCCCAGTATACTAATACAACTAGCAAGAGAGAACTCAATATCAAACCAAATTTGAAATCAACCAAATCCCAACAAAAAAGAGAGAACAAACCAACAAATAGGGGGAAAATAACAAATTGCCACTGAAACCAGAATAAACGGATCGAACTGCGCCGTCTCCCTTTCTCGCAAGTCATGGATGATTGGAAAAACAAAGAGCAAAAAACAAAAAAAAACAAAAAACAAAAGAAGAAGAAGAATAATACCAATGGCAAGACAATGATAGTAATCATGGTGGCCGTCAACGACGGTTCTTCTGGTTTTAACTGTGTCTCTCTTTCTCTGTTAAGCCCTAAGTTGCTCTCTCCTCTCACCCGTTTAGCCCTTGGTAATTTATCATTTTAAAGCTTGAGTGAGATGCACATAAGTATTTCCATTTTGAGTTTTTAACGAGAGAGTAACAGATGTGTTGATTTGACCAAGGGCGTAGATAGAAATTTTTGCTTGAGGGGCCAAATAAAACAATCATATTGATTCGTAATTCAAGAAAAATTCAAAATATGACATTCATATATATATATATATATATATATATATATATATATAGTGTTTTATTAACGTTTGCCTTTAGGGTATAAATTAGTAAACCACTTTAAATAATTTTTTATGGAAAAATGAAAAAGTAATTAACTGATTTAACAGTTTTTTTATTATTTTAATTTCCATAAAAAAGTTTCCTCCAATAGTTTTCAGAAATTGCAGAACGTAAATACAGTATTTAAAGTGTAATTCATTAGGTTTCTTAATTAAATTCAAATACATGTTTACCATGACAAATAATATACAAACAATATTATCATTTCTAAGGACAATTAAATTCAATACAGAGTTTAATTGGGAAACATAATGTACTACACTTTAGTTTTATGACTTTATCCTATTAGAAAAAATGAATAACTAAAAAGTGGTAAAATTGAGGGGGTAAAACTGTAGTAAAGGACATGGACATCAGGACAGGGGATATGGTCTTAGGTTCTTAGCAAAATAATAATTAAATAAATAAAGAAAGGATTTGCCAGTGGCTGTGCTTTTAATGGAGAATGGAAAAAACAAAATGAATGAATCTTTTTGGCTGAAAAGTGGGGATTTGAGGTGAGGGAATGGAATTATTATGAAAGACGTGTAGGAAGGGGGGGGGGAGTTTTTTATTTTGTGGGGGCTAGCTCTTAAATCAAAGGGACTGAGGACTAGTTTTACCTATAATTAGAGAGGATTTAAAAAATTTTGGAGGGGCCATGGCCCCCCCAATGCATTACTTAGCTCCGCCCTTGGATTTGACAGTTGTGTGAAGTTTATGGAATAAATTGGCTAAAATTAAAGTTCAAGGAGTGTCATGACCGCTAGTTTAAAGTTCAAGGGGTGTTTGGGCATTTTTCCCCATGTAATATATGAAATACAAAATTTTTAATTCAACATTTACACTAATTGCAAATCTCTCCCATGACGTCTTATTCAAAAGTTTCAGGGGAGTAGATTAAGGGATATTGTATAGTCGTTGGAGACTTGGAGCTGCAACTAATATAGTTGCTGAATTGTGGACTCTTAGGTTATGTTTGGTTAGAGGTGAAATAGAACAGATAGAAAAGAAATGAGAGTAAATAGGTTTTTGGGTTGTTTGGTTAGGAGAGAAAAATAGAATGATTTTTGGTTGGACCCAAGCATTTTCTCCTCGGACCCACCAAAAAAACAAGTCTCTCAAAAGAAAATAAGGTGGAAAACTTGGTTGTTGGGTGCCAATTGTTTTTACAAAATTAGCCCATTTCTTTAAAATTAGTTACCTTACAAGCCTCATCTTGCTTTCATCAATCTTTGTCTTTTCTTCATTTATTTTTGTCTTTATTAATTTCTATCTATATGCAGTAAGGTGTTAACTCTTTTCTTATTCTTTTGTTTCTCCGGTTCTTTGCTTTTATTTTTTAAAACATTGGGCATGATTTTTTTTTAATGAAGGAAGTTTTAATATTGATTGTTTGTTTATTTTTATATTGAGCACAATACTTTAAAAAGGGCATATGAGTCAATTTATACCAATTTTATTTTCCATCCTCTCATTTTTCTTCTCAACCAAATAAATGAGTTTTTCATCTCTCAACTTTTCTATCCTCCCAATCTAACTAGTTAATATTGAAGGTTCATTTGAATATTCAAAATTTAGTAGTAGAGCTTGATGCTAGTTTAGTAGTCTCTTTTATGAAGGGTACTGGTGTAGCTAATGGTGAGCTTATTGCAGTTATTGATGGTTTCAAGATTTCATTGAGAATGTTTCCTCAAGTTGGGATTAAGCATTGCTATAGGGAAACAAAAGTTGTGTTGATGCTTTAACAAGGAGGGAAGCTTGTTGCAAATCAATTTTATTTTATTGATTTTTATTCTCTCAATTATCTCTCTCCGAGTCTCACTCTTTCAATCACCCCTCTCTCTCTTTCTCTCTCTCTCTCTGTGTATTTGTGGTGGTTGGTTTGCCGATGGAAATTGACGTGATTGTTGGTTTGTTGGTGAAGATCAGCATGGGTTTGCTAGTTTGCTAGTGAAGATTGATGTTGTGTAACGACCCAAAAAAAAGTGCTAGCTACATCTGCACTATACTCAAAAGGACTAGTCAAAATTGAGGCTCTTTGTAGTTGTTAATAAAACCCAGATCTACCCAGTAAATACCCGATGTGGGATTCATCACACACCCACACATATCAATCAAATTGGGGCATCACAATCTCCCTCACTTAAATCCCTGATGTCTTCGTTAGGGCTCACTTTGTGGGGTAATGTCTCTAAGCCCACACGGAGTTACCAGGCTGGCTCTGATACCATATGTAACGACCCAAGGAAAAGTGCTAGCCACATCTGCGTTATATCTTAAAAGAACTAGTCACAATTGAGGCTTCTTGTAGTTATTAATAAAGTCTAAATCTACCCAGTAAATATCCGATGTGGGACTCATCACACACCTACACATATCACGCAATCAATTGAATTGGGGTATCACAATATATATGTAACGACCTAAGGAAAAGCGCTAGCCACATCTGCGCTAGCCACATCTGCGCTAGCCACATCTGCGCTATACTCAAAATGACTAGTCACAATTGAGGTTCCTTGTAGTTGTTAATAAAGTCCAAATCTACCCAGTAAATACTTGATGTGGGACTCATCATACACCTACACACATCACACAATTAATCAAATTGGGGCATCACAATCTCTCCCACTTAAATCCCTAACATCCTCGTTAGGGCCCACTTTGTGGGGTAGTGTCTCTAAGCCCACATGGAATTACTAGGCCGGCTCTGATACCATATATAACGACCCAAGAAAAAACGCTAGCCATATCTGCACTATACCTCAAAAGAACTAGTCACAATTGAGGTTCCTTGTAGTTGTTAATAAAACCTAAATCTACCCAGTTAATACCCGATGTGGAACTCATCACACATCCACACACATCACACAATCAATCGAATTAGGGTATCACAATTTCTCCCACTTAAATTCCTAACGTCCTCGTTAGGGTCCATTTTGTGGAGTAGTGTCTCCGAGCCCACACGGGGTTACTGGGCTGGCTCTGATACCATATGCAACGACCCAAGGAAAAGCGCTAACCATATTTGCACTATACCTCAAAAGGACTAGTCACCATTGAGGCTCCTTGTACTTGTTAATAAAACCTATATGTACCTAGTAAATACCCGATGTGAGACTCATCACACACCCACACATATCAATCAAATTAGGGCATCACATGTTGAATTGGGTTTTCTGGTTTTGAGAGTTGTGATTGTGAATGATATAGGTTTGTTATGGTTTTTTGAATGGGTTTGGTGTCCCTTTTGGTGGGTTGTGGAGATGGTGAGTTTTGTTATGGTAATTTTTTATTTGTTATTTTTTTGAAGGATGTGGTGGTTTCATTTTTTTTTTCTCGAGTGGTAGTGAAGCGATAGATTCAAATGGAGAGGAAGAGAGATAGAGAGAAGAAAGAGCTCTAGAGATAGAGAGAATAGGAATGGCAATGGGGTTGGGTTTCTTGTTTCCCACCCCACTCCACTTTCGCTTCGAACGCCTCCTTCTAGTGGGTACCCATCCCGTCACACCCAAATTAAAACTCATAAAACATTAAAAAAAAAAAAATTTCTAACATTTCAAAACCTTCTCAAAGCATAATAATACAACAATTCAAGTAATAAGAAATACAAAAACAGTTCAAACATAGCAATACAACAATTAAAAATATAAACAATGTAAATACGAAAACATAAAAGTATAAATTCAATAATGCAATATAAAAAATCATCATAAATTTTAAGTTAGTAGGCTAAAAACACATATGTATCTCTTATAAAAAAAACTTTTAAAAATATTTTTTAATTATTTAAATATAAACAGAGTAGGTGCAGAGGAAAATGTTAACCCTCTATCTCTTTCCTATTTGTTATGTGGAGTGAGTAAAACCTGTCCATCGAGAGCGGGTGAGGTGGATATCCTCAGGTGTGGGTTTAAATGGCCATCCCTAAAAGAGAAGAAAGAGAAAGAGAGAGTGAAATTAATAAATAAATGAATAGTTTTGTGACTTTTGCATGTTATGAAATAGAAGGGATTTTTTTTTTTCAAAATAACTACAAAAACCAAATAATTTTGTTAGCTAGCTACGTTTCCAAACTATTTAGGAAACTAACAAATCGATTATGTGAGACTCGATTTCACTGTAGCAAATCGAGTTTAAGAGACTCGATTTCTGTGTGCTGGCAAAGCTGAGGTGGGGTAAAAGATCCACGTGGAATTCGAGTCTTTAAGACTCGATTTCCTGTTCACCATCTTCTTCCTTCTTCCTTTGTTCTTTTTTTTTTTTTTTTTTTTTTTTTTTTTTCTCTTTCTCTCTCTCTCTCTCTCTCTCTCTCTCTCTTTTTTTTTTTTTTCATCTGCCATCCCACTCCCTTCTTCCAAGCCCCCAAAAACCCAAGATAGCGCTTCCTTCTTCATCTATATCAATTTCTCAAAATCCCAAATCCAAATCATGATCTCAATCGAAGCAAAGATCCAAACCCAAAAATCATTTCCTATCTTACTTCCTTGTTTCATGTTGCCCCACCACCGTGCCTCCTTTATTTCCACCGCCATTGCTGTAGTCGGTTTCACTCTCTCCTCGCCACCGGTCGTGGATCTCAACGACAGCCACCACCAATTCAAGCTCTGTTTCACAATCTCAATCTCCAAAAAACCCCTATTCTTTTCCACCAAGTAAATTCAAAAAAGCACACAACTCTTTTTGCTCTCTTTCGTAATTGCTACTACTTGATGACCCTGCTTTCATGGCCTCAAAAATCATCCAAATTGTTTCCTTTGAGGTTGAGAAGCAAACTGAGCTCTCTCTGAGGCAAGCCTTTGAGCTTTTGGAACCAAAACTTAAACTCCCATTTGACTTAACAATCCCAGACCAATTCTGGGTTACTGGAAGGAACTCGAGTCATAAAGACTCGAGTTCCACATGAATTTTTTTAATCCATGTCAGTATTATGACTCGAGTTTCACATGGATTTTTTTAATGCACGTCAGCCACACACCTCATGGAAATCAAGTATTTGAAACTCGATTTGCTATAGTGAAATTGACTCTCTCGGACTTGAGTTGTTACTTTCCTAAATAGTTTGTAAATGTTGCTAACTAATAAAATTGTTTGGGCTTTGTAGTTATTTTGAAAAAAAATCCAAAAAGAAGAAATGAGCTATGTTATCAAATAATGAACGGCCCAAGTGCAATTAAAAGCCCAAATAAGGTATAAACTGAAAAGCCCTAGTCCTCTAAGCCTAACTCTATTTGCTTCGTCTTCATTTCGCCCAAAATCCTAGGGTTTTTTAATTTTTAATTTTATCTCTTTCTCACTGTGAAAAAGAATGACGAAGTTGAGGAAGCTAAATCGGCCCACGGGGCACCGAATTTCCATGCTCAGGTTCTCTTTTCATTTCATTCCATTCCCTTTTTTTTTTTTTCTCAGGTTCTCAATTATCGCAATTTTTTTTAATAAAAATTTGCTATTTATATTTATTGTTCAGAACAATGGTGTCCCAGTTGGTGAAGCATGAGCGTATCGAAACCACTGTTGCTAAGGTACACTTTTTTCGTTTTGTTGTTGTTGTTGTGTGGCTGTTTTTACCATTTCAGGGTTTTTGTAGGGTTTTTAATGTTTTAATTTGATATATCAATCTGGTTCTGATTTTTTATGTTCTTTTAAATCATTAATGAAGTCTGTTTGCTTTTTTTTTAGTGAATTTGTTATTTACAGCAAGTTTTTTTACCCTGCTAACTGGGGTTATGGATTTGGGAAATCTGAATTTGTTTTTTGTTTTTAATAATTAATTGAAGGATTTTTATTTTTATTTTTAATTTGCAGGCAAAAGAAATTCGGCGGCTTGCTGATAACATGGTGCAGCTTGGAAAAGAGGTATATGTAACGGCCGGTCTGTGTTAATTTAGTGTTCTTTAAATGGTTGAGTGTTGTTTTCTTGATGCGATTTACCTGGGCATGTTGTTTGGTAACTGAAAGTTATCCAAGAAAATGAAGTTAGCTGTGTGTACTTATGTGCATATTATGACGTGTGTTAGTTTAATATTTGGATGGTATGGAATTGAATCACATAAAGCAAGAAATCAATATGATGTTTATTTATTTATTTTTGAAAAAGATGATAATTTTTGAAAACCAAGTCATATATTGATATGGTTTGCTATAATCTCAGAAATGCACAGAGGCCGATAGATCCAACTCCCTCACATATTTGTACTTGAGTTATTGCTGTGAAACAAAATCTCAAAATGGGTGGAGAAATATATGTGACAACATAATGAAAGATTAGTTACCTTTGAATAACAAAGATTTTTATTTATTTTTTTAAAATTTCTGAAATAACCAATTAGTTGGTTTATAATATGCACAGTATATTTCACAATGGCCTTAAGTTGCAACTCTGTGCTTCATGTAATCTTCACCATAAAGGATCAAGTTATAGATACTTTAAGCTCCCAAGGGTGCAACCCTGACGCCTCGGTGTGTGGAACGCGGAATTGAAATTCTTATAACTACTGTTTGTGAAGAAGTATTGAATCATCCTGACCTTGTTAATATATGAACATTGAAATCAACTTTAAGATTTAAAGATTTTCTTGATAAGTTGAATGGAGTTTAATTTTTGGGTACATACATTGCAAGATCCTTGGAAGTGAAAGGGGAAAAAAAGTGGCTGCCCTGTTGAAGTTTTATTAATTGTTTATTGAAAAGAGATTATATCATATGGTATTTTCCCCCAGCTTTCATTTGGGTGGTGTGTTGTGGAATAGGCATGTATGTTGATCAATATTTTTTTTAGGAATTAGGATGAGACCAAATTGCTTTTTTCCCCGTTTCCCTGAAATCTGTGTGCATTTCCCTCTCTTTGTAAATCATTCTATAAAATGTTTAATGCAAAGACTCAATAGGATATGGTGAAAATTTTCTTTCAAAGTGAAGAAATTCAGCCACTAAGTTTGGAGGCATAAAGGCCAAAAATATGAGAATGTAGAAGCAATTATATGAATGCACAAAGGACAAATAGAAAGATGAAACAATTAATTAAGATATTCTGAAGAAAAATGGCTTGTCATCTCTGTAATCAGTTCATCTTAAAATAGTAAGTATGGGGCCCAAGTTTCAGATGTTTGAACCTCGTATAAAAGAGCAATAAAAGGATCCGTGGAGGCTTGATTTGAGTGCTCAATAACTTTGTATGAGGAGCCAGCTGCATCAGCACCTCGTCTCTTAGCCTTAACCTAATGTAAAATTCATGAGCAACAGAATAAATTTTCTAATAATGTAGTGTGGGCCACATTCTTATGATTACAAGTATGACTCTTTAGGTGGCATTGTGTGGATCCAAAATCAGTGATATCTAGAGTAGCATAGAGTGACATGTAGTTCTTTATATAGTCTTAATTTACTAGTCTTTGGCTCTTCTTAAAAGTTATTTAAAAATTAGAAGTTACAATATGAGCATTAATGTCTTTTTTATAAAATGAGCTCCTCGAGGATCCTAAACTCGTATATTTTGAAATGTAGTGTTTTGGAGGTGCAACTTCATGAACTGAAGGTTTGAGTTTGAAAATTTATATTATAGTATTGCGACTGCCCTAATAAATTTTGGAGTGGAGGGCCTTGCAAGTTGTGATTCCCTCTCTCTCTCTCTAGGTGCTTTCATGTTGCATTTTCTAAATAACAGATTATGTCCCAAAATATTTTACATGCAATCTACTGGTATCTTAATCTGAAGAAATAACATAAAAGTTTAATTTAAAGAAGCTGATTACGTCTTTCAATCTGTTAACCAACCTGGGTTTTACTGTGCTGGCTATGTTTGTGAACTAGGAACTGAAATCCTGAAAATTGGCAATGCATCATTTCAATTGGAAAGTCCATCGTTTTTTGAATATGTCATGCCTATTAATATATTTAGTTCCTTTCTTATTACAGGGTTCCCTTTGTGCTGCTAGGCGTGCTGCAGCTTTTGTGAGAGGAGATGATGTCATTCACAAGCTATTTACAGAACTGGCTTATCGATACAAGTGAATCTCAAACCTGTTACTTTTTCAGTTATTATTCTTATATTTATTACATTGGGCAAATGTTGTGTTCCAGAGATAGAACAGGTGGATACACAAGACTACTGCGGACTCGTATTCGAGTTGGTGATGCTGCTCCAATGGCCTATATTGAGTAAGGCTGTAATTTATTTCTTGACTGGTAATTTTTGTTTGACTAGGAGACTGGTTTTCCATCTGGTTGAACTATAGGTATATATTTTTAATAGATGGATAGTGATAATAGTAATTAATTGGGTAAATTTTACTAACCTATCATGAGGTTTGGACTAATATCAACCAGGTCCAACGCATTTTAAAATTGACCCATTTGGTCCCAAAAACCAATTTGGTCCTAATTAAACACTGTTAGGCCCATCCCAATAGTCACTTAAGCTCAGATCTATTCTCTTTCTCCTCCCTCTGATTCTCTCGTCTACCTATCTTCTCTCATCTCAAATTTTCTCATCTTTCCCTAACCCTAAACTCAGATCCTCCAAAACCTCATGGCTACCACATCAAGCCACAGTCACCGTGAGCCTTTACCGCGGTGGCTCTCTCTCTCTCTCTCTCAAGCTCAGCCATGGCCAAACACCACAAAGCGCACACCACCACAAATGGCAGCTGAGCTCAACAGCACCACCTCAACCGCCGGCCACTGACTCTTACTCTTTATTTCTCTCTTATTCTCTTCTCTCTTTTTTTTCCTCATTTATTTTCTTCTTTTTTTTTTTCTCATTTATTTTCTAATAAACGAACCCCCTTTTGTGTTTGGTTTTTGGTTTGGTTAATTTAGTTGAGTTTTCTGTTGGCTGTAGGGATTTAGTGATTTTGATTTGGATTTGTAAAATGGAGTACTAGGTGTTTTGAGCTTTGGCTATTAGGGTTTTGAAAATGGGATTTTGGGGTTGATTTCAAAATGGGTTTGGATGTACTGTGTATATGTGCCTGAATCAGTGATGGGTAAGATTTGTATGTGGTGGTGAGGCAGTGATTTTGTTTGGTTTTGTACAGGAGAAGAGTTTGATGGATTCATTAGTCAAAATTTGTGTATATATTTTCTGTGTACATGTTTCACCAATTTGGTATTTGTTTGGCTGAGTTTGGCGTACAAACTGAGGAGAAAAGAGAGGGGTATGGGTTTGGCTAGGTATGGTGTACAAACAGGGAGAGAAGAGAGGGACAAAAGAGAAGATAGAGGGACAAGTTAGAATCAGAGAGAGGAGAGAGAGAAGAGAGGGACTACGGCATTAATGGTGTTTAGGGACTACATTGGTTTAAGGGACGAGGTTGTTTAAAATGTCTTGGACCTAGTTAGCATTAGCCCAAACCTCAGGATAAGTTAGTGAAATTTACCTTAATTATATTAGTGTCTTGTTTGTGGCAATGTTGACTGTCCTCTAAATAAGATGTTACAGTAAGGATTTTTTAACAATTGAAATTTTCAGTTTCAAATTTGTGATTCCATTAAGTTAGCTTGTTGGGGGCAGAGAATACATTTGTGATTCTTGTAAAAGCTTCGTTTGAATTTTTTTTATCAAGTTCCTAGGATAAGCTTCTTTTGAATGGATATCCAAGAGAATCCTTTTTTTTTTTTTTGGATAGGTAATATCCAAAAGAATCTTTATTCTATTTAATGGTTTATTTTCTCTTTTCATAGTTAGATGCATCATTGACACTTCTCAATATTTTTCTAAGTTAAAAAAAAAAGAAAAAAGAAAAGAAAACTATAATGTTGATGCAATGCAGTAGGAAATTCACTCATTTTCCTGAAACAGACTCATTAACTTATTTGAGTTTTTGCTGAATCTTCTGTGAGTTTGGTCTTGTTACTTAAATTGTTAGTCAATATCAAACAGGTTTATTGACCGAGAAAATGAACTTAGACAGTCGAAGCCCCCAACTCCTCAACCACCACAAAAAGCTCCCCTTGATCCTTGGACAAGATCCAGGCTCCAAAAGCAGTTCGCCCCACCTAAAGAGGAGAAATCAGAGCCTGAGATATGAATCCTTACATTGTGAACATCAGATTTTGTTTCATAGTTAGCTTGGAGCCATTGGAACATCCTAATTTCTTCTAGGCTCTATTCATTTTAGCTGAAGAGTGCTGTATGATGTAAAATAAATCATGTGTAAACCCCTTTCACACAGTTTTAAAAAAGTTCATCATCTGTTTTGTTTGGTTTTCATAGAAATATCAGGAGTCCAAGAGGGAATTGGAAGGTAGTTTGAATTCATGTTATAAGCACCGAATTAGTGAATTGCTGGTTATTATTGTTATCAGCACCTAAGGAATTGTACTTGCATATTTCTCATTACTCACCTACAAATATGTATATTTTAGAGAGGTGTGGTAGAGGGCACACATACACATTATAATTAGCGTCTATTAACTAATTTATATAGCAGAATTTGACACTCACCCACAGAAATGGCAATGTATGATATCACTTGAACTGCTGGGCATGCCTAATCAACCGGAGTCCACATCAAAAGAAAGTTGAGGATTGGAAACCAAGGCAACTTTTTAGCATGCTAGTTATAAACTACTATAAAGTTGAGGATTCACGCAACAAGCATAAAATATGGCCCATAGTCTCCTTGTTACTTTGTAGACATCCTTTAAACTTGGCCATATGCAGAGATTATGTTATATTATATCTAACGTTTGAATATTACAGAGGCTGCACGGTTTTGCTAGTAATCGAAACAAGCATTGCATTTTTTATATACTATTCTACCATAAAGACAAATGCAATAAGACCAATCTGGTCAATATATGTTACAGTTTAACCACACTTGACACAACATAACGTAACTCAAGTCGATCTTTTTCTTGTTGATACTCAGTTATCAAAAGCGCTGAGAAACCCACATCAAAATCAATTTGGTAGTGGTTCTCACATCTTATAGAATGTACAATAGTCAAAATCCAACACGTCAGTATGGACTATGGATGATACAAAAAAAAAAAGCCAGACTAGACTGCCATTCGGTCGCTTTGCTTCCAATACAATACAACATACAGACTGTGTTACGTCTCTATATTCCCATAGCCTTTTTCCTATTTTAGAGGGAAAATATATTGTACTCTTTTAAAATATAAATATAAATATAAAGTGTATTGTGAATACACGCTGCATGGGAGGGAGATGGAGTAACAAAGAGATACGTAGCGATGGGTGCACGGCTTCCATCAGAAAACAAATAGTCCCTACTCTTTTATCACATAAACGTGTCCAGTTGCCAACCGTGTTGCTCCAAACATTGCTTTCTTAGGCTTTGTACATCATTGTTTGAACTTTTAATACACTGTAAACCTTTTTTTTGTTTTTTGTTTTTGTGGATTGACTCTCTTTACGTGAATGCAAAGATTATAATAAGAGTTGGACCAGAAATGGGCGGTTCATCTTACATATAAGGCAATCGTACTTTTTCCTAATCTCTCTCTCTCTCTCTCTCTCTCTCTCTCTCTCTCTCATTCATTTTTGCCTATTTATTGTGGCTTTGACCAAGTTAATTATTTCTTATATTTTGTGTCTGGTGGCATAGTAGTTTGAAAAAGACCCTTAAACCTATATCACTTATCGAAAATCCATATTACTTATGTGATAAGAAAATTGTCATCTGTAATTATCTGCTTGATTGTCAGTTAGGTGTTGCATTGCATTGTCAGTTTGTCACTCCTATTTCTTGTAAAAACATTCAACGTTCATTACCTTTAAAACTTGACAGAAACTAAATTAATTTGAACTGAAAATCAGTAGTAACAAAATAACAATAACAATAACCACAACCACCTGCTGCTTAACCAATGCAATTGATAAATGAGAGATTAAGGAATTTGTCTAATCGGGTAATTTAAAACGGGAAATTCATGGATTGTATTATCAATCAGACTCATTTTGGGGAATGTTCTCAAAATGACTTCAAAATAATCATTACTTTCTCTCTTTGGTTAGTAAGACGGGACATATAACTCCTTTACTCCAAATCTAATTCAATATCAACTAAAACAGTTGTTTTCATCAACCTAATCTGCCTAGTTGCAACTACTTTCAAATAATGACATTTTTTTTATTGCCTTCTTTTAAAAATATAAGAAAAAAAAAAAGAAAAGAAAAACACTTAACTATAAAATAACTGTTTTATGGTGGTACTTGGTAACCGCACCATTTGATAGATTGGTGGCAACTTCTCTTTTGTTTTTTTTTCCCTCTCTCATATTCAAAGTAAAGAAAGTACTAATAACTAGTATAAACTTTTTACTGTCTTTTCTTGATAAGTTTACTTTGTCAGTGCTTAAATGTTCTATTTAAGGAATTTTAATGTAGTAGTAAATCTTATAAGGCTACCACCAATAACTGATTTAATTCCAAAACCAACAAGCTTAGGTCTAACATATAATGTTTGTCTAACTTGTCATGTTGCATACTAATTAAATCTGTCAACACTGCAGAAACATTAGAATGGATTAATCAACCAAGAAAAAAAATATTTGTCATGATTAATGAGTAACAAGTAACACAGATGAACTCAAGGTGTAACACAATCAGATGGAGACCACCACGTCTCAAGAATTGGAGATCACTAATTCTAATTCACTCTTCTTTATTCTCTGTGGGAGCAAAATACACTTATCCAAAATATGGTCGGAGGATTTTGTGCCTAATTGATGTCATTATTGCTTTTACATAAAAAATCCAACACGATTTGTGGTAAATTACTTATTTGCTAGTGACTGAAATTGCTAAAAAAAAAATAAAAATGCCCTTTAATTTCCTCAGTCCAAACTGTACTTCTAGGTAAAAAGGTGAAGAAAAGGTGCATAACTAAAAAAAATGGAAAAAAACAAAAAGGATAAGAAAAAAGTAGGTGACAAAAAAAAAAACTAAACAAAAATAAAAATTATGAAGTGGAAAGACATTTCAAATAGACGTTACTTTGTCTATATTGTCTCTGCTACCTTACTGTGCTCTCAACCTCCCTCCCTCAACCATCCTCTTATTTAGTAAAGCTCCAAGCATCACAGGTCTGCTATGATCTCTCTCTTTCTCTCAAATGCATGCTGCCTCTTTGTTGCATAGATTGATTCATAGGTTTGACATCTGAGTTTTAGAATTTGGTTTCTAAGTTCCTTGAGTTAAAATATGGTAGCTGCTCGCATGCTATTTTTCTAAAAGCATAATCTATCTTTATCTCTTTCTTATTCTATACATACACACACACACACACACACACACACACACACATATATATATATACACTTAGTTGCTTGTTGACTTCTGTTTTATTAAACCTCAACAACTTGTATACCCAATTCCTAAAGTTTGTATTAATTTTGATATCTTTCTTAAATCTTAAATTTATGTTTTTATTTTCTCACTTACTTCTAGACAGATGTTGCAATCTTCTTTTTCTGATAAATCGGTATGAGAGGAGCAATGGGTACATCCCCTCATGCTGTTGAGGCTAGACATCGGTTGTCTTCATCAATGTGAGTTTATTCTCCTTTGCTGTGCATTATTTACAATATAACAATTATAAAATAAAAAAAGCAACTTTAACCATGAAAGTTCCTATTTTTATGAAGTATCATTTCTGGTTAGATCACTACTTAGGCTCGCTGTCCATATGTTTTGATTCAATGCTTACAGAAATCATGACATGACACTTTCGAACTATAAAATGCTTACATAAAAGGGCTTGGCATTTTTCTTTTTATCTTGAATCTTTTTGTAATTATTAATGATTGAAGCTATTAATATGATATGAAATATGTCTTTCATTTTGTCATAATTTTTAATTGAGATCTTAAAGTTAGCACTTCTTACAAGCTCCTTTGTTTTAATGGGTCCTTTATTATTGAGAAACAGTTTATGCTTCAAAATAATTATTGCATTAGTTTTGCAGTTCCAAAATTTTCTGAGATACACTGTCATTTCATCAGATAAGTATTAAACCGTGTTATTAAGTTGATTGTATATTTGGAACTGATTTGAACAATGTTAATATTCAATCACATTGCCTAGGTAGGAAATAAACATTCCGAGTCTTGAGTTTGATGTATCATAATTGTGTAAGTTTTGAATTCTTGAAAAGATCTTTGGGTATATCTAATCTTAGTGCCGGCTTTCTCCAGATAGATTCCTGGTATAGCATTGATTCAAAAGATCTGCATTCTGAGCTTGACAAGTTTTTCCTTTGTTTGGATCTAAATCTTCTTTAAATTTTCAAAAAATGAACAAAGATTGGACTTCTAGTTTTAGGTTGGAATTATATCTGAAAATTATTAACTAACAGATGTTCTCCACCACGTCTGATTTAATATGCATACATGATGTGTGCTGATAACAATAATGAATTAGTCAGTATTAACACTTCCAATCAAGCTAGCAATAGGAAATTTACAAATTTCTTCCAGAAATCACATATTTGCAGAAATTATAAAGGTGTAAATATCACACAAGTACTATTTATAATTCTAGTGAAGAAATGGGAGTGAGAAGCTTCTAGATGTGTTTGTGACAAAAGCACAAAAGCTAGGCCAATACAACAGAAAAAAATAACATAAGGGAAACTACTGGATCTTGGAAACCTGACCCATATTAACTAAATGTAGGCTATACTGGAAACATATGAGAGAAATTTTCCAGGAAAAATAATATTTACTTTTAAAGAAAAGGTAAGAACTAGGAAAAAAAGAGCATTTGAGATAGGGACTATATATTTTTGGAAGGAGAATATTATGAAGAGTATGAACTCTGTGCCAAAGGAATTAAAATGATCATTTGAGAGGTGAAATCGTACTATCTTTGAAAAAGTTTTCTGAACAGTATAAACTCAAAAGAGAATGACCGGAGTAATTATTTGATTTGTTAACATAATTGATTCTAACTCCATGCCAAAGCATTTGAATTCATGCATGAGTTACGTAGGTTAAGCTTTTTGGTTACCCTAATCTGGAAGTTGACATTTTATAAAATTCTCACTTATGGGGAAAACAAAGAAAATTAAGTAAAAGTAGCATCAACTTAATGTATGTTCTAAAGCAGTTGTCAATTCCTTGTCTTCCATGTTTTCTTCTATTTGTTTGTTCTTTGGTAATACAGCCACTTGAAGCTTTTTACCATCTCAAGTTTCAGCATGAATGTCATGAAGTACCTTCACCATTTCAGTTACCCAGAATGTCATCAATTACACAAAACTTGTATTGATTTTTCTTTTTTCTTATTTATTTACTAATTTGTTATTGAATTTACAACTTGGAACAGTGAAGACATCTATAAAAGAAGAACAAACAAAAGCAAAGCTAAGCCTTTCCATATTTCCTTTCAAGAAAAAAGTTCAAGATGCAAGTTTCCTCTTCTGAAATTTGTCTTACTAATTATTGTATCTGGCACTTTTATAACACTCCTATACTCTCCAGAGGTTTACAATAACAATCAGCCAGTACATGCTGGTTCTAGGTATGTACTGTTCTATTCTTGAAAGTGATTCTACTGATATCTGAACTTTTGCTATGTCATAATTTTTCAATTTCTTCCCCTTGGGAAAGGACTAGAGCCAAGGTATACACACAAGAATAATATTCTAATGTGGTGTAGTGGGGAAAAAGATGAATTACATGTTGGAATCAAGATTGTCGGTAAAATTCTTGATGTATTTGTAAAATCATGCTATGCAATTCCACTATTTTTTGTTCACTCTTTAATCACTTGCTGACCTGATTTTCAATTGCGAAACGACATTGCACCAATGAAATCAAATATTACTAACTGGGTTATAGGTGTTATAAGTTGGCACTTGTAGTGAAGAAAAAAAATTAGCTACTGACTAAAGCAAAATTTAAATAATGCAGGCCGAGTTTCGTGAACAGCTGGATATGGGGTGGATCAGATCCTCGTTATATATCAAATCTTGATATTGACTGGGATGATATTATGAAAGTTCTTGAGAAGGTGACTGATAATAATGAAAATCAGGGAATTGGACTTTTAAACTTCAATGAGAATGAAATCAACCACTGGAAGCAGCTTATTCCTGATGCCAAAACCGTTGTTCTGCACCTGGACTATGCTGCAAAAAATGTGACTTGGGATTCCTTATACCCAGAATGGATTGATGAGGAAGAAGAATCTGAAGTTCCCATTTGCCCATCTTTACCAAGGCTTAAAGCTCTGGGAATACGGCTTGATCTCATAGCTGTTAAACTTCCTTGTCGAAATGAGGGGAATTGGTCAAGAGATGTGGCTCGGTTGCACCTGCAGCTTGCAGCTGCTGGTTTAGCAGCCTCTGCCAAAGGCTTTTATCCTGTGCATTTGCTTTTTGTTACCAGTTGTTTTCCAATACCAAATCTTTTTACTTGCAAGGACCTTGTTGCACGTGAAGGAAATGCATGGTTATACAAACCACGCTTGAATGCATTGAGAGAAAAAGTACAGCTCCCAGTAGGTTCTTGCGAACTTGCACTTCCTCTCCGGGGAAATGGTCAGTACAAATCTTGCATTTATATAATATCCTTAATACTCTCTCTCTCTCTCTCTCTCTCTCTCTCTCTCCCACACACACAATTCTTAATAGTACCATGGAGGTATTATCTCCTTGGCATGACAGCTCAAGTACACACCATAGCCACACTTGACTGGGGTTCTGTGTCATTTGCTTACTAGTCATCCCTCAACATGTTAACGATATGCATGATTGTTGCCAGCATCTTTTTGAATCATAACCTGGTAATTTTAGTTTTTAGAGGCCTTTTATCCTGCATTATGAAAAAAAAAAACACTATACCTATGCATGATGTGAGAACTCATGAACCACCAAGGCACACAGCTAAAGAAAACACAATTGAATTTGAGTCTCACAGGTCACAGCACTATAGCAATTTGTGTAAGAACTTAGAATATTGATAGAGTGATTTATTATTCTATGTGTTTTTGTTGAATTTTGCTAATAAAAAATTAAACTAGACATGCTACACACTCACTTGATAGGTATTGACTTGGTCATATGGTTTTCCATCTTCATTTTGATGTTATTAATGCACAAAAAGTTTTATCACTGAAATTAAAAAGAAATATATTCCTTCAAACATTTATTTAAATAGAAATCTAATGCAATCCTGGAAATACAGAGATGGTTTACACAGGCAATGTGCACCGAGAAGCATATGCAACAATTCTCCATTCAGCTCATGTTTATGTTTGTGGAGCTATTGCTGCTGCCCAGAGCATCCGCATGTCTGGGTCCACCCGAGACCTTGTGATACTTGTAGATGAGACAATCAGTAGATACCACAGAAGTGGACTTGAGGCTGCAGGATGGAAGATTAGGACAATTCAAAGGATAAGGAACCCAAAAGCTGAGAAGGATGCATATAATGAATGGAATTACAGCAAGTTCCGGTTATGGCAGTTAACAGATTATGACAGGATCATTTTCATTGATGCTGATTTGCTTATACTCAGAAACATTGATTTCTTATTTAAGATGCCACAGATTTCTGCAACAGGGAACAATGGTACACTTTTTAACTCCGGTGTAATGGTTATTGAGCCATCAAATTGTACTTTCCAACTTTTGATGGATCACATTAATGAGTTTGAGTCCTACAACGGAGGGGACCAAGGATACTTGAATGAAGTTTTTACATGGTGGCATAGGATTCCAAAACACATGAACTTCTTGAAGAATTTCTGGATTGGTGATGATGAAGAGGTAAAGCAAATGAAAACTAGGCTCTTTGGTGCTGAGCCTCCAGTTCTGTATGTCCTTCACTATCTGGGTGTGAAGCCATGGCTGTGCTTCCGTGACTATGATTGTAATTGGAATGTTGATATATTCCAAGAGTTTGCCAGTGATGTAGCTCATGAAAAGTGGTGGAAAGTACATGATGCAATGCCAATGCTGTTGCAGCAGTTTTGCCTGTTGCAATCAAAGCAAAAGGCACAACTAGAATGGGACCGTAGGCAAGCTGAGATGGCAAACTACACAGATGGTCATTGGAGAATTAAAGTTAAGGATCAACGTTTAAAGAAATGCATAGACACTTACTGCTCCTGGAAGAGCATGTTAAAGCACTGGGGTGAGACAAATTGGACAGATGAGGACCCTTTTACTCCATCGCCTCCTGCAATTTCAAGAGCATCCCTCTCTAGAATGTGAGTTATAGATTCTATTCTTCTCATCAAACTTTTGCCTTCAGAATCTGTGTCCTCACTATGCTCATGCCTTCATAATGTAAATCGCATAGTTCCAAGGACTTCATTTTTTTTCCCCATCTTTTTAATTCCTGAAAGTGTTTTTGACCCATTCTTTACTCTGGGTATTATAAACTTCCTCACCTTTGATAAGGTTGATATATTTACAGTTACAGATTGCTACCAGAATTACTAGTCATCTCATAAGAGAAAGCTTCCTGATTTTCCGCTATTTTATATCATTTCTCACTGTTCCATTTAGGCAACCTTATTTTCAGTTACCAATTCATGACATTGAGATTCAAAATTGACATGAACTTTCATGTCCACTTGATTACAATTATCAGAAGAGCCACTGTCAGAATGCTATAAACTAGAACATAGGTATTGCAGAATTCAAGGCTGATGTTCTTTATGGTGAACAGACTTTCTATAGAAGTCCATTAGTCCTCCCACCCGAACCTAACAAGCAAACTTGTGAAGTTTATGCAGTGGGCCAATGATTGTTGGAATACTTTATCCATTCATAACCTTGTTCTATTTTAATATCATTCATTATTACAAGCTACTCTGCTTTTCAAAGAGCACCAGACAACCTGGAAATTGATTACCAATTTCACCACCACACCAAATAGCGGAACAGCCCATTATTGCTTTCGTTAGTGGGTAAATATACTTGTTTCATCTTGAGAAAAGTAAGCTATAAAGCCCTACATAATACAAACACAAGATTTCTGAGTTAATTCGTAGGATCAACGACTTCTGCTATGCTTTAGACTATAGCAGTTTCTTAGGGAGTAATAGAATCACTAGTACCTAAGAATTTCATTCAAAAGTGTGTACGTACCCTTCAACTAACTAGTTTGCATATAACTTATCAAAAAACTAATTTGCATATAGGATACACTTTCCCAAGGAAATAACATGAAAACTGGCTAAAGCTCAAGTCATAGAGGAAATGAAAAGGATTGGAGTTATATGTTGACAAATGTATTTATATTATAAAATAAGACAAACTGGCAAAAGCTCAAGTCATAGAGGAAATGCATAGGATTGGAGTTATATGTTGACAAATGTATTTATATTAAAAAATAAAACAAAGAGAGAAGAAGGGAAACATACTCCAACAACTTAAATGAAGTGTTGGAAGTTTTACAAGTCATGAGTGAGGCCGTAGTCCGTGAGCATGTAGAGATGATTTCCAGGTCATGACTAACATAAAATTTCTGCTAGGTTTGCAGTAATAAACTAAAGCAATTGTGTTTGAAGTCATTTTAACAAGGAAGCAGGTCCACCTGCATTTCATGCAAAATTGAGTTTGAAATCTTTGAGGTTCAAAAGAGTTCTGATCATTTAAAATGATGAAATGCTGTGACTATATTGTGTGTAATCTATTTTGAAAACTGAGATTGCCTATTATAACATTTTGATGGCCATCAGCAGTAATGCTCCTTATCAATTCTTCCTAACACATCATAAAGAAAATGTTTGAATTTAAATTGTTGAGAATGAATCAAATTATTATTATTTTCTATATCAAATCAGCTCACTAATTTTCGTAGGCAAAAAGTCTGCTACCACAATAATTTCCACAACTTTTGCCATAACTTGCTCTAGTGGTGAGTCCATATGGGTTCACAATTTTATCACTCACAACTCAGTCAAAAGTTATGGCACCATATTTATTGATTTCATAGGTCAAATTCAAAATTGCTCCTTCCAAGGAGTTTATTTGACTATTCTATAACATGAATCCTGATAAACAATGTCATCAAAATCCATTGTTCTCTACTTGATATATTTTTTTCTATAAATAGACACATAGATGGTACCATTCACAAAGGAAACAAACAAATATATATATATATATATATAGGGTTGGTTTGAAGTTGCACTTAGTGTAATTCTAAGTAATGTTACATCACTAAATATTTTTTAATTGGATGCAAATTTTGACAAATCTACCGTTAGATTACATTATCTTCATATATTCTCAATACTTGCAAAATTTTAAAATGATCAAAGATTAATAACCATGTCATTAATCAAATTTTTTAAGTTTTTGTAGTATAAAATAATGCATAAAAGATGAGTTTATAGATCAAATAGTAAATAATATCCTCCAATTAACATGAAAATTGGCATGATTGTTAAGAACATATAGAACATATAATTCAATGGTGAGATTTTCAAAATTTGAATTCTATAACAAGTTATTGGGTGGTATAACATTGTTTAGAGTTACACCGGGTGTAACTTGAATCCAGCCTATATATATATATATATATATATATATATATATATATATATATATATATAATCCGTAGGAATATATAGCTAAAGTTATTTTATTTTCATAACTTTTTCTCTATCCTTTACAATGTATATTTTTCTATTGTTAAATTGTTTTAAATTGTTTACAAGTACACTATTGGGGGAACAACAATTTGACTCCCTATAACCGCTAAAGCAGGCCTGCATGGTGTGATGTTGAAGACCATAAAAGATTTAAGTGTCTTCCTCATCGCCAATTGGTTTTGAGGTGGAATGTCATAGTTCACAGTTAAACAAATGGTATCAGAGCCATGGTCATGGGTTTGAGTCACGGGAGCTACAACCACTTTAAAAACAGGCCCGTGTATGATGTCGAAGACCATAAAAAATTTGAGTGTATCTTCCTTATCATCAATTGGTTTTGAGATGGAATGGCATAGCTCATGGTTTGACATACTCCACATTCACATTCACATTCACATTCAAATTCAAATTCAAATTAATTGACAATTTAAGTATTTGAGTTCGCCACAGCCAGCCTAGCCATCATCGTAGCTTTCTCATAACTTGATTGGCTAATAAAGTTGGCAACCACCCCGACCCCTTGAATACTCTTCCACACATCAAGCAGCCTTTGATCCAAAGAACTAATCTTCTTATATAAACCCTCCTGCTTTTTAGCCATATATGAAATCAGCATTGCATTTATCCCAATCTTCAAATAAACCGCATAGCTCAGCTCAATAGGTAACCATTGAGGTTATAGCACTAGCTCCAAACAACTTGATCGATCTCAAAGTTGTATGCGCACCATGTTTGCCTCAATTGCTTTATCTTTTAAAACATATATTGAGCATAACTAATAACAAAAGGATAATATTTAGTTTACAACACTATATTTAGGTTAGATAAAAGGATCAATGTACTTACTAAGATACATGCTGAGCAATTGAATTTCCAAGATCCACTTTACGATATTTGAATGATAATAATTTTCCAATTTTCACAAAGAAAAGACGGAAGACATCGCAAGGCTGTCAAAGATAGTTCAACAAGTAAATACAATGAGAACACCTCTTTCAATAATAAATCCTCACTCCTATGGATCTATATCAAATTCATGAATCATCCCAAGAATTTTTCTTTTTGATTGTATAATTTATACTTATTATGTAAACCACAACACAAAATCGATGGTTATTCTATTTTCATATCAATTAGATCCCAAAGTACTGTACCAGTGTGTGTGTATATATATATATATATATATTTCCATTTTGGTAATTTACATCTCAAATTACAATTTTAATAAGTGTTAATCAAATGCTCAGTTTTTTTCAAAAAAACATTTTTAACAGCTTTTATCAAACACTATACATTTTTAAGAAAAAATCCAATTTCATATCGCACTTTATAAAACAACTATTTTTAAAAAAAAACTGAGTTTTTAAAAGCTGCATCAAAATTACCCTAAGTCTTCTTTTCTTTAAAAGGACCCATTCCTATAGATTGACTTGTCTAGGTAGAAGAAAATGCCCTAGATGCTTTTCCATGACCATTGCCATTATACTTCTCAATACACCAAATACTAATATACTCACTGGGTCACTCTCAGTCTCAATTCCGATTAAGCCATAGTCCTGAGTTTAAGGATGCTGTGAATGGCAAGCTCAAACAAAAGATGAACTCAACCTAGTTTGAAACCACCCTTAAATAAATAAATAAAGTTTGGGTTTAGGGTTTTGAATTTAACACTTAATCCCTTGCTGTATTGTCTTATGCGTAGACTATTAAACATACATACAAATAACAATAAATGGCTTATATAAAATCCTAAAACTTGTTTTCTTTCTTCTCTCTTGTCTCTCTTTTTCTCTTCTTTTCACCTCTCTCTTAATTAACCCTAATTCTCATAGTATACAATTAACCTTCACCTAACTACACCAATACCAAATTTCACAGGATTCCACCTAAACCTGTGCCAAATTTCCCTTCGTGTATTTTTCTACACAAAAGTAGAAACTACTTCCCCCCAATCCTCATTAAATTCCAAATATCAAATTTCTGATAAGTAGTTAGTGGCCACATAATTGAGTCCACGAAAAAAACAAAAAACTAAAATTACACAATTAATGAACATACAAATTAAAGACCCAAAACAATTGCAATTCATAGATGCCACTACACCGAGAAGAGTTAGCTTGTATGGGGATAAAATGTTTCAAAGAATGCCCCAAAGTTTGAGAAAAAATTTCAGAATATTCCAATATTATTTAGTTCCAAGTACTTTTGGAATACATCTTGTATGAAAAATACAGCTTAAGAGTTGAAATTACTCTCTTTTATGAGTTATGACTAATTAATTTTAGATGATGGCTTTCTCATCAAAAAGAATGATTAGGATGATGGAATCCACTGATCTCCTTGAATGAAATTCTCAACGGAATATGTGTGAACGCGTTCTGCAGGAATTTGGTTACTCCAGTTTACCCTTCGGGATGGAGTAAAACCCGGTCCAGAATTCCCAAATTCCCCATAATAAAGCGTTGGCAAGGCAAAACCGGCATCATTCCATGGCAGCCAGCCTTGTGGTGAAACAAGATCTTGTAAGTTGCTCTGTATGTAAACTGTTCTAGAGTACTCCTTCCATGGCCTCCCCAAGAAATTGCTGTGTATTTCAGGATTACTAGCGCCATGGTACAACTTCATGTATTCCTCGGTGCCGTTAATCAAACAATTATAAAAAACATAACCTGTTGATTGGGCAGGGTCTGTTCTGCCATGTGCAGTCATGTAATTCCTTCCGCCTTTTTCTGGAGCAGCTTGCCGAGGTTTGACTAGTATTTGGCAGTCTTGGAAAAAAGCTGCAGCGTTTCCGAAAACAAAATCCACGTTGCCTACGATGCGGCATGATTTGTAGAATTGGCGGAGGTTCTGAGCAAAGAGAGTATCTTGATTGCCTAGGAATTCGCAGTTTTCAATGACAGATAAATCGCTGCTTGATTTGAAGGCTACTGCTTGGTGGGATTGGTTGTCTTTATCAGCACCGGCTGTGTTCTGGAAGGTGAGACCGCTGGCCATGAATCCATCGCCAAGAACGGCTGCCCCAGCAAGCAAGCAAGATGATTAATTTATTTTTATCAAAACAAACAAACATTACATTACATTACATTGATTCATTAGATTAGACTCATCAAAGTAACTTACCAACTGTAGCACTAGAAGAGGTAGAAATCCCAGGCTGGCCCACAGCCAAAGAGCCCGTAATGACCGTTTTACCTATCCCATCTCCCAAAAACACGACGTTCTTCTTCTCCAACGGAACTCTTACTATCTCCTCATAAACCCCTGCCTTAATTCTTATCACAAACCTCTTTCCGTCAACAGTGTTGTTGGGCGCTGCGTTCACCGCATCCTGCACCTTCTTATAAGACCCACCACTTCCGTCCTTACTCACCGTCACGTCCACCTTCAAGTTTGCTGGAACCCCGCCTTTAAACCCCGCAATGCCACTGCCAGACTTCGCATTCACTGCCCCCCAAAACCCATCACGCTCGGTCCTCGGTGGAGTCCACGAAGCGGTGTCGTTTCCGAAATGGTCGTACGAAAACAACAGGCTCAACGTGTTGCTCGTAATGTTTGTCAACGAGGTCACCATCAAAAGCGTCTCGCCTGCCAACTTCGTGTCGTTTATGTTCTTGAGAGCTGAGCCGCAGTCGGTATGGTGAAGAAGGGAAGCGCTCATCCAAGTTCTAGCGCTTTTGAGGTTGCCACGTGGGAGAGCGTCATTGGCGGTAATAGAGATCCGGTAAAGTGAACTTTTGAGAACCTCAAGACAGTTTTTCGCGGCAATTGTGCGGTTTTGGTCCCCTGCGGCGGAGTTTAGGATGGCGTTCACCTTTGATTGGACTGCACGGGCAGTTTCAGAGGTGACAGAGAGTGATGAGTAGATGAGCTGGAGAGGAGTTGGGTTTGGAGGGAGTTTGGAATTCGATAACGAGCTCACGCATAGCTCAGGGAAGCGAGTAGCTGCTTTACAGAGTTGTTGGATAGAAGAGGTAGGGGTAGGTGTAGCATTGGTGTCTTGCTGCGAGGCAGAGGAGAGACAGAGGATGGAAATTAGGAAGAAGACAAAGAGACTAGTGGACATGGTCATATGTGAGTGAATGCTGATTATGGTTTTCTGTGATGATGAATGAATGTTGATTGTCATGGTGAATGTGTGTGTGTGTATATATAGTATGGCGAAGTGGATGATGGAATTAGGGGTAAAGATCATGGAGTATATTCTTGGTAAGGACTACAGTATTTAACATTTGAATAATTCTATTCAACTCAGAAAAATAGGGGAAAATACTAAAATTAGAAAACTGGCTTCTCGGGGTGTGTGTGTGCCTGACTGAGTCCCTGGGTTCATTTTGCTGTAGTGGGAAGTGGGAAGTGGAAAGTGCGGCGAGTGATGAGTCTCTGTGTGTTGTTGTCGGTGAAGGACGAATACGACAGAAGGAAACTATTTGGAGTTTTGGGTGTTTGGGAGAGATGCAAGGAAGGACAGACCCATTTGATTGGGTGGGTCAATTGTGTAATTAGTTGGTAAGTTGAAATTTTTTTTTTAATTTTTTAATTTTTTAATTTTAATCTTTACCATTACTAAATTATAGTGTGCAGCTTTTTTTTTACTTCACCTTTAGCTATTTTTTTTTTTATTATGTCCCGTATTTTAGAATCTTATTTTTAGCAAGTGTATTTGTATCTAGATTTTTTTATTATTAGAAAAGTCATATGACTAAAATTATATATAAATAGTTTTTTCAGTTGCTACATAATAGGTCCAAACAAGATATTCTCAACTGTATTTGGAGTTAAACTTGTTCCAAATAAAAATCAAGACAATTGAATAAGATCAAAAATTAAATTTCTTTAATAAAATAATTGCATAACTGCAAAAAATCTTCTAGGTTTTAGGTTGGTTGTCAAAGCACTCCTTGAAGTTGCAATTTTCATATTCTTTAAATTGACTTTTAGGACTTACTTTTATTAGCTTTTATTGATGGAAAAATCATGTGACTATCACGTAACGTAAATCATGAGTTTTCTTATTAAAGTGGTCATGTGATGGTCACATGATTTTTTTTTCCATAGAAGTTAACATAAATTGCTCTCAAGATCAAAGCTGGGAAGGTTTTTATGGTAACTTTTTTAGATTTTCAAAATGATATCTTAAATTACCTACAATAAAAAAAATAATTATTTTTGAGAAACTTTAATTTTTTATTTATTTTATAAATCATACACAGAGGTTTTGGGGGGGGGGGGGGGAGATTTAAACGTGAATATTTCCATTGAAAATATTGGGAGATCCCAACTAGTTGAGTTACAAAATTCTCGGCTTTTTTGAGAAACCTAACCATTTAATAGTTGAATATGTTTTATTAAGTGCATCTTTTTAAAATAAAATCTATAAAGGCTATTTTTTTTCATGGCTACCTATTGTGGGGACTCGAGGACCAAAGATTAGAAGCGTCACTGTAGCCTTCAGTTGTTCCTCACGAAGATGCATTTATAGCCAGATGAGTGAGGTTGCCTGAGGAGAGAATGGGAAGTGACAGAGCGTCCTGAGGGAGTATCAGAGGTGAAGGTGTGTGCCTTAAGGGTTAAACAAGATATTTGTGGGAGGTTTCTTGTAAAGTCTCACTTGTTCTCCTGCATTAAATGGCTGGCAGGTAATAGCTTTATTAGCTACATTAATAAGGAAGTGACTTGAATAGTAAATTCATAGTTAAGCAGCTCCTTCCACCACCTTCAGCAGAAGTCTAATGGGACAAGTGTCCTAAGGAGATTTAGGGGGATTGGAGGGTTAGGATGCAAGAAGTCATGGAGTATATAAAGGAAATGGACTCTCATATAAAGGGGATCCATAAAGAATCAAGGAAAAAAGATCAGAGCTAGAACAATAATTAAGAGAAAGAGAGTGAACAGTGTATGTAACAACCAAGAATATTGTCATCGGGCAAGCTTGTAAAGACCCATCTATACATGTAAATCTTAGACTTCTGACTCTTCCTTCTTTATCTGTGTCTTCGGGCGAAGCCTAAACTTGTTCATCCCATTCTCTTTACAAATATTTATTGACTTGGGCTGGGTTTGGGAACATCAATCTCACTATTCTAAATGGGCTTAGGCAACCAAGATTTCGTGCTCTTACAATTGGTGCCATCTATGGGAAATAAGGTTTTGTTATGGCTTTGTTCTGGTAAGTCATGGCTAACCTGAAGCAGAATAGAGAAGAATCTGTTGCTTTATAGAGGGAGAATCTGTTTGTTAATCTGGAACAGAGGAGAGATAGGCACCATACACCAAGTGTTGTGGTAGAATCATACCATATGCAATGCACTGAGAGGAGTCATTCAAGGTTAGGGAGCCAAGTTTTGCATAATCAAGAGACACAAAAGTTGCAGCGTGAGAGATCACATGCGCAAGAAACTGCGGCGTATGGAGTGTGTTAGTAGGAATCCATCACCCTCATCAAGTGATGGATCGGAAGGGAGTAGAGATAGCTCATATCGCCCGAGGTCTAGAACCCCACCCAGTGAATCCTTCTCAGCATCTTCACATCAGGATAAACCGAAGAAAGGCAAGTACAAGTACAAGCAAGGGTCATCTCACCATAGCATGGGGAATGACGTAATGAGCAAACCACTTCAACAAATCTCTAAATTACCCTTTGTTAGGGGGATCAACAGGGCCAAGCTTCCCCATCGATTTTCGTAGTTAACTTTTACCATTTACAATGGAAGGTCTGACCCTGTGGAGCATATGAGCCATTTCAATTAGAAGATGGCAGTTCATTCTGGCAATGAAGCCTTCATGTGCAAGGTTTTCCCCTCTAGCCTCGGACTCTTGGCTATGCGATGGTTTGACGCTTTGGAAGAGGGGTCAATAAGGTCCTTTGAAAAGATGACAAGGGCATTTGGTGCTAGATTTATAATATGCAGTAGAGTTCCTAAGCCCTTAGACTCTCTTTTGTCCATGGCAATGAGGGAAGGTGAGACTCTCAAGAATTATTTCTCTCTCTCTCTCTCTCTCTCTCTCTCAATTCTTAATAGTACCATGGAAGTATTATCTCCTTGTTATGACAGTCTCAAGTACACACCATAGCCACACTTGACTGGGGTTCTGTGCCATTTTCTTACTAGTCATCCCTCAACATGTTAATGATATGCATGATTGTTGACATCATCTTTTTAAATCATAACCTGGTAATTTTAGTTTTTAGAGGCCTTTTATCCTGCATTATGAAAAAAAAAAAAACACTATACCGATGCATGATGTGAGAACTCATGAACCACCAAGGCACACAGCTAAAGAAAACACAATTGAATTTGAGTCTCACAGGTCACAGCACTGTAGCAATTTGTGTTAGAACTTAGAATATTGATAGAGTGATTTATTATTCTATGTGTTTTTGTTGAATTTTTCTAATAAAAAATTAAACTAGACATGCTACACACTCAGTTGATAGGTATTGACTTGGTCATATGGTTTTCCATCTTCATTTTAATGTTATTAATGCACAAAAAGTTTTATCACTGAAATTAAAAAGAAATATATTTCCTTCAAACATTTATTTAAATAGAAATCTAATGCAATGCTGGAAATACAGAGATGGTTTACACAGGCAATGTGCACCGAGAAGCATATGCAACAATTCTCCATTCAGCTCATGTTTCTGTTTGTGGAGCTATTGCTGCTGCCTAGAGCATCCGCATGTCTGGGTCCACCCAAGACCTTGTGATACTTGTAGATGAGACAATCAGTAGATACCACAGAAGTGGACTTGAGGGTGCAGGATGGAAGATTAGGACAATTCAAAGGATAAGGAACCCAAAAGCTGAGAAAGATGCATATAATGAATGGAATTACAGCAAGTTCCGGTTATGGCAGTTAACAGATTATGATAGGATCATTTTCATTGATGCTGATTTGCTTATACTCAGAAACATTGATTTCTTATTTAAGATGCAACAGATTTCTGCAACAGGGAACAATGGTTCACTTTTTAACTCCGGTGTAATGGTTATTAAGCCATCAAATTGTACTCTCCAACTTTTGATGGATCACATTAATGAGTTTCAGTCCTACAACGGAGGGGACCAAGGATACTTGAATGAAGTTTTTACATGGTGGCATAGGATTCCAAAACACATGAACTTCTTGAAGAATTTCTGGATTGGTGATGATGAAGAGGTAAAGACAATGAAAACTAGGCTCTTTGGTGCTGAGCCTCCAGTTCTGTATGTCCTGCACTATCTGGGTTTGAATCCATGGCTGTGCTTCTGTGACTATGATTGTAATTGGAATGTTGATTTATTCCAAGAGTTTGCCAGTGATGTAGCTCATGAAAAGTGGTGGAAAGTACATGATGCAATGCCAATGCTGTTGCAGCAATTTTGCCTGTTGCAATCAAAGCAAAAGGCACAACTAGAATGGGACCGTAGGCAAGCTGAGATGGCAAACTACATAGATGGTCATTGGAGAATTAAATTTAAGGATCAACGTTTAAAGAAATTCATAGACACTTACTGCTTCTGGAAGAGCATGTGAAAGCACTGGGGTGAGACAAATTGGACAAATGTGGACCCTTTTACTCCAACGCCTCCTGCAATTTCAAGAGCATCCCTCTCTAGAATGTGAGTTATAGATTCTATTCTTCTCATCAAACTTTTGCCTTCAGAATCTGTGTCCTCACTATGCTCATGCCTTCATAATGTAAATCGCATAGTTCCAAGAAGGACTTCATTTTTTTTCCCCATCTTTTTAATTCCTGAAAGTGTTTTTGACCCATTCTTTACTCTGGGTATTATAAACTTCCTCACCTTTGATAAGGTTGATATATTTACAGTTACAGATTGCTACCAGAATTACTAGTCATCTCATAAGAGAAAGCTTCCTGATTTTCCGCTATTTTATATCATTTCTCACTGTTCCATTTAGGCAACCTTATTTTCAGTTACCAATTCATGACATTGAGATTCAAAATTGACATGAACTTTCATGTCCACTTGATTACAATTATCAGAAGAGCCACTGTCAGAATGCTATAAACTAGAACATAGGTACTACAGAATTCAGGGCTGATGTTCTTTATGGTGAACAGACTTTCTATAGAAGTCCATTAGTCCTCCCACCCGAACCTAACAAGCAAACTTGTGAAGTTTGATATATTCACACTTACAAATTGCTACCAGAATTACTAGTCATCTCATAAGAGAAAGCTTCCTGATTTTCCACTATTTTATATCATTTCTCACTGTTCCATTTAGGCAACCTTATTTTCAGTTACCAATTCAAGACATTGAGATTAAAAATTGACATGAGCTTTCATGTCCACTTGATTACAATTATCTAAAGAGCCACTGTCAGAATGCTATAAACTAGAACATAGGTACTGTAGAATTCAAGGCTGATGTTCTTTATGGTGGACAGACTTTCTATAGAAGTCCATTAGTCCTCCCACCCGAACCTAACAAGCAAACTTGTGAAGTTTATGCAGTGGGCCAATGATTGTTGGAATACTTTATCCATTCATAACCTTGTTCTATTTTAATATCATTCTTTATTACAAGCTACTCTGCTTTTCAAAGAGTACCAGACAACCTGGAAATTGATTACCAATTTCACCACCACACCAAATAGCGAAACAACCCATTATTGCTTTCGTTAGTGGGTATGTTGGTGCAAACACAATGATAATAGAAATAACACGAAGAGAAACTGAATAATACTTCTGAATTTTTTATTAATTTAAAGAAAGAGATTACACAACACTATTTGGACTGAGGCGCGACACTCGCTCTCTTTAAGGAGATTCAAGTCCTTGGTTGGCTAAACTTTGTAATCGGTGTAGACCATCTCTGACTTGTATCCTCCAGGATAAAACAACCCAACAAGTGTCGTATGGCTAGAATAAGCTCTGCACAAAGTGTTCGAGCCAAAACTCCACCAGAAAGAACACCCTTTCTTGCCAAGAATCTCTCTATTTTTTTAGTGTGTATTGCAGTAACTTGGATTGTGTCTGAATTGGTCTATTTATAGGCTCAAAGGGCCTTATGAAATTACTACCCAAATTAATCTGATTAATTAGGTCCATTATTCTGATATAGTGGGTGTTATAAGATTAATTGTTGGATATTATTTTGATGGGATAGAGTTACACAATTAATGGTGAGATAAGGAGTTTTCTGAATAATTAAAAAGGCCCAAACGGATAGTCCATTAAGTGGGTTAATGGCTCATTATTTTCCATAATAAAAATGAAATATTAATTCGGGTCATTTACTCACCAACGGATATGGTAATTACTCTGAATGGGTTGTCAAGTAAGAGGATCCATGGTGCTGATTTATTTCCAAATTTGACACCTCCACCTTTCACCTCCCCCTTGCGCACGTATCTGGCTCAATATTTGAGACAATCCATGTTAGCCCATTAATCACTACAATTAAAAAGAACAAAATTGTCTCTCTCATTTTTAATGTGAGATTAAACATTTTCACTAACTCCTCATCTTCCACATTCACTCCCACATCTTTACATTTATGTTATAAAATTTGTTCATTTTAATTATTTTATATTAAAATGCTCTAACAATCCCCCACTCATTTTAATATTAAATTTTTAGTTAAAGAGAGATTACCAGGCAAAGATGGGTCACTATGCATCATGAAGGTGTGTTCTGCATTGAACCTTCACTTAGTAAAACAGCGATCTCAACTCCAGAGTCATAGTGGTCTCCGACTTGAATTAGGACTGCTTTAGGGAAATTAAGCGTCACTGCTTACACATAACAACCCAGGTGTTGACATGAGCTTTTGTAGCTAGCACTTTACGGCCATGTGCTGATCTCGGTTTCATGAGTATATTTGAGATTAAGTCCAAATCTCATAGAAAGCAGCCCCACCCCCACACTTACATAGGTGAAATTTTGTCAAGAGTGCTTTTGTAATTCTGACACTCCACTCATACGAGTTACAAATTTCATTAAGAGTTTTTTACTCAACCTCTCTACATTACAGGATAAATGCACTTACATCATAGGGATGAACAATTAAAAAATTATTTACAAAATAAATAATTAACAAAATTAATTATGCATTTCTTACGACTATCGTATGATTCGTTTTTCCCATTGAACCCAATTCTCAGGATCTTTGGTCTTTGGGTTGGGTATCCTCATACATGGCTCATGATTCTATGGACTTTAGTCCCATCCCCCTCGATGTATTCCAGACTCTATCTTTTGCCAAGGCCTTGGTAAATGGATCTATAAGATTATCATTAGATTTAATATAATCTACAATCATGATGTCACTACTCAAATAAGATCGCACAGTACTGTGCTTTCTTCTTATAGGTCTAGATTTACCATTGTAATAACGGTTTTTAACTCTACCAATTGCAGCAATGCTATCACAATGAATTAATATAGGTGGAATTGGCTTTTTTCAAAGTGAAATTTTATATAACAAATCTCTAAGCCAATTTGCCTTTTCACTAGCTGAAGCTAATGCTATTAATTCAGCTTCCATTGTTGAATTAACAATTATTGTTTGCTTTTAAGATTTTTAACAAATGGCACCACTACCTAAGGTAAAAATATAACTAGTGATAGAGAGAGAATCACCTGATTAAGTATTCCAATCGGCATCACTAAAACCTTCAATCACAGTAGGGTATTTTTTATAAAACAAACCATAACTTTTGGTACTAATTAAATATCTCATGACTCGCTCAATTTCTAGCCAATGATCTTTACTATGCTTGCTAGTAAATCTGCTTAGCACTTCTATTGCATATGCAATGTCAGGTCTAGTACAATCAGTAGCATAATGCAAACTACCAATGATGCTAGCATAATCTTTTTGATTAAAAATTTTATCATCATTATTCACAGGAAATAAATGAACACTAGAATCAAAAGGAGTAGCTACACTTTTGTGATCATGAAAATTATATTTTCTCAATATTTTATCAACATAATGTGATTGATCAAGATATATTTCATCACATGTCTTTGTAATTTTCATGCCCAAAATAAAATTAGCCTCACCAAGATCTTTCATATCAAAATGGCTTTTAAGCATATTTTTTGTCTCATTTATAACACACATATTTGAGCCAAAAATCAACATATCATCCACATAGAGGCTAATAATAACATGTAAATTATTCCATGATTTAAAATAAATACATTTATCACATTCATTTGATTTATAACCATTTTCAATCATGCAAGAATCAAACTTTTCATGCCACTGCTTAGGTGCTTGTTTTAAGCCATATAGGGATTTAGTTAGCTTACATACCTTGCTTTCTTGTCCAGGCTCTACAAAGCCTTTGGGTTGATCCATATAAATCTCTTCCTCTAGGTACCCAATTAGAAAAGTAGTCATTACATCCATTTGATGAATTTTCAAATCAAAGATTGCAGCAATAGCAATTAACAATCTATTAGATGTAATTCTCGTTACCGGAGAAAAAGTATCAAAGAAATCAAGATCAGTTTTTTGTTTAAAGCCTTTTACAACAAGTCTAGCTTTAAACTTATCTATTGATCCATCCGGTTTCAACTTTTTTCTAAGAACCCATTTACAACCTATGGTCTTACAACCCGGTGGAAGATCTACTAATTTCCAAGTTTTATTAGAAATTAGAGATTCCATCTCATCATTTACAGTCTCTTTCCAAAATATAGCATCAGGTGATGTTAAGGTCTCTTTTAAATTTTTGGAATTTTCCTCAATGTTAAAAACATAATAATCAGGACCAAAATCATTTTCAACTCTAACACTTTTACTCCTTCTAGGTTCCATTTCAAAATTTTCTTGATTTTGTAAATGTGAAGTAGAAGAACTAGGCTGTGACAAAATATTTTCTTTACCTCCATTATTTTTCAATTTAAAAGGAAATTTTTCTTCATGAAAAATTGCATCACCAGATTCAAAAATTATTTTGTTTTCAAGATCAAAAAAATCTATAGGCTGCACTATTAAATGTATAACCAAGAAAAGCACAGGTAGTAGCTCTTATACCTAATTTAGGTATTTTAGGGTCAGTAAGCCTTACATAAGCAAGACAACCCCATACTCTCAAATATCCCAAATTTGGCTTATGTCCTTTCCATATCTCAAAAGGTGTGATGTGTAACTTTTTATGTGGCACCCTATTCAAAACATGACATGCAGTTAAAATAGCTTCACCCCAAAAATGTAAAAGTGCACCAGATTCAATTAACATGGCATTTGTTAACTCAATTAAAGTTCTATTTTTTTTTTCAGCCACACCATTAAAAGCAGGTGAATATGGTGCAGTAGTTTTATGGATAATTCTCAAAGACTGTACAAATGAGTTGAATGCACTTGATTCATACTCACGGCCTCTATCACTTTTTATTTTTTTTTTATTTTTCTATCGAATTGATTTTCAACTTCTTTTAAAAAATCTTGAAAATTTTCAAAAGCATCACTTTTATTTTTCAACAAATAAATAGTTGTATATTTTGAGAAATCATCAATAAAAGTGATAATATATCTATTTCCTCCACGAGTTAAAATTCCCTCAAATTCACATAAAATCGGAGTGAATTAACTCAAGCAATTTGGTATTTCTTACAACACTTTTATGAGGCCTTTTTGTAATCTTAGCTTGATTACAAGTTTCACATTTTTCAAAATCTTTTGACAATCTTGGAATTAATCTTAAACTACTCATGATTCCCACATATCTACTATTTATATGACACAAACAAGCATGCCAAAAATTAACAAAAGAAAGCATATAAACTGAACTGGTAAATGCTTTATTATTTTTAACATTCAATTTAAACATTCCATCACAAGCAGTTGTCCACAAATAATCCATTTTTAGTGATTACATAATTATCAAATTCCATAGTTTGCTTGAAGCTAGCCTTGTTAAGCAAAAAATTTGACATCAAATTCTTCCTTATGGACGGAGTGTAAAGTATATCTTTCAATGTTAGTACACGTCCAGAAGTGAATTTCAATTCAACCTCACCACTTCCAAGAACCTTGGTTTTGCTAGAGTCACCAAGCATAACAGGTTTTTCTTCTTCAAAAGGAGTGTACAATTTGAACCAATTTTTGTCATAGCAAACGTGCCTATTAGCACCAGAATCTGCCCACCATCCTTCAACATATTGCACCATGTTGATGTCTGTAATCATAGCCACTAAAGGCTCTTCGGTTACGTTAGCCTGTGGGATAGATTCACATTTCTGAAATTTACAAAATCGAGCAATATGCCCACTCTTGCCACAGACAAAACAAGATCTATTAAATTGATCTTGTGAAGGGGGTCCTTGGTTCTTTTTGTAATTTTTATTCGGGTTTCCCCTTCCTTGAGGTGATCTATTATTGTTTTTAAAGGCTTTCTTTTTTGGCTTCAATTGACTATTTCTAGGAAAATGATTTTTGGGCATATTATTATTATTATATGAAATAAGGTTTACCTTTGTGGTGGAACTACCATTGCTCTCTTGTGTCATGAGTGCATCTTGTCCTTTAGCCTCCTCCTCCACACGGATGCGTGTGATCAAAGTTTCCAAAGATGTCTCTTTTTGTTTGTGCCACAAAGTCTTTTGGAACTCCCTCCAAGATTGTGGTAGTTTGTCAATTATGCCGGCTACCACCAAATTGTCTCCAATCTTTATGCCTTCGGATCTCAATTCTGCTACAATCATTTGGAAGTTTTGTACTTGATCCACCACTGATTTTCCATCCACCGTTTGATAACGGAAAAATCTACTAGCAGTATACTACTTTGCACCTGCCTCCTCGGTATCATACTTGCTTTGTAAAGCTTTCCAAATTTTTTTAGCAGACTTGTAAGTTGTATCATAATAATCATAGAAATGATCGGCAAGACAATTCAATAGATAAGAGCGACAATTATATTCATCTTTTGTATACTTATCTATTTTTTCTTGATGGAGAATATATTCTTCATCACTCATCTCATCAGTAGGAACCTTTGACGGATTCTTCTCAGTAAGGATGTAGGCAACTTTGAGAAGGCTCAAGTAGAAGAGAACCTTTCCTTTCCACCTCTTGAAGTGGGCTCCCTTAAAGTGAAAGGGCTTGTTAAGATCTCCAACAGACTCATTTAGTTTATCTCATGTAGACTCCATGTGTTGAATCTTCTTAAAATTGTTGGTGCAAATACAATGATAATGGAAATAACATGAAGAGAAACTGAATAATACTTCTGAATTTTTTATTAATTTAAAGAAAGAAATTACACAGTACTATTTGGACTGAGACGTGGCACTTGCTCTCTTTAAGGAGATTCAAGCCCTTGGTTGGCTAAACTTTGTAACCGGTGCAGACCGTTTCTGACTTGTCTCCCCCAGATAAAACAACTCAAAAAGTGTCGTATGGCTAGAACAACCTCTGCACAAAGTGTTCAAGCCCAAAGCTCCACCAGAAAGAACACCATTTCTTGCCAAGAATCTCTCTATTTTTTTTAGTGTGTATTGCAGTAACTTGGATTGTGTCTGAATTGGTCTATTTATAGGCTCAATGGGTCTCACGAAATTACTACCCAAATTAATCTAATTAATTAGGTCCATTATTCTGATATAGTGGGTGTTACAAGATTAATTGTTGGATATTATTTTTGATGGGCTAGATGAACGTTTTGAGATCAATAATCAATATCACTGAATCAATTTCAAGATTTGTGTTCATAGAGATTTAATGGCAAGCTACAAAGATATATTTTCACGAAATTTGAAGCAAATACCGCGCCATTGTCGGAGTCCACGCCCTTGGAGTTGGAAGAATTGTCCTCCAAATCACGCCGCTTCCTCGACCCACCGCCATGAACACCCCGCTGGTCCAAGCTCATCGGATCGTTACCCGAAACTTCCCGATTCGTCGCACCGTTTACATTGCCGAACTGAGGCCTCCTCAGGCCCATCACCAATTCGCCGCCGCCATTCATCGGCAGAAACTGCCAGATCTCCGACAACTTATACGGCGACCCTTCATTCATCATCGCCGGCGGATCCATTCTGAAAAGTCTTTTCACATTTATATATAAACTCAACTTAACTTAACTTAACTAACTTCAAAATCTCCAAAGCAAAAGCTTAAAAGTGTTGTTTTTTTAAAAATTTCCAAATTTGACACCTCCACCCTTCGCCTCCCCCTTGAGCACGTATCCAGCCCAATATTTGAGACAATCCATGTTAGCTCATTAATCACCACAATTAAAAAGAACAAAATAGTCTCTCTCATTTTCAATATGGGATTAAACATTTTCACTAACTCCTCATCTTCCACATTCATTCTCACATCTTTACATTTATGTTATAAAATTTATTCATTTTAATTATTTAATATTAAAATGCTCCA
Organism: Castanea sativa; assembly: GCF_040712315.1. Taxonomy (NCBI): domain Eukaryota; kingdom Viridiplantae; phylum Streptophyta; class Magnoliopsida; order Fagales; family Fagaceae; genus Castanea; species Castanea sativa. The sequence goes on along the minus strand of NC_134014.1, from coordinate 30,268,156 downwards.
ACAGGGTAAATATACTTGTTTCATCTTGAGAAAAGTAAGCTATAAAGCCCTACATAATACAAACACAAGATTTCTGAGTTGATTCATAGGATCAACGACTTCTACTATGCTTTAGACTATAGCAGTTTCTTAGGGAGTAATAGAATCACTAGTGATGTGGGATGAAAACACTCAACCCGTCCCTGGACGGTCATCACCTCGGCAGCCGTCCAGAAGTTATCCTCAGGACGAGGGTAACGGACAAGGACGTCCAGAGGGTGATAGCGAAGCTACATCCCTCGTCCGTGGGATGCGCACAGCCCTACCCTGAGAGGACTCGTCCATGTAAAGATTCGTGGACTAGGATGTTACACTTGGAATTAACAGGTGCACTCGACGAAGGAATTCCAGGACGAGGGTATCATACTTAGGAGAATCTCCGAATATAATGCGACAATCCCTTATCCCACGCATAACGGTCATGTATCCGTTGTGAAATAGAAGTGTAACTCCTAAACGGTTATGGCAGTTACGTTAAGCCTCCTTGAATCCAGGAGAGGTTCCTATTTCGATAACCGTCTATGAAGGCGCTATATAAAGACTGGTTCAGGCAAGGCAAAGGTATGCGTAATTTCGACTCCAAAAAAGTTGGAACTCCCAAATACATAGTGAGAAGAACTAACTTTACCATCAGAGAGTTTTTGGCCGGCAGCCCCGGTCGCCTTTGATTGGCTTCTTTTTCTTTTTCAGGCCGCAGAGAGAGCAACCGGTCCTATCAAGTCCGAAGCATCCAGCCTACTGATCTTCTTGGCATCATCAACTAGTACCTAAGAATTTCATTCAAAAGTGTGTACGTACCCTTCAACTAACTAGTTTGCATATAACTTATCAAAAACTAATTTGCATATAGGATAAACTTTCCCAAGGAAATAACATGAAAACTGGCTAAAGCTCAAGTCATAGAGGAAATGAAAAGGATTGGAGTTATATGTTGACAAATGTATTTATATTATAAAATAAAACAAACTGGCAAAAGCTCAAGTCATAGAGGAAATGCATAGGATTGGAGTTATATGTTGACAAATGTATTTATATTAAAAAATAAAACAAAGAGAGAAGAAGGGAAACATACTCCAACAACTTAAATGAAGTGTTGGAAGTTTTACAAGTCATGAGTGAGGCCGTAGTCCGTGAGCATGTAGAGATGATTTCCAGGTCATGACTAACATAAAATTTCTGCTAGGTTTGCAGTAATAAACTAAAGCAATTGTGTTTGAAGTCATTTTAACAAGGAAGCAGGTCCACCTGCATTTCATGCAAAATTGAGTTAGAAATCTTTGAGGTTCAAAAGAGTTCTGATCATTTAAAATGATGAAATGCTGTGACTATATTGTGTGTACTCTATTTTGAAAACTGAGATTGCCTATTATAACATTTTGATGGCCATCAGCAGTAATGCTCCTTATCAATTCTTCCTAACACATCATAAAGAAAATGTTTGAATTTAAATTGTTGAGAATGAATCAAATTATTATTATTTTTTTCTATATCAAATCAGCTCACTAATTTTCGTAGGCAAAAAGTCTACTAGCACAACAATTTCCACAACTTTTGCCAGAACTTGCTTTAGTGGTGAGTTCATATGGGTCCACAATTTTATCACTCACAACTCAGTCAAAAGTTGTGGCACCATATTCATTGATTTCATAGGTCAAATTCAAAATTGCTCCTTCCAAGGAGTTTATTTGACTGTTCTATCACATGAATCTTGATAAACAATGTCATCAAAATCCATTGTTCTCTACTTGATTTTTTTTTTCTATAAATAGACACATATATGGTACCATGCACAAAGGAAACAAACAAACAAATATATATATATATATATATATATATATATATATATATATATATATATATATATATATATATATATATATATATATATATATATATATATAGGGTTGGTTTGAAGTTGCACCTAGTGTAATTCTAAGTAATGTTACATCACTAAATATTTTTTAATTGGATGCAAATTTTAACAAATCTACCATTAGATTACATTATCTTTATATATTCTCAATACTTGCATAAAGTGATCAAAGATTAATATATTCTTTGTGATCAAAGATTAATAACCATGTCATTAATCAAAATTTTCATGTTTTTGTAGTATAAAATAATGCATAAAAGATGAGTTTATAGATCAAATAGTAAATAATATCCTTCAATTAACATGAAAATTGGCATGATTGTTAAGAACATATAGAACATATAATTCAATGGTGAGATTTTCAAAATTTGAATTCTATAACAAGTTATTGGGTGGTATAACATTGTTTAGAGTTACACTGGGTGTAACTTGAATCCAGCCTATATATATATATATATATATATAAAATCCGTAGGAATATATAGCTAAAGTTATTTTATTTTCATAACTTTTTCTCTATCCTTTACAATGTATATTTTTCTATTGTTAAATTGTTTACAAGTACTCTATTGGGGGCACCACAATTTGACTCCCTACAATCGCTAAAGCAGGCCTGCATGGTGTGATGTTGAAGACCATAAAAGATTTAAGTGTCTTCCTCATCGCCAATTGGTTTTGAGGTGGAATGTTATAGTTCACAGTTAAACAAATAGTATCAGAGCCATGGTCATGGGTTTGAGTCACGGGAGCTACAACCACTTTAAAAACAATCCCGTGTATGATGTCAAAGACTAAAAAAGATTTGAGTGTGTCTTCCTCATCATCAATTGATTTTGAGATGGAATGACATAGCTCATGGTTTGACATACTCCACATTCACATTCACATTCACATTCAAATTCAAATTCAAATTAATTGACAATTTAAGTATTTGAGTTCGCCACAGCCAGCCTAGCCATCATCGTAGCTTTCTCATAACTTGATTGGCTAATAAAGTTGGCAACCACCACCACCCCTTGAATACTCTTCCACACATCAAGCAGCCTTTGATCCAAAGAGCTAATCTTCTTATTTAAACCCTCCTGCTTTTTAGCCATATATGAAATCAGCATTGCATCTATCCCAATCTTCAAATAAACCGCATAGCTCAGCTCAATAGGTAACCATTGAGGTTATAGCACTAGCTCCAAACAAATTGATCGATCTCAAAGTTGTATGCGCACCATGTTTGCCTCCATTGCTTTATCTTTTAAAACATATATAGAGCATAGCTAATAACAAAAGGATAATATTTAGTTTACAACACTATATTTAGGTTAGATAAAAGGATCAATGTACTTACTTAAGATACATGCTGAGCAATTGAATTTCCAAGATCCACTTTACGATATTTGAACGATAATAATTTACCAATTTTCACAAAGAAAAGACGGAAGACATCGCAAGGCTGTCAAAGAAAGTTCAACAAGTAAATACAATGAGAACACCTCTTTCAATAATAAATCCTCACTCCTATGGATCTATATCAAATTCATGAATCATCCCAAGAATTTTTCTTTTTGATTGTATAATTTATACTTATTATGTAATCCACAACACAAAATCGATGGTTATTCTATTTTCATATCAATTAGATCCCAAAGTACTGTACCAGTGTGTGTGTGTATATATATATATATATTTCCATTTTGGTAATTTACATCTCAAATTACGATTTTAATAAGTGCTAATCAAATGCTCAGTTTTTTTTCAAAAAAACATTTTTAATAGCTTTTACCAAACACTATACATTTTTAAGAAAAAATCCAATTTCATATTGCACTTTATAAAACAACTATTTTTTCAAAAAAACTGAGTTTTTAAAAGCTGCATCAAAATTACCCCAAGTCTTCTTTTCTTTAAAAGGACCCATTCCTATAGATTGACTTGTCTAGGTAGAAGAAAATGCCCTAGATGCTTTTCCATGACCATTGCCATTATACTTCTCAATACACCAAATACTAATATACTCACTGGGTCACTCTCAGTCTCAATTCCGATTAAGCCATAGTCCTGAGTTTAAGGATGCTGTGAATGGCAAGCTCAAACAAAAGATGAACTCAACCTAGTTTGAAACCACCCTTAAATAAATAAATAAAGTTTGGGTTTAGGGTTTTGAATTTAACACTTAATCCCTTGCCGTATTGTCTTATGCGTAGACTATTAAACATACATAAAAATAACAATAAATGGCTTATATAAAATCCTAAAACTTGTTTTCTTTCTTCTCTCTTGTCTCTCTTTTTCTCTTCTTTTCACCTCTCTCTTAATTAACCCTAATTCTCATAGTTTACAATTAACCTTCACCTAACTACACCAATACCAAATTTCACAGGATTCAACCTAAACCTGTGCCAAATTTCCCTTCGTGTATTTTTCTACACAAAAGTAGAAACTACTTCCCCCCAATCCTCATTAAATTCCAAATATCAAATTTCTGATAAGTAGTTAGTGGCCACATAATTGAGTCCACGAAAAAAACAAAAAACTAAAATTACACAATTAATGAACATACAAATTAAAGACCCAAAACAATTGCAATTCATAGATGCCACTACACCGAGAAGAGTTAGCTTGTATGGGGATAAAATGTTTCAAAGAATGCCCCAAAGTTTGAGAAAAAATTTCAGAATATTCCAATATTATTTAGTTCCAAGTACTTTTGGAATACATCTTGTATGAAAAATACAGCTTAAGAGTTGAAATTACTCTCTTTTATGAGTTATGACTAATTAATTTTAGATGATGGCTTTCTCATCAAAAAGAATGATTAGGATGATGAAATCCACTGATCTCCTTGAATGAAATTCTCAACGGAATATGTTTGAACGTGTTCTGCAGGAATTTGGTTACTCCAGTTTACCCTTCGGGATGGAGTAAAACCCGGTCCAGAATTCCCAAATTCCCCATAATAAAGCGTTGGCAAGGCAAAACCGGCGTCATTCCATGACAGCCAGCCTTGTGGTGAAACAAGATCTTGTAAGTTGCTCTGTATGTAAACTGTTCTGGAGTACTCCTTCCATGGCCTCCCCAAGAAATTGCTGTGTATTTCAGGATTGGTAGCGCCATGGTACAACTTCATGTATTCCTCGGTGCCGTTAATCAAACAATTATAAAAAACATAACCTGTTGATTGGGCAGGGTCTGTTCTGCCATGTGCAGTCATGTAATTCCTTCCGCCTTTTTCTGGAGCAGCTTGCCGAGGTTTGACTAGTATTTGGCAGTCTTGGAAAAAAGCCGCAGCGTTTCCGAAAACAAAATCTACGTTGCCTACGATGCGGCATGATTTGTAGAATTGGCGGAGGGTCTGAGCAAAGAGAGTATCTTGATTGCCTAGGAATTCACAGTTTTCAATGACAGATAAATCGCTGCTTGATTTGAAGGCTACTGCTTGGTGGGATTGGTTGTCTTTATCAGCACCGGCTGTGTTCTGGAATGTGAGACCGCTGGCCATGAATCCATCGCCAAGAACGGCTGCCCCAGCAAGCAAGCAAGCAAGCAAGATGATTAATTTATTTTTATCAAAACAAACATTAATTACATTACATTAGAATCATCAAAGTAACTTACCAACTGTAGCACTAGAAGAGGTAGAAATCCCAGGCTGGCCCACAGCCAAAGAGCCTGTAATGACCGTTTTACCTATCCCATCTCCCAAAAACACGACGTTCTTCTTCTCCAACGGAACTCTTACTATCTCCTCATAAACCCCTGCCTTAATTCTTATCACAAACCTCTTTCCATCAACAGTGTTGTTGGGCGCTGCGTTCACCGCATCCTGCACCTTCTTATAAGACCCACCACTTCCGTCCTTACTCACCGTCACGTCCACCTTCAAGTTTGCTGGAACCCCGCCTTTAAACCCCGCAATACCACTGCCTCCACTACCAGACTTCGCATTCACTGCCCCCCAAAACCCATCACGCTCGGTCCTCGGTGGAGTCCACGAAGCGGTGTCGTTTCCGAAATGGTCGTACGAAAACAACAGGCTCAGCGTGTTGCTCGTAATGTTTATCAACGAGTTCACCATCAAAAGCGTCTCGCCCGCCAACTTCGTGTCGTTTATGTTCTTGAGAGCTGAGCCGCAGTCGGTATGGTGAAGAAGGGAAGCGCTCATCCAAGTTCTAGCGCTTTTGAGGTTGCCACGTGGGAGAGCGTCATTGGCGGTATTAGAGATCCGGTAAAGTGAACTTTTGAGAACGTCAAGACAGTTGTTCGCGGCAATTGTGCGGTTTTGGTCCCCTGCGGCGGAGTTTAGGATGGCCTTCACCTTTGATTGGACTGCACGGGCAGTTTCAGAGGTGACAGAGAGTGATGAGTAGATGAGCTGGAGAGGAGTTGGGTTTGGAGGGAGTTTGGAATTCGATAACGAGCTCACGCATAGCTCAGGCAAGCGAGTAGCTGCTTTACAGAGTTGTTGGATAGAAGAGGTAGGGGTAGGTGTAGCATTGGTGTCCTGCTGCGAGGCAGAGGAGAGACAGAAGAGGGAAATTAGGAAGAAGACAAAGAGACTAGTGGACATGGTCATATGTGAGTGAAGGCTGAGCTGATTATGGTTTTCTGTGATGATGAATGTATGTTGATTGTCATGGTGAATGTGTGTGTGTGTGTGTGTGTATATATAGTATGGCGAAGTGGATGATGGAATTAGGGGCAAAGATCATGGAGTATATTCTTGGTAAGGACTACAGTATTTAACATTTGAATAATTCTATTCAACTCAGAAATTAGGGGAAAATAGTCAAATTAGAAAACTGGCTTCTCGGGGTGTGTGTGTGTCTGACTGAGTCCCCGGGTTCATTTTGCCGTTGTGGGAAGTGGGAAGTGGGAAGTGGAAAGTGCAGCGAGTGATGAGTCTCTGTGTGTTGTCGTCGGTGAAGGACGAATTCGACAGAAGGAAACTATTAGGAGTTTTGGAGGTTTGGGAGAGATACAAGGAAGGACAGACTCATTTGATTGGGTGGGTCAGCTGTGTAATTAGTTGGTAAGTTGAAACCTCTTTATTTTTTTTATTTTTTTTTATTTTTTTTTTTTTTACCATTACTAAATTATAGTGTCCAGCTTTTTTTTACTTCACCTTTAGTTTTTTTTTTTTTTTTTATTATGTCCCGTATTTTAGAATCTTGTTTTTAGCAAGTGTATTTGTATCTAGATTTTTTTTATTATTAGAAAAGTCATATGACTAAAATTATATATAAATAGTTTTTTCAGTTGCTACATAATAGGTCCAAACAAGATAGTCTCAACTGTATTTGGAGTTAAACTTGTTCCAAATAAAAATCAAGACAATTGAATAATATCAAAAATTAAATTTCTTTAATAAAATAATTGCATAACTGCAAAAAATCTTCTAGGTTTTAGGTTGGTTGTCAAAGCACTCCTTGAAGTTGCAATTTTCATATTCTTTAAATTGACTTTTAGGACTTACTTTTATTAGCTTTTATAGATGGAAAAATCATGTGACTATCACGTAACGTAAATCATGAGGTTTCATATTAAAGTGGTCATGTGATGGTCATGTGATTTTTTTTTTCCATAGAAGTTAACAAAAATTACTCTCAAGATCAAAGCCGGGATGGTTTTTATGGTAACTTTTTTAGATTTTTAAAATGATATCTTAAATTACCTACAATAAAAAAAAATTAATTCTTTTATGGTAAATTTTTTAGATTTTTAAAATGATATCTTAAATTACCTGCAATAAAAAAAATTAATTAATTTTTTTTGAGAAACTTTAATTTTTTATTTATTTTATAAATCATACTCAGAGGTTTAGGGGGGGGGGGGGAGGGGGATTTAAACGTGAATATTTCCATTGAAAATATTGGGAGATCCCAACTAGTTGAGTTACAAAATTCTCGGCTTTTTTGAGAAACCTAACCATTTAATAGTTGAAAATGTTTTATTAAGTGCATCTTTTTAAAATAAAAGCTATAAAGGCTTTTTTTTTTTCATGGCTACCTATTGTGGGGACCCGAGGACCAAAGATTAGAAGCGTCACTGTAGCCTTCAGTTGTTCCTCACAAAGAGGCATTTATAGCCGGATGAGTGAGGTTGCCTGAGGAGAGAATGGGAACTGACAGAGCGTCCTTGGGGAGTATCAGAGGTGAAGGTGTGCGCCTTAATGGTTAAACAAGATATTTGTGGGAGGTTTCTTGTAAACTCTCACCTGTTCCCCTGTATTAAATGGCTGGCAACAGCTTTATTAGCTGCATTAATAAGGAAGTGACCTGAATAATAAATCCATAGCTAAGCAGCTCCTTCCACCACCTTCAGCAGAAGTCTAATGGGACAAGTGTCCTAAGGAGATTTAGGGGGATTGAAGATGGATGGTTAGGATGCAAGAAGCCATGGAGTATATAAAGGAAATGGACTCTCATATAAAGGGGATCCAGAAAGAATCAAGGAAAAAAGATTAGAGCTAGAACAATAATTAGGAGAAAGAGAGTGAACAGTGTATGTAACAACCAAGAACATTGTCCTCGGGCAAGCTTGTAAAGACCCATCTATACATTTAAATCTTAGACTTCTGATTCTTCCTTCTCTATCTGTGTCTTCGGGCGAAGCCCAAACTTGTTCATCCCATTCTCTTTACAAATATCTATTGACTTGGGCCGGGTTTGGGAACATCAATCTCACTATTCTAAGTGGGCTTGGGCAACCAAGATTTCGTGCTCTTACAATTGGTGCCATTTGGGGGAAACAAGGTTTTGTTATGGCTTTGTTCTGGTAAGTCATGGCTAACCCGGAGCAAAATAGAGAAGAATCTGTTGCTTTATAAAGGGAGAATCTGTTTGTTAATCTGGAACAGAGGAGAGATAGGCACCATACACCAAGTGTTGTGGTAGAATCATACCATATGCAACGCACTGAGAGGAGTCATTCAAGGTTAGGGAGCCAAGTTTCGCATAATCAAGAGACACGAAAGTTGCAGCGTGAGAGAGATCACATGCGCAAGAAACTGCGGCGTAGGAAGCGTGGTAGGAGGAATCCATCACCCTCACCAAGTGATGGATCGGAAGGGAGTAGAGATCGCTCATACTGCCCGAGGTCTAGAACCCCACCCAGTGAATCCTTTTCAGTATCTTCACATCAGGATAAACCGAAGAAGGGCAAGTACAAGTACGAGCAAGGGTCATCTCACCATAGCATGGGGAATGACGCAATGAGCAAAGCACTTCAACAAATCTCTAAATCACCCTTTGTTAGGGGGATCAACAGGGCCAAGCTTCCCCATCGATTTTCGCAGTCAACTTTTACCATTTACAATGGAAGGTCTGACCCTGTGGAGCATATCAGCCACTTCAATTAGAAGATGGCAGTTCATTCTGGCAATGAAGCCCTCATGTGCAAGGTTTTCCCTTCTAGCCTCGGACTCGTGGCTATGCGATGGTTTGACGCTTTGGAAGAGGGGTCAATAAGGTCCTTTGAAAAGATGACAAAGGCATTTGGTGCTAGATTTATAATATGCAGTAGAGTTCCTAAGCCCTTAGACTCTCTTTTGTCCATGGCAATGAGGGAAGGTGAGACTCTTAAGAATTATTCGGACAGATATTCAGAAACGTACAATGAAATAGATGGAGATTTCGAGGACGTGGCAATGAGAACTTTCAAGGTAGGGCTCCCAATAAAGCATGAGTTGAGGAAATCACTAACCATGAAGCCTACCCTTCGTATGCGCTAGCTTATGGATCTCATTGATAAGTATAAACGAGTGGAGAAATATTAGACCCAAGGAAAGGGTAAAGCTAAGGTGTTCCTAAAGAAAAAGGATCCTCGGGGATCAGGATATCATAATAACTGTCCTAGAAGGGACTTCCCCAATTGGACATCATCAACGGGGGCTCAGGTGGTTAACTCATCATTTAAAGAGCCAACCTATCAGATATTGGAGAAGATAAAAAATGAATCATATTTCAAATGGCCCAATAAGATGGGTGGGGATCCGTCTAGGAGGAACCAGAGCCTTTGCTGCCATTATCATCAGGAAAAAGGGCACAAAACAGAGGATTTTAGGACTTTGCGAGATTACCTAGGTCTACTGGTGAAGGTAGGAAAGCTAAGTCAGTACTTGCACCAGCCAACAGGTTAGATCGGGCATTCAGGAGTTGGGTATCAGAGGGGTGTAGCTCCTCGGCCAACTTTGGGCACAATTAATGTGATTTTCGCTAAACCTAGGGGCAATGCTGGGACCAGTTCGGGGGTCATGTCTATGGTTGTAGGCCCTGATTCAGATGATAGGAGCCAGGCTCTCAAAAAGGCCAAGGTGGTGGCGACCCCCACTTTGGGTTTTTTAATGGAGGATAAGAAAGGAACACTCCAGCCACATGATGATGCCTTGGTAGTTACCATAAGGATTGGTAGGTATGATGTAAAAAGAGTATTGGTAGACCAAGGAAGTAGAGCGAAGATCATGTACGTTGACTTGTATAAAGGGTTAAACCTAAGGCCCGATGACCTAAAGAAATATGACTTGTCGTTGGTGGGCTTTGATGGGAGGATGGTAGTCCCTCGTGGGATGATAAGGTTACCTATGCAGGCTGGAGACGAGGAGGTGCAAGTCAGTTTTATTGTAGTTGAGGCCTATTCTCCTTACACAGCTATTTTGGCTAGACCATAGCTTCATGCTATGGGTGCGGTGTCCTTAATTCTACATCTGAAAGTCAAGTATCCTACACAAGGAAAAGTAGGGGAACTCGTTGGTAGCCAGACAATGTCTGGTGGTAGCCATTACATAGCATCATGTGGATCCTGTTACGATGGAAAAGGAGCAAATCCCATAGCAACTAGAAGGTCCCGAAGTGGGACTTGGGACCGAGTCGCATGGAGTGTTGTCTGAGGAACTTGAAAGGGTTGTGATTGGATGAGATGAAGAAAAATACTTTAGGTGGTGTCTCAATTTCCATCCTTGGAAAAGGTAGCGTTGGTGAAAATTTTGGAAGATAATATTGACATGTTTTCCTGGAGTACTTATGAAGTACCCGGGATAGATCCTGAGTTTATATGTCACTGGTTGAACGTGAGTCCAGAGGTGATCCCACAAAAGCAACATCCTCGGTGTTCATCAAAAGAGCATGTTGAGGCAGAAAGGGTAGAAATGAATAAACTTAAGCAAGCAAGGGCGATCAAAGAAATCCTTTACTCCGAATGGTTGGCTAATGCCGTGGCGGTAAAGAAGAAGAACGGGAAGTGGCGTGTGTGTGTAGACTTTACGGATTTGAATAAAGTTTTTCCGAAGGACCCCTTTCTTGTTCCTCAGATTGATCAACTGGTAGATGCCACAATTGGACATCCTCAGATGTGTTTCTTAGATGCCTTCCAAAGGTATCATCAGCTACCTTTAGCATTATCTAATCAGGAAAAAACTGCTTTTCGCGCTCCCACTAGAAATTACCATTATCATGTGATGCCCTTTGGCTTTAAGAATGCAGGATCCACATATCAAATAATGGTGACATTAATGTTTGAGTCACAAATTAGGAGGAACATAGAGGCGTACATTGATGATATGGTGATAAAGAGCAAGCAAGTTGTAGAGCACTTAGCTAATTTGGGGGAGGTGTTCTCGGTGTTGAGGGAACATGGGAGACGCTTAAATGCATCTAAGTGTTCTTTTGGGATCAGCTCGGGAAAGTTTCTAGGCTACATGAGAGCACATAAAGGAATTAAAGTCAATCCTGATCAGATTAAGGCCATTAATAGCTTGCATCCTCATTGGAACCCTAAGGAGGTACAATAGTTAATAGGAATGGCAGCAATTCTCAATAAGTTTATCTCTCGATTAGCAGATAGGTGTCGTCCATTTTTCTAGCTCCTCCACAAGTGGAAGTACTTTCAATGGACCGAGGAGCGTGTGTTGGTCTTTGAGGAACTCAAGCAATATTTGTCACGCCCTCTAGCCCTTTCTAGGCCCAAGAAAGAGGAAGTACTATATGCGTATTTGGCAGTCACGAATTATGCCGCTAGTCTAGTTCTGGTCGGTAATGAGAGTGGGGTACAAAGACCTGTATACTATGTTAGCAAGTCCTTGCATAAAGCTAAGACACGTTATTTCCCCTTGAGACGATGGTGCTGGCCATTGTACACGCCACGAGAAAGCTTCCACATTATTTTCAGGTGGATACTGTGGTGGTGCTCACCTAGCTTCCTTTACAAGCACTCTTACAAAAATTAGACTACACAGGCAGAATTACTAAATAGGGAACCATGTTGGGTGAATATGATGTCGGATATATGCCTCATACTGCCATAAAAGGACAAGTCTTGGCACATTTTGTGGCGGAGTTTACTGAGAGTGTGGACAGTGAGAAAAAAGGAACAGTTGATGTTATGACAGCCTCAGCCTTTGTTGTTCCCACTTGGGAAGTGTACATTAATGGAGCTGCTAATCGAAAAGAGGCAAGGGTAGGGATTGTGTTGGTAAACCCTAAGAAGCCTGTAATGGAAAAATCATTGCGGTTGGGTTTTCTAGTTATGAATAATGAAGCTGAGTATGAGGCTCTGTTGGCTGGAATGGCAATGGTTGATCAATTAAGGGGAGAAATTGTAGAGTTACATTTAGATTTGCGGCTGTACTGGGCCAAGTCAATGGGTAGTTTAAAGCTCGAGACGAATGAATGCAAGGATATTTTGCTAAAGTTAGACAAGCTCAGGTTCATTTCAAGAGCTTTATGCTAAAGCAAATCCTGAGAAGACAGAACTCTCATGCAGATTCTTTGACCATGCTAGTAATGTCCCTGGGGTAAAATTTGCCCCGGGTCGTTATTGTTGAAGACATGGCTAATTCTAGTCTTGTGAAGAAGCCCTTGGTGGGTGTGCACAGTATTCAGGTTGGACCAAGTTGGATGGACCCCTTGGTTACTTTCTTGAAACAAGGGCTGTTACTCGAGGATAGGGGCGAGGTAAAGAAGATATGTAGGAAGGCTCCCTGTTATTAGTTGTCCGAGAAACAGAAGTTGTACAAACGGTCCTATTCAAGATCATATCTGTTATGTATGCATCCTGAGGTAGTGGAACCCTTGTTAGAGGAACTGCATGAGGGAATTTTTGGAAGTCATATTGGTGGGAGATCGTTGGCCTATTGAGCCATTACTCAAGGATATTGGTGGCCAAGCATGCAAAAAACTTCCCAAGATTATGTAAAGAAATGTGATTAGTGCCAGAGGCACTTCCCAAATATTCATCAGCTAGGAGGGGCCTTAAACCCACTTTCCAGTCCTTGGCCATTTGCTTAGTGGGGCTTGGAAATTGTGGGGCCATTCCCACGTGCCAAAGGAAATCGAAGATGGCTCCTCATAGGGATGGATTATTTTACTAAGTGGGTGAAGGCAAAACCTTTGCTAACATCAGGGATGTGGATGCTAAGAGGTTTATTTGGGGAAACATTATCACCAGGTTTAGGGTCCCACATGCATTGATCTCGAACAACGGGCTTTAGTTTGATAGTAAGGCCTTTCGAAGGTATTATGACGAGTTTGGAATTAGAAATAGGTATTCTACTCCTGCTAATCCACAAGGGAATGGGTAGGCCAAGGCTACAAATAAGGCCATAGTATCTAGGCTAAAGAAAAGGTTAGATGATGCCAAACAAAGATAGGTAGATAAACTGCCCCACATGTTATGGACTTATCGCTCTACACCCTGACAATCAACTAGAGAGACTCCTTTCTCAATGACCTATAGGGCTGAAGCAATGATTCCCATTGAATCATGATTCCCAACCTTGAGAATTGAACAGTTTGGTGTTGAGGGTAATAATGGCGTATTGTCCACTAGCTTGGAAGTGGTTGAGGAAAGGAGAGAGGTAGCTACGGTGAAGATGGCTCATTACTAGCAAAGGCTCAAGCAAGGATATGATAAGGGAGTGAAACTGAGGCCATTAGCCCTAAGAGACTTAGTCTTAAGAAAGGTTGTAGGAACAGCGAGGAATACATCCTGGAGGAAGTTAGGCCCCAATTAGGAAGGCCCATACTGGATAACATCAGTGGTAGGGATTAGGGCTTATTACTTGGAGGATTTGGATGAAAATGTGGTTCCAAATCCTTGGAATGTAAACAATTTACATCGTTACTATTATTAATAATATGATGTCCTCTTCATTCGTTACTAGTTTATTTATGTATTATTGTAGATGTGGCTCAACTCCTAATTACCTGATGTGAAATTTTCTAAGTGTTAAACAGAATCTTGGTCATACTTGATTTCTCGGACCACGTACCTTAGGTAAATTAATGCTTTTCTATCTTTATAAGTGTTAAATAGAACTTTGGTTATGCCAAGTTCCTCGGACCACGTACCTTGAGTAAATTAATATTTTTCTATCTTTCTAAGCGTTAAATAGAACCTTGGTCATGCCTGGTTCCTTGGAGCACGTACCTTGGATAAATTAATGCTTTTTTACTGTGCTAAGAGATCCTTGGTCATGTCTGGTTCCTCGGACCACATATCTTGGGTAAATTAGTGCATGATCCATCTGCAGTGGATGACTAAGACCCTTGTCATAAAACCTAATTGAAGAAATATCCATTAGCATCACTTAAAGCATTTGCAAGTATATCCATGAGATACTCTTGGGTAAATTAACCTTTATGTGGAAGTTTCTAAGTGTTAAACAACACCTCGGTCTTGTTCGACTCCTCGGGTCACAGACCTGGGACCAGTTAACTCTTATGTAAAATTTTCTAAGTGTTGAGTAAAATCATAAGTCTTGCCTATTTCATCAAATCATAGGTAATGAGTGGATGGGTCTACTAGCTTTCTAAATTCAAAGTAAGGTAAGGGTTGCTTGAAATTTTTATTAAGTGATAGAATGCTGTTACAAATTGCCCTAAATGTTAGTTCGATAACTTTCTTTAGGTTTATTCGAGATTGAATAGGATGATTAGATAAAGGCTAGCACGTTCCAAATAGTACTAAAAAAGGGAAATAACATAAGATATGCTTAGACAAATTAGACTTAAATAAATGGAAAAGTGCACAATAAGAATTGAATGTGTTCATTGAAGTTCAAGAGTCGGATTACAATAGAGGAAAGATGGGGCATCAACTAAGCTTAGGCCCAATTACAAAATTATCTAAAAACTCTTAATCTATGACTAAGTGAGGTTGAAGTCTCTTATTCTTCTCTTTATCCTTCTCCTTCTCCTTCTTCTTGCTCTTTAGCTACCCCACTTCAGTTGCCTCCTCTGATTCAACGTCCACAACAGTTACAAGAGGTGGTTGATCTTGCTTTTTCTCTGTAGTAGGTGTGACAGTTGGAGTGGTGGTAGGCTAGGCTGAGGTGAATGCAGAGCTAGGGTCAACAGAAGACTGAGGAGGGGCAAGGTGTAAAGCTAGAGGATAGTTTACTTGATCATGAGCTTTAAGCTCTGATTTAGTACTAACCTTAGCTGTAGTGAGGGCCTGGCCCCATTCCTTTAAGCAAAAGGCCCGAGCAACATCCCGGAGCTGGGCTGTCAAACTTTGGGCAGTCTTGGTTATGCTCGCGACATAGGCTGCTTGCTCAGCCTTAGCCTTCTCAGCGACCTTGGCCTCCAGCTGTTGTTGTTGCTATTTGACCTTTTCCATGGCCAGGGCCAACTGACTCTCAGCCTCTTTTTGGGCTGCCAAGGCCTCTGTAGTCTGCTTTTCAAAATTGGTTAAGGTGGACTCAGCATCTTTCCTATACTTCTCCACCTCAGCCAAATGAAACAAAGTTTCTTTAAATCTCTGCTCTGCCTTGGCCTAGGCCTTCTTGAGGGACAAAAAGACCTCCATCTTCCTTAGAGATTGAAGTTCATGCATATTCTCGAAGAGGAGAAGGGCCTTCTCAAGGCATTTAGAGAGAATGTCTGATCTTCCTTGCTGAGTGTCCCTTAAGGTAGCATCACTCATGACGGGGTTCCTCGAGCTCAGCATGAATGTTGGTTTCTAGGGGAAGGCCTTTGGTGGTTGTCTCCCCTCTGAACCCTTGAAGGTCCCAGTAGAGGCACCTTTCTTCTACTGAGCCCTTGTTGTTCGGGGCTCCTTGGTGGGGGGCTACTGGGACGAGCGTGAAACCTCCCCCACTTCAGCCCCTTCAGACCCTTTGCCTCCTTGACCCCTTTTTCCCTTTTTGTCTGTGGTGTCACTAGAAGACGCACATTTGGGAGTAGAATTTGGTGGTTGGGGCACCACCGGTAACACCAGAATCCCTAGCGTGGGCTTTGAGCAAGGCCAAGAGGTCTGGAGTCTTTTCCTCAAGCACCATTCCTTTTGGGATATTGGCTTCCTCTTAGCTGGTGTTGACTCGAGCAGGTAGTAAATGGTGGTGAAAGGGGGCGGGAGTGTCCTTGGGATCTTCTTGCTAGTAAAAGACCTTAAAGTCTTTATCTGTGACTTCTTGAGTGGGCTTCGGACTAAGATCCTCTACTTTGTCGTCTAAAGGAATGGGTTGCTCCTAGGAGTAAAGAAGCTTAGTTATGAGCGAGGCTGGGAGTTGAGCGTCTTGAGTTCCGGATGAAGGAGGCTTTGTTGTCCGGAAGCCGTGAACTGCTACATCAATCAAAGCTAACTTAGGGTCCTTAGCTTTAATTACATGCTTGGGACTTTGGAAGCGTTTGGAAATGGAGCTAAACTTGAGGATCATGTGTACCGCCTGAAGTTGACCGTCCTTATGAAGGAAAATCTCTAATCTGAGGATTCGATTTAGATCGGGAAAGTTCACGAAGTGCTTGTTCGAGGCGATGTGATGTTCGTCTACCAATAAATATGGAACATCAGTTATGTATTAGGGAAAGATTCTTATAAAATTTATTCTTTACAAAAATGAAAAAATCCTACGCACATTTAATGTATGTGGGAACCCTACTTGGTTCCCCCTCTTAGGTGGGACAGTGCAATCCATCATCCTAGTTTCCTGAGACGATGAAAAAACCCTCGTCCATAACCTTGTTTAACTCAAGCATACACGAAATTAGCTTAACGGCTAGGACCCTACATTTGATGTAGTAGTTGGTTTCCTTCCCTTTTTGCCCCCTTTGACAATTGTATGCCCAAGTCACATCATGCCATGTAAGATTGGTCCCCATATTACGGTTTATCATATCTACACTACCGAGGACCCTAAATATGTTGGGGGTGTATTGCGTAGGAGTCAACCTAAAATTTATAAGGAAGTCCTAGTGACCTTACCCATGGGGATTTCCATCCTGCCTTCTATGAAAGGCGATCATCAAAATTACCATTGAGCCTGGAGCTCTGCTCATAACCAACCATTCTCCTAAGTCACAATGTTGGAGTACAAAACCATCAAGGATTCTATATTTGGCCTTAAAGGCAGTCATGCCTTCGGGTGTATCTACTCTCTTAGTAAATGTACTCATGGATTCTTATGGTGTGGGTAATGAAGAATCTAAGTATAAAAATAAATGAATTTGGAAGCACCTACAGGCAATAGAAAAATCTCTCCTCGGACTGCTGCTTCAACAAAAATTACAAAATGGATAAATGGGGAAAAGTTATCTCCAACCCCTCCTTTTATAGAGGTGAAAAATGAGCAGTAAATTTTGCTCATAAATTTGGGTGTACGAGGACTGAAGGATCATCATCTCACCGTAGAATGTGGGCAGACAAGGAGCCGCCTGAATGACACATCGTGGATACCGAAGCGTCAAGATCATGTTGAGGATAGGTGAAGAGACGTTACCACGTGGGAACGTGTTCGGCATGTACGGACTGTGGTAGTACTACTGAAACTTTACTTTTTACCTTAGAGGTAGTAGCAAGGATTTAGGGGGCTATTATGGAGACCCCAGGACCAAAGATTGGAAGCGTCACTGTAGCCTTCAGTTGTTCCTCACGAAGAAGCATCTATAGCTCGAGGAGTGAGGTTGCCCGGGGAGAGAATGCGAAATGACAAAGCGTCCTTGGGGAGTATAAGAGGTGAAGGTGGGCGCCTTAAGGGTTAAACAAGATATTTGTGGGAGGTTTCTTGTAAAGTCTCACCTGTCCCTCCGCATTAAATGGTTGGCAACAGTTTTATCAACTGTATTAATGAGAAAGTGATCTAAATGGTAGATCCACAGCTCAGCAGCTCCTTCCACCACCTTCACTAGAAGTCTAATGGGACATGTGTCCTAAGGAGATTTAGGAGGATTGAAGATGGAGGGCTAAGATGCTAGAAGCCATGGAGTATATAAAGGAAGAGACTCTTAGATAAAGGGGATCCAGAAAAAATCAACGAAAAAAAATCAAAGTTAGAACAGTAACTGAGCGAAAGAGAGTGAACAGTGTATGTAACAACCAAGAACATTATCCTCAAGCAAGCTTGTAAAGACCCATCTACACATTTAAATCTTAGACTTCTAATTCCTCCTTCTCTATCTGTGTCCTCGGGCGAAACCTAAACTTGTTCATCCCACCCTCTTTACGAATATCTATTGATTTAGGCTGGGTTTAGGAACATCAATCTCACTACTCTTTGTGGGCTTAGGCAACCAAAATTTCGTGCCCTTACACTTATGAATTATTATAATCATTTAGATTAGAATGATTCCATTTTTAGGTGTTTTAATATTAATTTTTTATTTAATTTTATATTCACGAACGAATGGTGAAAAATTAATAAACCAATTAATACATAATTATGATCGTGGTAGGTAGGGCTGTTCACAGGTCAGGTTGGAGATCAAGTTTGGAGCTGACCCATACTCGACTCGATTGAGTCAGGTGATTGAGAATTGGACTCATATTAGACCGAATATATGGATTGGACCTAGTGTTTTGGGTCGATTGGGCAGGTCAAAATCATCAGTTTGGCGGCTTTGGGTTACACATTAGGCAATAAAATGTACAAACAAATTATCAATAAATGAACCAAACAAATGATCAATAAAAACACAAATCAAATAAACGAAGAAAAAATGTGTTAGGGTTCCAATTTTTTAAAGTTTGGGTTTTAATTTTTTAAGTTAATGTTTCAAGTGTGATAAGTGATAACTTAAATCTATGACCAAATAAATCAAATCAATAACTATAAATCTTTGAGTTTTAAGTCATTTGAACAAACTATAAACTCATATCTCAAATTAGAAATAAATAAAAAAGATGAGAAATGAAGAAGATATATTGAGTCTTAACCCATTTTGACTGCGGTGGAAAGAAAGTGAGGTAGTGACATGGTGATGGCGGAGGCTGCTAGAAAGGAGTCTAGAGATCAGAGAGAGCTTGAAAAGTGCAAAGTGAAAATGAGAGAGAGAGAGAGAGAGAGAAAGAGAGAGAGATCCAAATTTTATATTTTTAATTTGAGTTGTTGTTTTTTATTTTGCATGTAAGTCTCATACTAAGTGCAAGAACACTTTATACAACTTGCCTAGAAACTAATGAGAGAAGAAATAATAACAATTTTTGAAGATAGGTGGTAGATTTTCTACCATTGAGGGTAAAACATGTGGGGAAAGATCTTAAACCTTATTACTTTGTCTAAAAATTGGTGAGGATTGAAATAAATTTAATTTTTGAAGATAAGGTGGTAGATTTTCTACCAATGAGAGGAAGACATATGGGGTAGAGAGAAATTTATAACACATTTCAATATACTTCGATCAGGTTGGGTTATGCAGGTCTTAATTTCTATAAACCGCCACCCGAACTGAAGTTTTGGTTTTTAAAGGAAACAGATTCATATCCGACCAACCAGGCCATTCGAATCCACCTATTGGGCTTCGGTTCAGTTAGATTCGGTCAGTTTGGTAGGGTCCCTGGCTCGCTGGATAGCCCTAATGGTGGGTGTGATATCTTTAAATATATATATACATATATAAAGAAAATTTTATTTTATATAAATATAGAAATAATTTTTTTAAAAATAATATTTATTTTAATATTAATGATATTACAAAATTTAAAAATAATTATATTATCTATAAATCAATTAAGATATTCAAGAATCTTATAACTCAACTAGCAACTTTTTTGTGTTTCCATAAAAAATATTTCATGTTCAAATCCTCCATCTTTAAGTATCAAATTATCAAATAAATAAGTAATTTGATTAAGATTTGACCATTAGTTATCATGAACTATGTGAAAGTGTCCTTGACATTAACATTAGTGAATATACTTTAGGGGTTGCAATTTCCTCATCTTGCCTTATGTGAATTTTCTTGTCTTGAAGAATTAGGTGGGGACTGATTTAATCATATTCCTGCCTCATCCCATTTCTCTTTACCCACCCAAAATGAATGCGTGTGAGAACACACATACACGCACGTGCGTGCGCGCACACACACACATAACGTCCAAAACACTTGTCTCTCTTAATACTCCCATTGCTATAACTTCTCATTCTCTTTTATACATATTTTTAGGCAAAACTGGAAATTTTATGTTGATATCATATTTTGTTTGCCTCGATTTGTGTGTCAAAATCGCATTTTTCATAAAAACAATTACAAAAAAATTACCATTTTTATCACGAGACTGTGAAAATATTTAAAATCCTGGAATTTATCCCAATTGGATGGCATGTTACCTAGTTTTTCATGCTTAATCCAAAATACTCATGTTGACCTTTTTGGACGAGTTAACTAGCAGTCAAATTAAGTCAAAATTTTACCCAAATGTAAACTACATCTTTTCAAGTTAAAATTAATTTTTTTTAACTAATCTTCAAAATTTTGACCAAGTATAATTGTAGTCAACCCATTTTTTGACCCTGTTTTGACTAAAAAATATCTGAACTTCTGATTGGAATAATTTCTAACTCATGTCGTCGATAATTTTATTCCCTTTAATTTTATAGTTGATGGGCCCAAATCGAACTAAAACGATAAACATATCACGATAGAGCCACGCAGTCATCGCTCACAAATAAGGTGGCTGCCTCCTCCGGGGAACTTGTTTAAGATAAATTTCGACGGCGCGGTGTTCTCAAATGAAAATATTTCAGGGATTGGCGTGGTGGTCAGAGATGAAAATGGATTGGTTTTGGGCTCCTGTACTAAGCGTTTGTCCCAACCTTACAGTGCAATGGAGACCAAAGCAATGGCAGCGGCTACAGCTTTAGTGTTCGCAAGCGAGTTGGGCGTTAGACAAGCTATCCTTGAGGGAGACTCTTTGGCTGTCATTTAAGCTTTGATAGAGTTTGAGTATCCTTTATCTCCATCAGGCTTTTTACTGGAAGATGTAAGAATGTTCTCACAAAGATTTGACACAATGCTTTACTCTCATACAAATAGAGAATGCAATTTCGTAGCACATAATTTGGCTAGACATATTATTAGCATACCAGATTTTTTAGTATGGATGGAGGATGTTCCACCACACAGTCAGAAATTTGTACAAGCTGATTTGGCTTCATTCAATTGATAAAGTTCATGCCTTTTCCTTCTAAAAAAAAAGAAAGAAAAAATTTATTGTCGATTAATTTTTGACGACACGTCATTTAAGTTTAAATAAAGTTCAATTAATAGAATTATAAGCAAATGACCTCAAAATAACCCAAATAAGGTACTATTGGAAAGGTCTTGCGATGAATTTCAATTTGGTTAGATTGATTTAATAAAATCTCTTTCATATAAATGAATTTATCAAAAACTCAAAAAACTACCTACTATGATTTTTTTAAAAATTTAAATCTTGTTTTTTAGCCATTTTTCCAAAGTATCAAGCTCACTCAACTTGAAAGTTTGCGATAAAAATTAATGATTTTATGGAAGTATACATCATAAGATTTCCAATGAAACCTTTTTTTTTTTTTTTGATAGGCAATGAAACCTCATTTGATCAAAATGGAGGCTGAAAATTTTAAAAATATTTAACAAAGAAATAGGCCAAAGTTAAGGAAAACAGATAAAAATGCATTTATGGTACTAATTTGCGTGAAGAGTTTGAATGGTCTAATTCACGCTTCCTTGTTAAAGCTTTAATCTCGGCATTAATGTTTGCTGTTTTCCTTTATTCATTTATGTTTTACATGTCATATGTTAATCTTTGTGTAGATATGCCTATGTTTAGTTTGGAAAGTTCAATCTTTAGATTAAATTTTCTACCTTTGACTTAAAGATTGCATCTTTCTTTGGTTGTTGTAATGTTTATAACTCATTTGGAGTCGATACCGCCAATGTTGAGTCAAAACATGGTGTTGTTGCTATTGATGATCACCTATTCTAAATTGGCACATCTTTGGAGGGCATGTTGTAATGGCTTCATGATTTTCCAGTCCTCAACTTCACATAGCCAAGCTTGAGACAAGAGAAAAACGGAACCATTAGTTGCTTCAACGGATCACAGTTCACTACATAAAAAAGCTGCCTATAACCGTGTTTTTTTTTTTTTTTTTGGTGGCGTTCACAAAAAAGGCCACTATTGGATTCAGCTAAAGAGACAAGATGCCTATTGTCTCTTTCAGCTAAAGTTTTGGATTTAGGATTCAGTAGGTCCAACCTATAAAATTACATTGGCATGTGCAACACAATCGGGTTACTCTCTTCTACTAAGTATTAACATTCTTCTTTTAGTTTTTCTTCAAAATGTGACACTGCCTTTTAAGTAAGAGAAAATCTTAGCCTATAGTGGTGTACGTTTCAATAAAACTCTTTGTTATTTAGCCTTGTAATAAAAATGTACATTTCAATAGAATTTTTTCATTCTTTGATCAGACTCTTTTCTTGTTTACATCTCCTTTCTTGCATCACATTGTATTGTAATACATCAGATTGTTCAACTTGAAGCTTTACAATTAATTAAAAATAATAATCAAATGATGCATCAAAGCAATTGGCCTAAAGTAAGACTTTAGTAAAGAAAATTTCATTATGTTAAGAATATATCAAAGTTTAACTTGTAGCTACTCAAAACATGCATTTATAAAAACCAAGTTGGAGTAGGTTAATAAGTGAACTACAGAACTGTAAGTGCCACAGGCTGTACATAAAACTATTTAAAGAACTGCTATAAGCTTTTATTTTTATTTTTATGTATGAGTGGTGACCTGAGTTAATTAGCGTCTTTCACATGAGCGTGACCATAGTAAAAAAAATTCTCCAATATGCTTTACAAACTATTCAAGATACTTCAAAGTGTATTGTCTTTTAATGTGGTAGAATCCTAGAAAAAAAAAAGTCATATTCTTTATAAAAAAAAAAAGTAATAGATCAATTCATACGATAAAGTTCAAGTTTAAAAATTACTTGATTCAATTTTGGCAACACTCAAGTAAGCTTCGTACCCATTATCAAAATATTATAATCTCCACAATAACTCAACCAGTGATTGTGGACGCCCAATTTTTTCCCCTTTTGGAAGATGGGTCTTCGGTTTCGTCTCACATTGGATTCTTGGGGACGTGACTCTTGTGTGCTTGTGTATTTAGAGTGCTGTGTGTGAGTCTCTTTTTATTATTTTTATTTTAGGAGTCGCCACCAACCATTGGTTTGTATTATGTGTGAATTTTTTTTTTTTTGAAGAAAGTTTCAACCTATGGCGTCCGCTCTTGATGATAACTCTTTATCATTAAACCAAGACACCAATCAGTTTTTGGTGTAGGTGGGGATTGAACCCTAAATCTCTCATTCAATTATCATAAATTTTCTAGTTGAGTTAACTGAAACCCATTGTATTAGGTGTGATTGGTTACCTAGAAATCTAATTTATTTTAGGTTACCTAATTAACTAAACCAAATTTTAAAGATTCATTAATTAAGCTAAACCAAAAGTATTTGAACCAAAGATCTTGGACTCGGAAGTTTGGCACCGTGTGAAGGAGAGGGCATACTAGTATACCATACAATAACATGTGAGTATCTATTTGTTATATAGCTAGCATGTGAATACTATAAACTATACAAAACACACACACACACACACACACACAAACGCACACACAACATAACAAAAAGAGAGGATTGGAAGAATAGCACCCTGTTGTTATCCACCATTCTCTCATTTTTTTTATCCATGCAAAAAAATGATAAAAAGAAACTTATTAGTGCCAAGAGTTTTTAGGGACAATGTAAGCTTATTGGATGTTCAAAAACTCAAGAGAATAAGCCTTGAACACAAATCCACAAACTGCACCTATTCTAAGAAAAGCTTGGAAAAAAAAGTTACAACATTAATTTGATTATTTTAGAAAAGCACTTTTTTTTTTCTTAGAAAAGATTTTATTGTGAGGTTTGAGAAAAAATGCTTTTTTTTTTAAAAAAAAAAAGGAAAAATCCAACGCGGTAAAGCATATTTGTCTTGAAAAAACTTTTTTTTATAACATTTAAAAAAAAAAACACTTTGGAAATTATTTTTTGAAAACATTTGTATTTTTTTTAAGAAAAAATATTTCTAATGAAGTCACCACCTAGATCAGGTCTAGGAACTATATTAGGCCTTTTGGGCCAATCACTTGCATACATGGATCCACATACCAGATTATGGGTCCGAAGTTTAGGTACTGCATGGGAAGATGTTAGGCACCCAAGACCATTCGGCTTATGGTCTGGTCTCCATTATGTGTTACTAGGCCATATTTAATTAAAGAATTTATTAAGAGAACCCTAATCTTTAACCTAAACATACATCATTCACTTAAGGAGAATGAAATACACAACATGTTACAGATCACATCACAATATAATAGGAAATAAATAAAACACAATCAAACAAAATAAATTAAACATGGCAAGTTGACAATTAGATAAAACACAAAAGGAAAGACTATCAAATAGACTAAACATGGGAAAAAAAAAAACTAAAACAAATATGGAAAATAATTAAACATAAATAATTAACCTAAAATAAAGTCAAACAGAATCAAATAACATGTTAAAAAATGATTAAAACAAATAAAAATAAGATTTTGCTCTAATCTAGATTTAGGGTGCATATGCATACTCAAAGATGCATACGCATCCTTTAACACAGATTCAAAAAAATTACATTTTTACAGATTTAATCATTCAAAGATATTAAAACATAAATCAAACAAGCGTGTTAGAGCCCTAAACACTAAAACTAACATGAAGCAAACAAAACAAGCATCAATATAAACAAATAAACATGAAACAAAACAAATAATTATACTAAACTAATATCAACTCAATTAACATGTCAAACTTTACATGGAACTAAAATAATAAAGCAAGAACAACTAAAAAATATTATAAACATTCTAAAATCATATAAAAACATATCAAACATAATCATGAACATCAAACAAACAAATATAACAAATATAGAAACTATGTTAAGAAACTAATGTGAATCCTATTAAACAAAGGAAAAGTTCATGGAAAAAACACTCACCTTATCACAACCACAAAAAATGCACTGGGAGAGACAAAAAGTTGGAGTACAAGTGCCACCATCCAAGCTTAACAAAGATTGTACTTGCTATTCATAGTTCCTCACGCACACCCAAACCTTCTCACAAAGGGAAATCACAAAGTCAAATGCAACCTATCTAAGAAAGGTGAAATTTCTAGTTAAACATTAGTCTCTGACCACGCGTGTGAAACTCTTCTATTTTTTTTTTAGTTAAATCTTAATAATTTGCTTCTATTATAATTTTAGATTGCTACATTTTTCAATCACAAAAAAATTTATGAGTGTGGTGAAAAATTATTTTACCCACAAACACATAATACTCATCACACTCCTATATATATATAGTGATTAGAACCTGTAGTAATCTCAAATTATAATAGTTGAAAATTATTAACATTTACCAAAAAAAACCCTCTAAGAACATGTGCTTTAGAGGCTAGTCTTATTACAATAGATCTTGTTGGTGTTGTTTGGGGCCTTGGGCATCATGTCTTATAGGAAAGAGGCCTAGTTTCATTTATAAGATGTGGGTAGGGAAGTTTCATGTCTTTCACATGGGCCAATCTCTTCCACCGAATTAGACTTGAATACAGCTCGAACAACCTTCTAATGATGTAGTTGCCTCCACATTTCCACGTCATGGGATAAGATGATATCATCTCCCTCTTATTTGTAGATCAACTATATCCTTTAGGATTAGGATCCGCTTTTTTTACTTTTTCAAAATTCTTAACTTTTTATAAACTCTGAACCTTTTTACCTTTTTATCTTCCTTGATATAATAGTTGGTATCAAAAGTTTACTTTTAAACTTTTAATCTGAACCATGTAGAAGGTATTTGCACGTTCCTAGTCATGTCTTGATTAGGAACTTCCATGGACACTTCCTTAACCACCATCATAGCAGTATTGGGCTCAATATTGCTCTCCTCTTGTTGTTCAATAGTTTATCCGTTGGTTGGATCTCCATGAGAGTCATTAACCTTAGTTGAATTTCTTTGAGTTCTTGTTTGGGGAGAAGGAAAGGAATTGAATGCAAATGAATAAAAATAATAATTTTATCACATTTCTCATTTTCCTTTGTTTTGGAGTTTTAACAGATACCTTGTTTGGAAGTTTAAGTGAGAGATAATAGAATCGATACGAGGGAACATGCATTCTTCTCTATTCGTTCAAACCTCAAATTTTCATTCGTCCCAAAATTGAGAGGAATTGGAGAGAATGGAATGAGGTTTAATAAAATTTACACTAATAATTTAAATCATTTCCTTTTATATTACTCTCAACTAAGAGTATTAACCTTCTATTCTTTTCCATTTCTTTATTTTAAAACTATCAAATATTCTATAGGTTCTAGTTAGCTTAACTGGCAAAGTTTTTTGTCGTTGAATAAGATATTTGGAGTTTGATTCCTGCTTATAAAAACAAGTTGATATTTTGGTCTAATGATAAAAAGCAATCATTATGAGCGAATTTCATAAGTTGAAAATCTTTAAAAAAAATTCCAAATAATGTTACTTAATTTCATTCTATTTCTTTCTTCTCATTCCCTTTTCCATTTCCTTTCTAATACTTAAATGCATTTTATTTCATTCCATTCTTTTATGAGCTCCCAAGCGTGAGTATCATACAAAGATTTTTAACTTGGATACTATAGGCAAAGCCCTCAACCATGCTCCATGAAGTTGGCCTTCCTACTGTTCTCATTACATATTAGCCATTCATCACATGCTATACCATTGTGGCCTAGGCAACCACAATAATATATAATAAAAATTCAATAGCCTTTTTATATTTAAAGTATACTCAAATTGATTCTTTTCTATCCAAACTCCAAAGTTTCTAAAAATATTTTATTTAAATCTTATTCTAATTTCATATAATTTATTAAACCCTCAGAGTTTGGGTAGGTTTCCTTAAACTTCAAAATTTTAAATAAATTTCATTGAAACCAATTTATCACATGACATTTAATGTAGTGAATGGAAAAAATATAATATAAGATTTAATGTTTAAATAAGGGTTTGATTTACCTCCGGTACTTTTTTAACTGGCTATCTTCTCTTGTTTTAAATATACAATGACAAGTTCTTCTTAAAAAAAAAAAATACAATAACAAGTGGTAGTGAGTTTTAATTACCACATTTTATTTAGTTAGTGGGTGATATGACAATTTCTCAATAAAACAAAAGTAGATTCCAGTTAAAAAAAAACTGGAAGTAAGCCGCACCCAACAAAACAATCTCAAAACTCTCTTATTTGGATGGTGGAATCCACTGATCTCCTTGAATGAAATTCTCAACTGAATATGTGTCAATGTGTTGTGCAGGGATCTGACTACTCCAATTTACCCTCTGGGACGTAGTTGAACCTAATCCGGAATTCCCAGATTCCCCATAATAAAGCGTTTTCAGCCCAAAATCGGCATCCCATGGCAGCCAGCCTAGCGGTGAAACAAGATTTCCTATGTTGCACTGTATGAAAACTGTCCGGGAGTACTGCTTCCAGGGCCTCCCCAAGAAATTCTTGTGTACTGTGGGATTGCTATGGTACAATTTCATATATTCCTCGGTGCCATTAATCGAACAATTATGAAAAACAAAACCTGTTGATTGGCCAGGATCTGTTCTGCCATGTGCAGTGACGGCATTAGTCTCCCCTTTTTCTGGATCAATTTGCCGAGGAGCGACTAAGATCTGGCAGTCTTGGAAAAAAGACGCTGAGTTTCCAAAAATGAAATCCACATTGCCTCGAATGCGGCATGATTTGTAGAATTGGCGGAGTGAGTGAGCATAGAGAGTATCCTGATTGCCTAGGAATTCACAGTTTTCGATGACAGATAAATCACTGCCTGATCTGAAGGCTACTGCTTGGTGGGCACCGGGACCGGCTGTGTTCTGTATTGTGAGACCACTAGCCATGAATCCATCGCCAAGCACAGCTGCCCAGGAGTGGATGATTAGAATAACAAGTGATTAACGAAGCAAAATTCATATGCATGTAGTAGTATGTATGTATGTATGTATCATCAATCCTTTCTTTTGTTATCAAAATAAGGACTGTAGACTAGAAAAACCAAAACAGGCAAATGCACAGAAAAACTTACCAACTGTAGCCGTAGCGTAGGTAGTCATCCCAAGAAGACCCACATTCGAAGAGCCGGTGATGACCGTTTTACCAATCCCATCCCCCAAAAACACCACATTCTTCTTGGCCAACGGAATTCTCACCGTCTCTTCATACACCCCTGCCTTTATTCTTATCACAAACCTCTTCCCACTACCGTCCTCCGGCGCTGCGTTCACCGCCTCCTGCACCGTCTTATAAGACCCACTTCCGTCCTTACTCACTGTCACGTCCGCCTTCAAGTCCGTCGGGACCCCACCTTTAAACCCGCCACCGCCACCGGACTTCTTCACCGCCTCCCAAAACCCATCACGCTCGGTCTTTGCTGGGACCCACGCAGCAGTGTTGTTTCCGAAATTATCGTACGAAAACAACAGGCTCAGCGCGTTACTTGTCAAGTTTGTTAACGAGTCCAAAAACGACATGGTCTCGTTCGTCAATTTCGTGTCGTTTGCGTACTTGAGAGCTGACCAGCAGTCATATTGGTTAAGAAGAGAAGCGCTCATCCAAACTCTAGCGTTTTTAAGGTTGCCACGTGGGAGAGCGTCATTGGTGGTAATAGAGATCCGGTACTGTGAATTTTGGAGAAATTCGACACAGTTGGTCGCGGCGTTTGTGCGGTTTTTATTATCAGCGGAGGAGGCTAGGATGGACTTCACCATTGATTGAGCTTTAAGGAGATTTTGAGAGGAGACAGAGATTGATGAGTAGACAAACTGGAGAGGAGTTGGGTTTGGAGGGAGTTTGGATTGGGATAGGGAGCTCACGCATTGGTCAGGGAAGCGAGTGGCTTTACAGACTTGTTCGATCGAAGTAGTGGTGGAGGAAGACTGGTCATTGGGGTGGTGAGAGGCGGAGGAGAGAGAGAGGAGGGAAATGAAGAAGAAGAGACTAGTGGACATGGCCATGGCCATGTTGGGTGATATCTGAGAAGTAGTAAATAGTAATTAATTAAGGTATATAAGAATGTGCATTTTGGTTTTCTGTGATGAATGTTTGTAGTGTGTGTATATATAATAGAGTATGGGTGATGTTGGATGATTTGGATCGATGTGGAATTGGGGTAAAGAGATGGTCAGGATTTAACAGTTGAATAATTCTCTTCTACACCAGATAGGCGCAGAAGGAAAAGGAAACTATTTGGAGTTTTTAGGAGAGATTACAAGGACGGACAGACAGACAGACAGACAGACTCGCTATAGAAACTTCCTAAACAACTTGTAGGAGTTTGAAATTATCTTTTTTAATTCATTACAATTATTAAATTATATTTTCCAACAAATTAGTCTCCCTAACTTTCTTAAAACTTCACTTTAGCTATATTTTATTATGTTTAATTTTTTTAAACCTTACTTTTAATTGGTGTCTAGTATTGTTTGTGTCCATATTTTTTGTTAGAAAAATTATTTGACTAAAATTACATATGAATAGTATATTTTGTTGCTACATAATAGGACAAACCATTAAAAGTAAAATAGTTTCAAATATATTTGAAGTCAAACTTATTCTACATAAAAATCAAGACAATGAGTTAGTTTGAAAATATAAATTTCTTAAATAAAATAATAGCATAATTGCAAAAGCCTTTCCTAAGTTTTGGGTTAGTTGCAAAAACTCTCCTTGAAGTTTTAATTCTTCTTTTTAAATCATGGAGTTTTCATACCCATCAAATTTACCAATACTACTTACTTCTAGGCCATAGCATTTATGGATGGAAAAATCATGTAGCCATCACATAACATAAATCAATTGATAAGACTTTTTAAAGTGGTCATGTGATGGTCACATAATTTTGTCCATTGAAGTTTAAAAAAAAAAAAAAAAAGTCTTAGGGTCAATTTAGTGGCTTTGGAAATCTTAAGAAGTTATAGAAAAATAATTGAAATTCTAAAGGGGTGTTGTTGCATTCTAGCTTTAATATATATATATATATATATAAAGTAGCATGATTGTGAAGCTATTTAAGATCTAATATTTTTCTTTAAATTATGTTTTTAAAACACAATTTCAACACAAAAATATTACTATTTTACATCTCAAGGGGAGACTATTTTAACTCTTAAAATTTCACTTTTCAATAAACAATTTCAGCAAAAAAGATTCCCAAATAATATCAATATAATGCTACTTAAATTATTATTATTATTATTTCCCAAATTTTGCAATTGGTAACTTAAAAGAATAAAATAAAAGGTAGAAATCCTATATATCTTAGAATTTATGGTAAATTTTTTAAACTTTAACCCAATATAATTAAACATTTTTGGTCCAATAAATATTCCTTCTCTTTTTTCATGGTAACTTTTTTATTTTTAAAATCTATTCTTAACTTTCCTATGATTAAAAAAAATTATTTGAGAATTTTTTTATTTATTTATTTTTTTTATAAATCATAGTTAGGGGTTGGGGAGATTTGAAATATGGATGTTTCCATTGAAAACAACGGGAGATGCCAACTACTTGTTACAAAATTCTCAGTTTTCTTGAAAAACCTTACTATTTAATAGTTGAATATATTTTATTAAGTGCATTTAAAATTAAAATTTTTAATTGTACCTATAGAGGTTTCTGTTAATGGCTACCTATGAAGTATTTTACTCATTCAGATTGGAATGATTTTTTTAATAATTGAAGAATGATTTATTTTTAAGTGTTTTAATATTAATGTTTAATTTAATTTTATATTCACGCTGAAAAATTAAAAAACCAAGTGGTGGGTATCATATCCTTAAAAAAACAAAATATAAGAAAATTTTATTTTATATAAATATAAAAAAAAATTAAAATTAGTATTTATTTTAATATTGATGATATTATAAAGTTTAAAAATAATTAAATTAACTATAAATCAATTAAGGTAGTCAAGAATCTTATAATTTAACTAGCACATTTTAGTATTTCCTTCAAAAACGTTGAGAGTTCAAATCCTCCCTACCTAAGTATCAAACTATCATAAAATAAATAGATTGGGGAAAAATGCCCATACACCCCCTAAAACTTTCAACTACTGGCCAAAAGACCCCCTCAACATTTTTATTGGCCAATTTACTCCTTAAACTATTCAAAACTGCTAAATCAATGCTTCAGTTAGTTTCACGTTAAAACACTAACGGAATAAACACGTGAGACTCACGTGACTTTTAAAAACAAACCTTAATCACTCAAAAGTCCAAAACCCAACTAAAAGAAGAGGGAAGAGAACAGGTCCAGACGGTGAGAGCTTAGGTGATTAGTTCAAAGAGCTTTCCCTTGCCGTCTCGCCGCCCTTGTCCTGACGGTGCCTTGGTGGTTCCGCAGCACCGTTCTATCTTGGTATGCCTTTTTTTTTTTTTCCCTTAAATCCTTCCCTGAGTTTAAATCCACAATGAACATTTTTTTTTAATCTCCATGTACGAATTTTTGGGTTGGGTCTCTGTGAGCTTGGTTTGGTGTTGTACCACCTGGTATGTTTGTTTTTCCCCTCTTACGAATTACTATTTAAATCCTCATAGAACTTGTTTTCAATCTCCATGTGAGAATTTCTATAGTAAGAATTATTTGTTTGTTTTAATTTTTGGGTTGGGTCTTTGTAAAATTCTTGTTTTTTTTTTAATCTCTATGTGTCGTTCACTTGGTGTTTGATTAAATGCCTGAGAGACATAGCTACTGCTTTGATGATTTAAAAAATGAAGGCTGCACGCATCAATGAAGATACAAATTGCAAATAATTTCAATAGTGAAAAGAAAATCTTACTTGGTCCTTCACTAAGCTTCTTGCCCATTTGAAAATCTTACTTGGTCCATCTCTTTCACGATTTTCAGCACGTCTTCTAGCACAGTGCTTAGTTCCCATGGTTCTATACAATCATGTTCCCTGTTTGTGGCTTTGCTGAGTGCACCAATGCAGATTCCACTGCTAGCTTTCTTAACTTCAGCAATTGAGCCATTGACATGCCCATCTTATGTTCATTGCCTCTGTTAGTAAACATTGACACCTACATGTCCCTCCCATCACTTATCACCATAGCAGCACAGAGGTGTTAATCTAGATGTGCAGCATCACAGTTAATTTTGAAAGAGCCAAGAGAGGTGCTTGCCAGTGAATTATCTGCCTATAACTGCTGGTTGTGTTTTGAGTTCTGTTGATCTAAAACTGCTTCATGCTCCTGGAATTTCTTGTCTAAAACAGCTAGCATGCTCAAATATTAGTTTGTTTTATATTTTTTTTGATGTGGAATTTCTATTGATGTGCAAATTTTTATATATTTTTTTTCCCACTATTCTCTATATATATATATTTTTTTTTAATTTGTTTTCTCCAGCTCTTCTATTAATGTTCTTGTTAATTTTGTATTGTAGCCATGGATGAATGTCCACTGTCACTCCCTGGAATTCACCTTCTATGCCAAATGTACAAGCCCCTCAATCCCAATATGATTCTATTGATGTTGATGGCCAATCTGAAATTGTTAATGTTCCAATTGATGTGGAGGATGATGAGGATGACGAGGATTACAATTTGAGTGATTTTTCTGAATCTGATGATGATATAAATGAAGATTTTGGTATGGAGGATGATGAAATCAATAGAGCAATCGGGGGCAAGTAGCTTGAGGGAGTTTGGAATGGTGAAGGAGACTCAGATTATGGGGATAACAATGAGTTAAGGAGTGCAGAAGGGTCATCTGATGATGAAGGGAATTCAAGGCCTAGGTTCCCTGAGTTTAACCAGCACATTGGCATGGAGAATGTACAACTAGTGAAGGATCAAAAATTTGCATCGCATGTAGTCTTCAAGGAGGCACTAAAGGAGTGGTGTATTAAAGAAAAACATGATTTTGAGTATAAGCACAATGATAAGTGGAGAGTGACAGCTGTATGTAAAAAAAATGTGGTTGGAAGATAAGGGAAAGGCTAAGGCCTAGTGGTAGCAAGAAGATAGATAATTTTTTAGTTCAATATCTTGTTTAGTGATACGTGGCCTTTTAAAAATACTGATGGAACTAGTATACTTTTGTTTTTCAATATTGCTAGAAAAGTGTGATTGTTGATTCATTGAGTGTTATTTTTTGGCAAACAATATACTATTTGTAAACACTCATTTGATATTTCAATTCGTGGCATATTGAGATGCTTTTAAGAATACTGATTGAGATCCTTAGAGTTATTGCATAAAGTTCAATCCATGGTAGATTGGGACACAATCATTCTACAGCCTTTCCTGCTAGTATTTTTTCTACCACACCCTAAATTAAATGGTTAGTTTCAATTAGTTCCTCCAAGAACCAACATCTGGAATGGACCAATATATATTGAATGAATTAAAGAATTACAAATGGAAATGTGGCAAGTGGACAATGCAGTTGTGCAATTTTATTGAAACATTCAAACTGGAGAAAAGCTTTTCAAGAGATCACAGGCCTTGGTGCTTAGAGACATTACTTCCATTGATACTGAGTTTTGGCAGTGCACTAAATATTAAGATGGGAAAAGGGAGATGTGGTAAATTGCATCTTAACAAGCATAGGGCAATTTGAACTATAAAATCTAAGGATATTTGGCTCCAAAAAGCTCCAAAAGCTCTTTTTTAAAGGAAAATACAAATCTAAGCATGATCACAGATAATTACTAAACTCGAGAAAATATACTGCCATTAATTTCATAAGTTGAACATTACATAGTTGTGAATATTTGTATATTACATTACATCTAATTTTCACATATAGATACATTACATTACAAATCCTTTTTTTCAGTACTCCTACATATTTAATCACTGCAAATAAAGATGACTTTCAACGTTAACACTTGGACCCCATACAAAAGGCTATTACAATCCCACTATTGATTTAAGAAACCACTAATAATCACCAAAGCCACTTAAGGATTCTCTTATGCATTGCAGCTTCATTCTTCAGCCTTCAGTTAGTGTCCAATAGTCTAGTAATTACATTTTTTTTCTTGTTGGTGCGAATTCAATGTCATGCCTCTCAAAGTAGTTACATACATTACATTCTTCAGTCTTCAATCTGATCACCTGAGATAGCTGCGTTCCCTGCAACAAATAGTTTTTAAAATCGTAAAAACCCCAGGTTACATAAACCAATAATTTTTTATATTACACTCTACTACAATTATATGCTGCCAAATGCCAAGTTTCAATGAAATTTTAACACAACTCATTTATAAGCTGTGTGCACCTAAACTGATCGTTACCCTTCATCAGAAAATGATTAATAAAACTGGACAAGAAAAGGTTATAGATAAGAGGTGTGTCACTGGCCACTTTCCCTGTAGGTTTGTATCATGAGAATTTAACCAAACCAACACAATTCTGATGCAAAGAACGTTGATTCAAATAGAATCAAAAACACAAAATGCAATTAAGCTAGACAAAGCTTTTTGTACCATAGAAGGAGTTAGACCTATGAAAAACATCCTGATGGCATTCCAGCATTCTTCTTCACAGATTTTTGGCAAACAGTGAAGCAAGATATCTACAGCACAATGCAAGCATTCTTCCATTCAGGTACCAAGATGCCTTTATTAAAGAGGAACTCAGCACTTTCAAAAATAGTACAGAGTTCCTGAATTGAATTTAAACCTCAGCTATTTTTTCCACCAGCTCAGATTCTTTCCCCAAAATAACTTGGAGAGCTGAACACTTTCCAGTGATTGACTTGATCACCCATCTCCTGCAAATAGACAGTGTGCATAAGAACTCTGTATTATTACTTAAAGCCATAATAGATAGGTAGAAAAGAAAAAAATACTATTAGAAAGGAATGTGAACAAAACAGAAATTTTGGCCAGGTGAAAAATTAGATTAATAAACCCAAAACCCTGTGTATCAACAAGGAGATAATTAAAGAACAAAAAGAAAGATTGGCCCCCTAAGTTCTGTTCATCAAGTTGATAATTTTATCTCTTAAGGAAAAACTAACCAACAGGAATGGCATGTGAATATCGTGCTTTGTAGAAACGATACAAAACAATTAATTTACAGTTAAAAACTATGTTACCTATGACTCCACGCCTG
Source organism: Castanea sativa (assembly GCF_040712315.1). Lineage (NCBI taxonomy): Eukaryota > Viridiplantae > Streptophyta > Magnoliopsida > Fagales > Fagaceae > Castanea > Castanea sativa. The sequence continues at coordinate 30,232,788 of NC_134014.1, read as the reverse complement.
ATCACTTTTGGGTGAACATGAAATTCCAGGAGCGTGAAGCAGTTTCAGATCAACAGAACTCAGAACACAACCAGCAGTGATAGGCAGATAATTCACTCGCAAGCACCTCTCTAGGCTCTTTCAAAATTAACTGTGATGCTGCACATCTAGATTAACACCTCTATGCTGCTATGGTGATAAGAGATGGGAGGGACATGTAGGTGTCAATGTTTATTAGCAGAGGCAATGAACATAAGATGGGCATGTCAATGGCTCAATTGCTGAAGTTAAGAAAGGTAGCAGTGGAATCTGCATTGGTGTACTCAGCAAAGCCACAAACAAGGAACATGATTGTATAGAACCATGGGAACTAAGCACTGTGCTAGAAGACATGCTGAAAATCGTGAAAGAGATGGACCAAGTAAGATTTTCAAATGGGCAAGAAGCTTGGTGAAGGACCAAGTAAGATTTTCTTTTCACTATTGAAATTATTTGCAATTTGTATCTTCATTGATGCGTGCAGCCTTCATTGTTTAAATCATCAAAGCAGTAGCTATGTCTCTCAGGCATTTAATCAAACACCAAGTGAACGACACATAGAGATAAAAACAAAAAAAAGAATTTCACAGAGACCCAACCCAAAAATTAAAACAAATAAATAATTCTTACTATAGAAATTCTCACATGGAGATAGAAAACAAATTCTATATGGATTTAAATAGTAATACGTAAGAGGGGAAAACAAACATACCAGGTGGTACAACATCAAACCAAGCTCACAGAGACCCAACCCAAAAATTAAACCAAACCAATAATTTCTATTATAGAAATTCATACATGGAAATTTAAAATAAATAAAAAAGTTCATTGTGGATTTAAACTCAGGGATGGATTTAAACTCAGGGAATGAATGAAGGAAACAAAAAAAAAAAAAAAAAAAAAAAAAAAAAAAAAAAAAGACATACCAAGATAGAACGGTGCTGCGGAACCACCAAGGCACCGTCAGGACAAGGGTGGCGAGACAGCAAGGGAAAGCTCTTTGAACTAATCACCTAAGCTCTCACCGTCGGACCTGTTCTCTTCCCTCTTCTTTTAGTTGGGTTTTGGACTTTTGAGTGATTAAGGTTTGTTTTTAAAAGTCACGTGAGTCTCACGTGTCTTGTTTTAACGTGAGACAAACTGAAGCATTGATTTGACAGTTTTGAATAGTTTAAGGAGTATATTGGCCAATAAAAAATTTGAGGGGGTCTTTTGGCCAGTAGTTAAAAATTTAGGGGGTGTATGGACATTTTTCCCAATAGATTGATTAAGATTTGAATATTAGTTATCATGAACTGTGTCAAGGTGTCATTGACATCAACATTAATGATTATACTTTAGTAGTTGAGATAAACATGGGTAACAAAATTTCCTCATCTTGCCTATGTGGATTTTCTTGTCTTGAAGAGGGGGAGTAGGTGGGGACTAATCTAATGATCTTGCCTACCTCACCCCATTTCACCTTACCCACCCAAAATGTATGTGTGCACAGACAGTCACACACAAATATATATATATATATATATATATATATATATATATATATATATATGTATATATATATATAACTATATATATATATATATAACCCTCCAAAACACCTATTTAATACTCCCAATGTTATTACTTCTCTTTCTCTTTTATACATATTTTTAAGACAAAAATGCAAATGTATGTTGATATATATCGCGGGATTGTGGAAATATTTAATAATGATGGAATTTATCCCAATTGGATGGTATCTTACACAGTTTTTCATGTTTAAGGTCAAAATGACTAGCAAGCTATCAAATTAAGTCAAATTTTTACCCAAATGCTAAACTTCATCTTTTCATGTTGAAATTAGTGTTTTTAACCACTGTTCAAAAGTTTAACCAAGTTTAACTACAGTGGACCCTTTTTTTTACCTTGTTTTGACACCCAAAAAAAAAAAAAAAATCTAACCTTCTGATTGAGATAATTTTTGGCCCATGTCATATATAATTTGATTCTCTTCATTTTGATAGTTTATGGACCAATATCGGAGTAAAACAAGCAAGATATTGTGAAAAAAAAAAAAAAAAAAAAGCGCTTATCAATTAATTTTGGCAACAAGTCATTCAAGTTTAATTAAAGTTCAATTTATTGAGTTATAAGCAAATGACCTCAGAATGTCCCAAATAAGGTATCATTGAAAAGTCTTGTGATGAATTTCAATTTGGTGAGATTGATTTAATAAAGATTTAAAAAATATAAATGAATTTATCATAATTACAAAAAACTACTTTTATTGTTTATTTAAACATTGTTTCTACCCCTTTTTCCAAAGTATCAAGCTCACTCAACTTGAAAGTTGGAAATAAAAAGCAATGATTTGAAGGAAGTAGACATCATAAGCTTTCCAATGACACCACATTTGATCAAAATGGAGGTTGGAAAGTCCAAAAGATTTAAAAGTAAGATAGGCCAAAGTTAAGGAAAACGCAGATTAAGAGATATCAAGTTTAGAAAATTAACCAAAATCATGGAAATTAATGTGGGCAACCAAATTTGGAGGCTAATAACTTTTAGCACTTTAACTCCAAAAATGACTTGAGGCTGGAACCTATCGAAAGTAAGATGCGAGATTTTGAACAACCACTTATTCCCTCCTTTTTGTTTTCCATTATTAACATGTTGGAGTATTTCCCTTTTGCAGCATATTTGAAGATTAATTACCTCTGGTTCCATCTACTAAATACCCTACAAAGCTTGCTTGTTCACAAAACAGAGCAAGGTAATTCCAATTGGAGTAGCTTGCCAAGTCTCTTTGATCATAAATTCACAAGCATCATTCCTAGACCAAAACTCCTCAAATTGAAACTATTTTTGCCTCTTTTATCTCACCTGAGCTTCTGACATGATGTCTAGTAGTAGGACAGAGTGATTAGAAATTGGCAGAACCAAGTGCCGCACCCTTGCGTGGCAATGTAGACCAAACCAAGAAGGATTCTACAAACATATCAAGTATCCGTTTGGATACGGATTAATTTGGCTGCGTTTGCGTTTTCACGTTTCCTTTTTTTTTTTATTCTTCTTCTTTCTGCTGCTACACGCGTCAAGAGGGACAAATTCTACTATTCATGAACAGTAGCCGTGAATTGTTGACTTTTCAGCCCTTTTTATCATATCTGTGGGTCCCGTGTACTGTTCACGGGACTCACAAACTTCACTTTTCAGCCAATTTTTTTATTAAAAATGGGTCCCACGGCACTATTCACACATTTAAAAATTATTTCGCTACATTATTTTCAGTTTTCAGTAATAAGTTCTATCCAAACGGACCCCAAGTCTTTCAAATAGATAACCACCTTCCATACAATTGTTTCATCTCAGAAACTTTAAGCAGGGACGTAGCTAAAATTACATTTTTTTCCCTAAAATAATATCATTGATTCTTTTTAGAGTAATGCTATATTCACAAACTTTTTTACAACATTTTTACAAAATGTTTTGGTAGCAAATTCTTATTGGTTCATACATGAGCCCACCACTCACATCATTTTTTTACTTACTAGTAACCACTTATCACATTAGTAGTCTATAAAAAGTTTGTAACGCTAGTATTTTCCTTATTTTAGTGATTATAAAAAAATTTATAAATCTAAAATTTAAAACAAAATATACAAGCCCAAAAGAAATAGCTCAACAACAAAAATTACAAATAGTAAATCTAAAAAAAAAAATTAAGCTCAATTAACCAATTTTATTTAAAATAAACAACCCTGCTCTTTAAAAAATCCTAAACAAAGATAATTTTGTTCTTACCAACACACAAAAAAAAAAAAAAAATCTCAGTAGCTAAGTAATAACAGAGTCAAATGTTGAAACTGCTGCACACAGCCAACAATAAAATTGCCCCTCTTAACTCAAAGTTTTGGCGCTGTCCCTGACTTTAAGCATGCAAAACCCATGTCTTTCAAATTGCAATCGTTATGCACCCTGCTAAAAGCCCACATTTGAGTAGAAGATCAAACTAATTCTCCCCTATATTTTTTGGATGATATAATTAATTTCATTAAAATCACTTACGGATAGCCATGACATCATTAACTGATACTTAAGTCCTTGATATATTTGCCATAGAATCCGGTAAACCACCAATTGTGGCATTTTATTTAGAAGCGTAACGCCTTGTAAAATGAGAATAAGAATAGATTTGGTCCATAAATTGTGTCTCTTGATGCCACAAAAACATAAGCCTACCACACCAAAACCTACTATTTCCACGAATATAGTGTTTTAACACTGATGGGACTGACGAAATCAACTACCAACGAAACTAAGGCATCTAATGGGACTGACGAAATCAACTACCGACGAGTTCAGTAGGACAGACAAGACCGCTCTCTGAGACGAGCCTAAGCATGTATCCACGTCACCGACGAGGATATCAGGATCATTTAATGCCACCAATAATACCCCGGACGGTTACATAACCAGCTGGACAAACCATTGAAGGCATATTAAAACCCCATTACTCAGCAAGAAGCATTACCAAAAAAGGCATTAACATCACAATATCAACCTCAACAGCTAGAATTCAGAGCAACATATATAAAGCCTTCACATTGCCAACAGGAGGTACGGACACATTTTACAAGAGATACCTAATCAATCTTATTTTCTATTTTTAAAAACTCCCTTATACTGACTTTGGCATCGGAGGTGTTGTGGCAGGCACCACACCGGTGACCTTTTCAGAGAATAGCTTCTTCCATTGCAACACAAGCAGACATCTGGTTCCGTTTGGACGACCTCACTACAACTGACGAACTTGTGTTTCATCAGTTAGGTGCCGTCTGTGGGGAATGACATTTTCGTACTCGGGTTCGAAAGCATAGTTTCTACCAACTTCGATATTCAAATGGAAACCAACCAGGATTCAGCGACCCTAGCTCAGCAAGTCCAAGCTCTTGCGGCCACTATTAAAGAACTCATTAGGCGGAATCAAGAGATGAGGCAATGACTTCAACAGGAGGAGAACTGGTCCAAAGCCGGCCAGGAGGATGAGGTGGGCAGCCATGGAAGAAGTGACTGACGAAGGCCCACTACTCCGGACGAACAGGGCTCTGACCTCCTTCAAGAGATGAGGAAAGAGATGGACGAGCTGAGGAATGCCATTAAGGAGAAGACAGATCAGAGCCTGGATAGGATGGTCAGGGCAACAGACTCTCCTTTCACCACAGCGGTCTTGGAACGCCTCGTACCGTCAAAATTTCGGTTGCCTCAGCTTGAGCCGTTTGACGGGCTTAAGGACCCCTAGGATCATCTTAACACCTTCAAGACAACATTAGGCCTCCAACAACCTCCTGACAAAATATTGTGTCGTTCTTTCCCTACCACCCATAAAAGAGCTGCAAGAGAATGGTTCACAAAGTTGCCAACTTCATCAATTGACAGCTTCGAGTAGTTAAGTAACGCCTTTCTGCGTTACTTCGTTGGTGGGCAACGTCCTAAAAGACTAGCAGACCACTTACTCACCATTAGATAGGGGGAGAAAGAAACATTGCGATCCTATGTGAAACGCTTCACCCGAGAAACCCTAGAGCTAGATGACGCTGACGATAAGGTGCAGTTGACGACCTTTAAAGCAGGGCTGAAGTCTAGAGAATTTGTGGTTTCTCTTGCAAAGAATCCACCTAAGACGATAACAGAAATGCTCATGAAGGCACAGAAGTATATAAATGCTGAAGATGCATTAGCAGCCATAACAGACGAAGAAAAGCCAAGAAAGGAGGGAAGGAGAGAAGACGATCGTAGGGGACAAAAAATGGAGCGTCCAGGTCATTGAAACAGTGACGGGGACAAGCGGAAGGACGACGAAGCCAAAAGATCATCAAAAATGGCTAGGTAATAAGATTCCACCTTGATAGATGTACATTACTGACGAAACCAAAAGATCATCAAAAATGGCTAGGTAATAAGATTCTGCCTTGACGGATGTACATTACTGACGAAGCCAAAAGATCATAAAAAATGGCTAGGGTAATAAGATTCCGCCTTGACGGATGTACATTACTAACGAAGCCAAAAGATCGTCAAAAATGGCTAGGTAATAAGATTCCTCCTTGACGGATGTACATTACTGACGAAACCAAAAGATCATCAAAAATGGCTAGGTAATAAGATTCCGCCTTGACGGATGTTCATTACTAACAAAACCAAAAGATCATCAAAAAATGGCTAGGTAATAAGATTCCGCCTTGACGGATATACATTACCGACGTAGTAAGTAATAAGATTCCGCCTAGACGGATATACATTACTGACGAAGCCTCAAAAATGGCTAAGTAATAAGATTCTACCTAGACAGATGTACATTACTGACGTAGCCAAAAGATTATTAAAAAAATAATAATAATAAATAAATAAATAAATAAAAAAACCTTTCATCTTCTATGGTCGTCATGGCACATCATGACGACCACAGAATCCGGGGGCATCTGATGGGACTGACAAAATCAACTACCGACGAGACTAAGGCATTTGGTGGGACTGACGAAATCAACTACCAACAAGTTTAGTAGGACAGACGAGACTGCTCTTTGAGACGAGCCTAAGCAAGTATCCATGTCACCGACGAGGATATCAGGATCATTCAATGCCACCAATAATACCTCGGACAGTTACAGAACCAGCTAGAAAAACCATTGAAGGTATATTAAAACCCCATTACTCAGTAAGAAGCATTACCAAAAAAGGCATTAACATCACAATATCAACCTCAACAGCTAGAATCCAGAGCAACATATATAAAGCCTTCACATTGCCAACAAGAGGTACGGACACATTTTCCAAGAGATACATAATCAATCTTATTTTCTATTTTTAAAAACTCCCTTATACTGACTTTGGCATCGGAGGTGTTATGGCAGGCACCACACCGGTGACCTTTTCAGAGAATAGCTTCTTCCATCGCAACACAAGCAGACATCTGGTTCCGTCTGGTCGACCTCACTACAACTGACGAACTTGTGTTTCATCAAACACCTAATTCAAACCCTTACACGTTTGGCTTCAAAACTTATCAAAAGGTGTTGTTATGATGAACACTACCATGGGATATTTAGTTTTCACCAAATGGTGAAGGAACTCAACTGTACTTGGACAACCTTTTAGGCTTGAATACAAGTTTCACGTCTTTCGCATAAGTCAATCTCTTCCACCATATTAGGCTTGAATATAGCTTGGACAACCTTTTAATGACATAATCGCCGGCAAAAATGGGCAAATGCCCATTTCGCTAAAAAAAAAGGGCAAATGCCCCCTTTCCCAAACTAATTAGGAAAATGCCCCTTTTTTGAAACTCGATTTTCTCAAAATAGAGTTTTTAAAAAAAAATATTTTGGAGCCCTATAGTGACGTTTTAAGGAGCCTATAGCAACGTTTTAAGGACCTATAGTAGCGTTTTGTAACTTGAGTTCCATGCAAGTTTTTTTTTTTTTTTTAAACCTATAACTCGATTTCATAAAACTCAAGTTCCAAAATGCCGCTATAGGCTCCTTAAAACGTCGCTATAGGTTTCTTAAAACATCACTATAGGGCTTAACTCGATTTTGAGAAAATCGAGTTTCAAAAGAAGGGCATTTCCCTAATTAGTTTGGAAAATGGGGCATAATGCTTTTGCGCGAAAAGGGCATTTGCCCATTTTGGCCCATAATCGTCTCCACATTTTTGTCCCGATTGACCTTACACTCCATGTCATGGTCATCTCCCTCTTATTTGTAGATCAACTATATCCTTTATTTGCATGTTCCTAGTCATGTCTTGATTAGGAACTTCCATGGGCACTTCACTAACCACCATCACAGTAGTATTGGGCTCAATATAGCTCTCCTCTTGTCGTTCAATAGTCTATCCCTTGCTTGGACCTCCATGAGAATCATTAACCTTAGTTGAATTACTTTGAGTTCTTGTTTGGGAGTATGGAAAGGAATTGAATGGAAATGAATGAAAACAATAATTTTATAATATTTCTCATTTTCCCTTGTTTTGGATTTTTAACGGATACCTTGTTTGGAAGTTTAAGTGGGAGGTAGTAGAATGGATATAAGCAAAACATTCATTTCTCAGTATTCATTTAAACCTCAAATTTTCATTATTCCCAAAATTGGGAGAAATCGGAGGGAATGGAATGAGATTTAATTAAATTTTCACTAAAACTCCCAAAATGCCCATATATATATATATAGTCATTTATTTTAAAATAAGGGTTTAACAATAATATTATGATTAAATGTGAGAATCATACCAAGTGTTTTTTTAACTTGGATACCATAGGCAAAGCGCTCAACCATGCACCATGAAGTTGCCCTTCCTACTCTTCTCATTACATATTAGCCATTCAACACATGCTTTATCATTGTGGCCTAGGCGAACACAATAATATATAACAAAAACTCAATGGCCATTTTATATTTGAAATGTACTCAAATTGATTCTTTCCTATCCAAAGTTTCTAAAAACATTTCCTTTAAATCTTATACTAGTTTCATATAAACCCTTAGATCTCGTTTGGGAGGAGGGAATGGAAATGAATGAAAACAATAGTTTTAGAATATTCTTTCCTTCTCTTGTTTGGAAGTTTTAAAGGGGAAATTGTGGACACAAGAGGGGGGGGTCGAAATGGAGTCACCACCTAGTTTTTGCAATGGTCTAGGAGCCATATATATAGCATCCTTTCGAGGAAGGTCATTTTGATCTTACTACCAGAGATATGGGTTCGGAGTTAAGGTATGGTCTTGAAAAGGTGTTAGGCACCCAAAACCGCCTAACCCTAAGGTTGTCTTCACATCATTGTGTCTTATGTCTTAACCCTATTAAAGGCTCACTCAATACTTGTATCTAACTCACACATGCACTAACATATATTTAGCAATTAACATGGCATCAAACATCTTTAACCATACATCTATCATGCTCACAAACAAAGCCTACCATGCATCCAATCATGGCACAACATCTCATCATATACCCTAGCATTAATCTAGCATGGCATCTCCTAACATTCATCTAGCATACATCTTAACCAACCTAGCATTCATCTAATCAAGGCAGCAAAGCATATCAAACTAGGCAGCAACAAAATAAGGCAGCAACATATGAATCATTAATAGCATTGCACGTACACTTTGGAAATACTCAACCAAACAAACATATTCATCTCTAATACCAAACATGATCGTATCACAGATGCATGAACATTTCCAATACATGACTTACCTTTTACTTACCTTGTAGCAACTCAGCACCCATGGTATTTATGCATGAGCATGTGAATGAATGATCATGTCATCAAAACAATAACAACACAATAAACCCTAACTCTAACATGTTATAGCAAACAAGCAATTAAACATGTGAAACAGAGACTTTTGGAAGTATAAAAACATGGAAAAAAAGCTAAACAAAACAAATATGTGAATGCAGAAGCAAAACTAACAAAAAACCAAAATCAGGATTTCTGGGCAGTGGCTTGCACACGCAAGAACAAGCCTACATATACATAATTAAGCTTGCGTACGCAAGCAAGTTTATGCATACACAAGTTCTTGCCCAAAAATCCTAAAAACACCAAAAATAGGGTAGAACCTCAAAAAGGGAATTCTAACAACCTAACATGCATTTTAAACATACAAACATATAAACCTAAACTAGATAAACATGTTAAAGCATATTAAAACAGGAAAACAAGCAAACAGAAAGATTTAAAGGCAAAAGAATAAAGAAAGGAAAAAAGAAAAATTTAGACTAGATACCTCAAAGAAAAGCTCTTCAAGCTTGATTTTTGACCATTTCTCTCAGTCAAATCTATTCACAATTCAATAAAAAAGTTATTAGTAAAGATTAAACTCAAAGATCAAGGCCAGAAAAGGCCCTAATCAAAAGAAAATTGATTTTGTGAAAAAATCCCTTTTAATTCACCATTTTTAGTGAATCTTAGTGTTTTCCCGTGGGATTTCTATTTGTTTTGAAAATATACCATATAAGGCTTATTATAGTGTGAAAAAGGAGGTTTGGAACGATCCCCAGACAATGTGGGATTTGTTCCAAACCTCAACATATATGCAGAAAACTTGCCTTGTTTAGGTTTTTGGAAATTGCTGTGTGTGCAAGATCAAGCCTATGTACGCATGCAAAAAGCTGCATACACAAGTTGATTCATGCGTACGCATGGCGAGGGTTTTGTTTGGCCTCATTTTTCAAAAATTGATTTATTTGCTCGTTAAAAGTTATATTTCTCATTTTAGCACTTCTCATCCAAAATTAACTTCTGATTGGCCCCTAAACCAACCTTGGGGTCTTAAAATTTAGCGTCATTGGGGAACGGGGGCCCAAATCGTAAGGGGTACAAAATGCAATGTGTACAGATGCCCCTCTTTTGATTCATGAGTTTCACTAACAAAATCAAAAGAATAAGAGACAAAACATTTTGTTTTAATGTACGGCTCAAGCCCAACCCACTCACACGACACACATCACGCATACATAGGACAGGGTGCAACTTCAAAGAGTTGTGTGGGAATTCGTATGTCTGAATTCCCATCTTTGTTGCTTGGGAAATGAGCAACGGCATGTTCACTATCCCAGAACCTGTTTTGCCAATTGAAAGCAAAAGGCGAGTGACTCACTATCCTAGAGTCACTTAAAAAGGAAAACAAAGGTGCTCTTACGAGCTCAAACAAACAAACAAGGGTGCTCTTACGAGCTCAAACAATCAAACAAAGGTGCTTTTACGAGCTTAAAATGATATATATATATATATATATATATATATATATATATATATATATATATATCTGTGGTTTCCATATGGGGCTCTTGGCTCAAACTTCTCCAAGTGGTATTTGTCTTCTATCTCCATCTCTACTTGTACTAGTAAGGCTCTTGCCTCGGGGTTGACCTTGGTATCTACCTCTATCTCTACCTCTATCTCCATCTCTACTGTACTAGTAAGGCTCTTGCCTACATGTTCAATTCTCGAAGGATATGTGCGCAAAATTCTTATGGTGTGCCTGAATGTTCAATCCCGAAGGATATTTGCATAACTTTGACTTATATAAGATATGTGCTTGCAAATTCAATTTCCGTAGGATATGTGCACAAAATCTGTCTTTTGACTTTCTTACTTGTATAAGATCTATGCCTGCATATTCAAATCCCGTAAGATATGTGCACAAAAACTGCCTTCTATCTTTCTGACTTGCATGAGGTTTCATGCCTGCATGTTCAATTTGATGAAAAATTACATGTTTGTATCGCATACAAAACATATGCAGCGGAAAATTAACAGATCTACTTCATTCGCAATTGATAACATGTTCTATGTAAATTTGAGAATATAAGAACAAGAGAGTGTACATTGGTGTGATGAATTTCAAAACAAAGAGTAGAAGTACTCGGGAACATTTTTAATCTTCACTCCAATTCCACTAACGCCCAAGAAGTGTGGTCTCTCAATCAGTTTCTATGAATTTGTTCAAAGAAGAATGAGAGAGTGTCTCACACTCACATACATACCATTTCATGTTCTTGTCTCTTATTAAAAATTCTAAATGTTTCTCTCCTTATAACTGATTATCTAATTGGGCTAGCCTTTTGGGCCTTTCCAATTAGGCTTTAGTGTGTGGCTTGGAGTGGGATCAAAATGGAACAAATAAGACACTAGCTCCAATAGGGCTTAGGCTTTTCTATCAACTCTTGACAAGTCCAAAATTACCATTAACTATATTTAATACCACTATATAAATATGATTGCACTCTAGGCCTTATTTATAAATCATATCCCAAGACTTTATTATACATGCAACCCCTTCATAAAATATTCATAGTAATACAAAGTCATTAATGTAGACTACCACTTTGTAGATTACTACATTTTAATCCATGAGTATCCGGTTTAATCCTTTAAAGTTATTCATCATATATTTATGAAATCCAATTTCATAAATATATACTTTAGTAACTTCTTACCAAAGTGATTAGGCCTAACTCTCTGAATAACTGAACCCATTAAACTTATCTCAAGGGAATATTTTATATCTCCGTTAAGAAACTATAAATTCCATCTTGAGAATACATGTCCCATCAACACTAAATGTGGCTGCCTAATATACTGAGGTTTTGGCCGTTACTTTAGATCTCACTCCTAATATATCAAAGCATCCTGCACTTCATGATCAGGTCCATTATTCTCTCAAGATTAAGAGTTCATGTAAATATAAGTCGTGAGATTTATTATTCAATTAACAGTCGTTAGGAAAATAACAAATCTCACAGCGGTCCAGTTCAATATGTCTTAACTTTTAAAACATATCAACATACCAACTAGAAGTCTCCACTTTCATGATCAAGAAAAATCATTTTAGTTAATATGTTATAGTCTTCGCAGATGAAATGCCCAATTTCATCACCGACTACGAACTACAATTCTGAGTTTACAAAGAACTTGTAATTTATATTTTCTGTGACTTTTCACATAAATCACATACTATGCATCTCACGGACTATATGATAATGTCCAAATATTCAAGTTACTATTATTTTAGATAACAATAAAACAACTTTATTAATACAACATTAAGTCATACATAATGTCTTACATAGCATCATACAATAGAATTTAAGGGCACTAATCCTAACACAATTCTCATAGGATATGTGCACGAATTTTGTGTTATATGGGATCGGTACCTGCATAATTAATTCCTGGAGGATATGTGCACCACTTTGACATGTGTAAGATTTGTGCCTGCATATTCAATTTTCGAAGGATATGTGTACAATATCTGCATTCTGACTAATTTTGGATGAAAGATCCACTGGGGATGCTGGAGGACTCACTAGAGAGTATGATTCTGTTGAAAAGTGCTTTGGGTAATGATTTCGACTTACCATGAAAACTTGATGGTGTATAGCTCACTGAGGAGGAGGTAGCTTACTAGGGATTTTCTGATGGTGTGCTGTTTTCTGGGGAACTTCCTTCCACCGAGGAAATGATTATCTTCTTCTTGCTCTAAATCACTGATGATTGATGTTGACTTCACCCTCGAGGGGGTTTTATCAAACTCTACTGGGGAAATTTTCTTTTGCAACTCTCGAGGGAGCTACTTCTGTGCCTTAGACCCACAGAGGAGTCCGTCTATGATACTGGATTTACTTGATATTTAATTGAAGATCTTGACTCATAGACGAGTATTCATGATGATTTCTAGTCCACTAAGGGATGTTTGGTGCCTTTGATCCACTAGGGATATTTTTGATGGTTTCAATCCACTGGGGAATGATCTTGATGCTTTGATTTATTGGGGATGCTTTTGATGTATGTTGATCCACTGGGGATATTTTGGCATTCTTGGATGTACTTTGAATTTTCCTTTGCACTTCTAGCCTTCTGGAAACTCCGTGGGATTTTTGAATTACTTTTTACTAAACTACACATAGTTTAGCGGGGAGGCCTAAACTATGCGTAGTTTAGCCATCTGGTGTGTTCCTACCTCTTCATTTTTCTCCAACGGTTACCAACCGTTTTTTTTTTCATTCTCTTCATCTCCCTCATCTCTTCATAGTCTCTAACTCTTCAATGTCTTTTCTTTCTTTTTCCCTACAAAAGCTTATGCCCTCTCTCTCAATCCCTCAAAATTTGACTTCCATCTTCTTCTTCATTCTCAACTTCTCTCTCAAACTCTCTCATCTCCTTCAATGGCACCCAAGTCTTAGAAACATTCCTACGTCCTCTCCTTCAACATTCTCCATCTCGCCTGTAGGAATAGCATCAGGCAGAAACCTTAATTTAGTATCTTAACTCCTTTTTCACCCATTTTCTCTTCTATTTGGTATTTTAACATCATTCTTCACCACTTTTGCAATCGATTGTATGTCTCATGTCACATTTCATCTTATTGTCAATATCACTTTTTCACAGCTTCTTTCACTTAATCAAGTCTTTAATCCCATTTTCTTTTGCAGGTCCCAGCCTCATATTCTGGTAGTGGAAGTACCAGCTAGGTCTTGGTGTAGTACTATATATAGAATGAGGAGACTCGGGGCTATGTCTGTGCTGCGGGTTTTGAGCCTATTATCCATTTGATGCCCAAGAGGTCTACTAGTGCTGTCTGGGCACAGACCTTGGCTAAGAGGTTGTAGGACACTTCCAACACCTTCCACATTTCTAGCCGAGAGATGACCATCACTCCTTATGACTTCCACCGCATGATAGGCTTGCGATTTAATGGGGTCCCGGTCAGCCTCGAGGATAAGTTGGGTGTTCAGTTAGGTGCAGACTTACTAGGGAGGTATGCTACTGAGACAATCCGCTACATTGTCCTCGAGGCAAACTTTATGCATCATCCATAGGAGACAACTGAGGAGTGCCTTCGAATGGCTATGGCCTTTCTGTTGTTCCTGGTGGGGGGCGTACCTATCTGCCACAGGTGGGCAGACTGTGTCTTTAAGGTGGTTGGCCCTTTTCCAAGACTTTGAAAGGGCTACCAACTAGGGGTCAATATGCTTGGCTTACTTGTTCTCCTCTTTGGATACTCTTAGTCGAAGGACACTGTGCCAGCTGGTGGGGCCTTGGAAGCTCTTTGAGGTTAGTTTCTCTCTCTTTTTTTGCTTGTAGTTCATGCATTCTTATTCTTATAGTCATACAACCACATGCCATATAGGATAGGATCATGTACTATATTCCTGCTACCTGCATTCATACCTGTATCTTGCAAACTATCATCTTGCAAACTGCCAATTTATCTAAACCTTGCAAACTATCATCTTGCAAACTGTACCATTACCTTTTGCAAACTATTATTTCTGAATCTTGCACACTGTCATCTTGTACACTATCTTCTTGCTCATTGTCATCTTGCAAACTGTTCTTTTTTTAACCTTATACACTACCATTTTTCAGCGTTGGGCCGTGAAGTACGGTTTGCTAAAGGAGCTAATTTGAACTTGAAGAGGATCATTTTGCTTTAGGTCCACCTGGATAGGCTCTCTCCTGAGGATGTAAGTTAGAAGCATATTTCATTTCCATTATTTGCATGCTTCTTTAAGGTTCTCTTTCTAACTTCATGTGTTGTTATAGATCATATGGAGTCCTTGGCTGGAGCTGCCCCTATAGCGGACCTAGGATTGGAGGCAGTTGTGGTAGTTGCTTCTAGTCTCTCTCAAACTCTTAAGGATGGTGGAGTGAGGGTGATTTACTTGGCAGAACGGGTGTGCTACCAATTGGCGGGGAGGGCGCGCCTTAGGTTTCAGTGGACCCTCTAGTGTTCATGCTTGCTCCTTGTTCCATGATGGATGCAGAGTATAGCCAGTAGGGGTCGAGCATTCCTTTTATGAGGAGTTTAGTGGGGCTCGCCTCATGCCTTCTCTCCTTGCTCCGATATGTGTTCTTGCTCTCTTATTTCTCTTAATCAATCATTATCTACATTCCTGTACCTTAGTAACACATAAATGAAATACTTGTGTCAGGAGGACCCTACTACTGGTGCTATCATTGATCCCCCCCACTTGGTCGGGAGCATCCTGTTGGGCGCAACAAAAATGTCATAGGCTACGCCTTTCCTGAAGGCACTCGGGTGGTGAGTTCTCTTTCATCCTTTTCCTTTTTTCCTTAAAATCCTTGCATCTGAATACTTGTTCTAACAACCTTTCCTTCAAAATTCAGCCCACTGTTCAGAAGAATGAGGAGCCCATCTTGCTTGCGAGAAACTCAAGCTAGAGTTGACTGAGTACTCTCGGCAGCTATATAGAGGCGGGGATGATGAAGATGATGATGATGGTGGTGGTGGTGGTGATAGTGTGGGAGGTTCAAAGTTGACTCCAAGCCATCAACAGAGGAAAAGGCGCTTTCGGTGATCCTGCAGATAAACAGACATAGGCACAACATAGCATAGCATACTTTTTTCTTTTTGTTGCTTTTATCATTTTTTTTAGCACACATGCTTGCACTTTACATTTGGTTTGAGACATTGGGTTATATTTTAAGAACACCTTTTACATTCATGCTTTTATTTGGGATACGTACTTAAATTACAAACTTGTGGGAACTTTATGTCTACCAAAGGACATAGAAGAATTAGAATTCTTCTGAAATTGAGTTGAAAAGCTCAAGACTTTTAGGCCTTGTTTGGATTTTGCAAAACTGAGTTAACAAAACTGAGTTTTGTTAACTCATAACCCAAAATCCGTGGGGCCCACATAAGGAAACATTGTTTGGATGATTTTTTGTTTGTTCACTCAATTAACAAAACTGAGTTTTTTTAGTTTTGAGTTACCAATTTCAAAAATACAAGAAGCTTGTTTTCAAGTTATGAGTTTTTTAACTCAGTGGCAATTTTCGTAATTTTTTTTCCAAATGGGTCCCACAGCAGTGTGTAGTTACATCACTGCAAACCCACAGAGAGAGAAATGGATATTTTGGCTTAAACTTTCCCAACTACCCAAGCTCACTTTCTTCATCTCACTTTCCCTTTTCCTTCTCCCAAACCCACAACAACTGAAGCAGAGCTCCAGTCCGGCGATCATCACCTTCTGCCCGAGACTCTATCTCACAGCTCCGTTCACCGATTTTTGTTTCCGGTGAGACCCACATTCAGCCCTTCCATCTGTTTACATGCCCGAAGCTGCTGGGTTTTATTTTGATTTTTTTTTTTCATGTTCCTCCATTTCCATGTTCCTCCATTTTTTGTGTTGTGTTTACTGAGACCTTGGCTCACTTGGCTGTGAATGCTTGTTTATTTATGCCTCTTTTTTTACTCTCAACTCAAGTATAGCTTTTATGCCTCTTTTTTTGTTTTTATTTTTTTTATTTTAGAAGTTTCTTTGTCTTGTTCCTTTGTTACAGCCATGGTATTATGAACGTAGCATGCTTTGCTTTGCTATTGGTTTGGGAAAAAAAAAAAAACTATCTATACCAAAACTCTACCAAAAAAACCATCACAGATTCCTTAAGGTTTAGATTTAGTTTTTTTAATCATCATTTTTGAAGAAAACTAATCACCCTCTCATGTTGTGGGTTCCCCTGCTTTGCTCGTTTTTGAAGCTTTACTCTAAAGAAATATTAGTATTATGAACAATATCTGCTTTGCTCATTTTTTAAGAAAACTAATCATCATTTTTTTTTCTTTGCTTAATCCGTGCTGTGGGTTCCCCTGCTTATTTGCTTACTGATTATATTACTTTTTGACATGGTTCATGTGATATTCTTATAATGGAAGATGGATGTACCTTCCACAAAAATATATATATATTAGAATCAAAGATGGATGTGCCTTAGTTGCTCTTTCTTTTTCTTTTTCTTTTTTAATTATGATTGTTACTTTATTTACTACTTAGTGAAACTGATAAGATGTAGCTACTGACAGACTATACATGAATATATCAATAGAGAATGTAACATAGCTAACTGTATCCATATCCATAAACAATATGGTGGGTTTTTAAAGGAGGATAAAGTGACAACTATTGCACCTTAAGATAAGACCCTAAACACTATTGTCTGACTTTGATTGAATACATGGAAATGTTTATTGTTTACATGTGATTGTTACATGATCAGAGGTTGTTGTTAGATGGCTGGGGATTTAAGGAGGTGGGACGATGACTGTGTCAATGAACTTTGTGACATTGTCTTCGGCCAATTCCTGCTGGGTAATTTTGCAACAGGGCTTCCCCATGAGCCATTGTAGGATATAATCACAAACACTCTCAACGCTCGGACTGGGAAGGATTTTCGCAAGAGGTAGGTTATGCGTCAGTTCATGTTCGTCCAGAAGGAGTATTGTAGGGCCAATGGAGTTCAGGTTGGGCCAAGGTGTGGGTGGCCAGTGGTGGGTCCAGATGAGGGGGCTGGTCCGTCTTAGTAAGAGGCGATTGGTGGACTCAGAAGCATTGTAGTGCATAGCTAACCATTTTGTTTTTGCTAACTTATTTTGTTCCCACTATGGTTTGTAGACTACTATGCTGTTGTTCGCGTACACTTTCACATGCACTATCCTATGGCTATTAGTGACCACTTTTGTACTAAAACAATGCTTCGGTCTTTTGACTTTTTGTATGTTACATGGTCACAATGTACATGTTTAGCTGTGAACTGGAGTATATGTATGGTGTTATCTTTATTTACATGTACCGCTTGTTTATGTAGAGTTACTTGTGCACTTTCTCATTACGCAACATACTTGGTCACGGTAACACATTAATATTCCTTGTTCATTTATTTACCTGTCAATACAAAGTGTGTTCATCTTATCATGTGAGATATTTGAATTAGATGGCACATGAATCCCAAGATGCGAATGACAAAATGTGGCCTCCCCATATAGAACACATATTTATAGAGATTATGGTAGAGGAACAAATAAAGGGTAACATGGAGAATGGTGTTTTAAGGGCCCTATATGGGAATTAATGACACAAGAACTTAATAAAAGGACTGGTAAAAATTTCACCACTAAAAAAGTCTTCCAAAAGTACAATAGGCTTCGAGGTAAACAACACAAGTGGAGTCAATTGCTTAATCGTACGGGGTTGGGGTGGGATGAGGCCATCCAAACTATGACATGCACTGACGAGGTTTGGGCGCATGTGGTGGCGGTATGTTACTTTATGCATTTCAAGTTTCATGTTAGTATTGTATGCCTTTGCATTGTTATGATTACTTTGCTGCCTAACAATTGTTCTTATGCTTGTGTTGTTGTAGGTTGATTGGAACACAAATAACCTGCGAAAGAAGGGATGCCCCAACTACAATAAGCTGAAACAATTGTTTGCCCCCAGTACTGCAAGTGGGCACCTTCAGATTTCATCAAACACACCTCCACTGAACAGCAATGAATAGCGTGCACTAGAGGATAAGCTTACCGCTAATGCTGCTCCTATCCATCTTGATGATGACTGTTACACCCTCAACTTGGATAGTATTTCTCGAACTACGGAGGAGACTGATGGTATTGACCAAACCCAAGCTGCAGGCAAGCATCCCATGCAAGAAGCAAGTGTCAAGGGTAAGAAAGTGGCGAAGAGAGCCGATAAAGTAAGTGAGATGACTGTGGCCCTAAAGGAGTACACCGCAATGATGAGGGAGAGGTTTAGCGGTAACAGGGGCAAGTCAAGTGGCACTTCTAAGCAATTTTCCCAATCAGCAACTGGAGGCGATCCATGTTTTCTAGTGAAAGCCATTGACATGCTTAATTAGTATGAGGATCTTGAAAACAAGGCATATTTGAAGATCTCAAAGGCTCTCCATGTGAAGGAGAATAGGGTGGTGTCCATGGGCATACTGGAGCATAGGAGGCGAGCATGGATGGACAATATTCTTAACCCGGAGGATTGAGACATGGATCTTATTTTATTATGTTGTGGTTATTGTAATACTGTAGGATTATGTTATGGTTATTGTAGTACTTGTACCTTTTGTCACAAAAATCGTTGTTTTGTTGGTTATTATTCTCTACTATGGATGTTTGTCAGGTTGCCTTTTTTGGCATCTAGACTTGATGCATTTTTGTATGTTGAACAATCTTAACTTATTATGAGTGAAGATTTATGATAATTTCTCGTATTCGACTTGGTTTATTGTTGAGTGCTTGTTATTAGCATTGGTTTGCTTTATAAAATAAAAGGGGTTAATAGTATGTCGTTGTGGTGCGTAGGTGACAATGGCATCAAGGATTGAATGGTTAGATACATCCCTGGCTTATGATGTTAACGAATCATACTTCAACAGCGTTGATTATGATGATGCTGGTTATGATACCAATGATGACGACTGGTGGGGTTCAGAGTGTGATAGCGAAGATGAAGCAGAGTTTGACTTTATGAATCCTTTGGTAGGTGAGATGTTCGCTTATATGCAGCGACATTATGATAAACAGCCCATGCGTGATAGTATCCTCACGAGGCAAGGATACATGGATGAACTTGACAGTAATCCTAATAAGTGCTTTGAGATGTTTTGCATGACACGCTCATATCTATTACATTTAGTGGATGAGTTAGTCGGTCATGGATACTTGATGGAAGGGTAGGGTGATGTGGATGTCACGCAGGCAGTCGCCATGTTGTTATACATACTTGGCCACAATATCTGAATAAGGTGTATTGCAAACAGGTTCCAGCACTCAACTGAGACGGTGTCTCACCACTTCCGCAGGGTGTTGCGGGCTCTTCACTCGTATGCGAGACATCTGATTAAGCCAGATCTAGATGTAGTTTGCCTCCCCGAACATCTTCAGGTGAACAAGTATTGGTCATGGTTCGAGGTAATATATATCACTTAATTATATTGTAAACATATTTATATTTAACTATGTACATACGTCATCAGTACTTATGTCAAGTGTAAAAATGTGTTGGGGCAATGGATGGCACCCATGTGAGTGTTCGGCCTCCTAAACATGCGACTTAAGCGTACAAGAGCTTAAAGGCTATTGTAACCACAAATGTGTTGTGTGTGTGCAACATGGATATGCAATTTATTTATGTTCATGCGGGGTGGGAAGGTAGTGCTAATGACTCACGGGTATTGGAGGAAGTGATTGGTGACCCGAAGCATGGATTCCCATGGCCACCTACGAGTACTACAATTAATCTCATAGGCTATCAATTTTTACATGTTTTTGTTATAGTTAATGTAGCCAATTCTGAATAGCTTCATAAACACGTAGGATCATACTACTTGGTGGACTCAGGCCTGCCTATTGGCACAAGTTTCCTTCCACCTCACAAATCAACTAGGTGCCATGCCTAGGAATTCCATTCTAGTAACAGGTTTCCAACAACCAAGAAAGAGTTGTTCAAATATCGACACTCTTCCTTGCGAATGGTTATTGAATGATCATTCGGGGTGCTAAAGGCTCGTTTTCCCATCCTCAATTTAATGCCAAACTTCAAGCACAGTAGGCAGCGCTATGTGATTACTACATGTTGTTGTCTACACAATTTTATACGCATTAATAATCGGAGTGATGAATTGTTTAACACCTGGGACAATGTTGAATATGAAGAAAATCCTGTTGTTTCGCCCAGTAGTGGCAACAATGGAGCTTCCATTAGCACCGTAAACCAGAGACATGTTGTGGAGATGTCGGAGGTATCAAAGAGACGTATGGCCCACTTTAGGGATGACATCACCGATGCTATGTAGGCTGATTATGTTGCCTGTCGGCATTGATTTCGCACATGAATTGTATTGTAAATGCTTACATTTTGATGTTTATAGACTTGGTAGCATAGGCCAGGCGATTAGCATTTGATAGGTGTATGTTCAGTAGATGTTATGTATTTTTTTTTTTATAACAGTATTGCGCTATTTTGGAACCACGAATGTATGATGCAAAAAAGAGATGGTTATTGTAGTATTTGTACCATTATATTATGCACTATTATTGTAGGGTCAATGGTATTTGAAGTTTATGTCAAGTCCACATTTTGCCTAATTTTACTTTGGTGATGATGGGTGATTTTGTAATGGTATAGCGTGATTTTATAAACTATGTGCAATGAACTGCAATTTTTTAGATAACTTAGTCATATTCGAGGCAACTATGCTCCTAGAAATAAAGGGAGAGAAGGATATTTGGGATTAAATTCTGCTTGCCTCATATTATTCATATCGATGCTTAAATACACTAACAACACAACTAAATTATAAACAATAGGAATGGCAAAAAATAAGAATGCTGCCATTACAAAACATCAATGTTATATACAAGGTTACAATAAGTCTATCATTCAACACATTCGTTGCCAAGTCCAACACCTACATTAGAAGGCACTGCCAACACCTACAATACATTTCCATGTCCAACCACATAATTGAATTTCATTATGCAAACCACTAATCCAAATTCAAAATCATGGCAGACACATTTGCCGTAATCCAACCTCTCTATTACAAAGTGAAAATATAAACAACACCACAAAGATAAGTACAACAATTTGATATTTACGTGCTCGCGCATTGACCATACGAAGGGAAACCCTTGCTTTTTCAGCACTATGCTTTGCTACTCTTTCCCTGTGGAGTAGGTCTACTATCATTGCACGGGCTTCCGTCTCATTGTTTTTTGCCATAGCTGCCTTGGCCTCAAGCCTAGTAAATTTCGCAATGACAATCGGTGTTGTTTCAGCTCCATGCCTACATGGGATGCCACCCAACCACTTAAAGGACTTACAATGTTTGTTGCTGCCTTGCATATTAAACAAAGCTGGTAAGGACATGAGCTGAGGAGCATAGCAACTTTAACTGTGAAGGAACGATAATAGTAAGCGCAGTTGATACTTACAGGCTTCCAATGTCTACAGCCATAAAACCATCTACCGTAATTATGGAGTTGCAAAGATGTCCGCAACATGCACTGATCCATGTCACACACATACCCCCTATAGTTGGAGTTATAGCTACTAGCATTTGCCTCCGACATGGTGGTGAAACATGCACCCCTACAAGGCATATTCACTGTCATTCAACACATAGCTAACCATACTAAAAATTTTCATCAAGTTGTATGTAGTAAGAGATGACACTAGTGTATAACCAAATTGTCGTAAAGCTTAGTTGTTATCAATAGTTAAATACCAAGCTTAGTTGTTAAATACCATGTTCAAAGATGTTAGCTACTTAGTGTATAAAATCTTATAATGTTGTGCCAAAAGTCCCACCTTTGAATTCTTGGTCAAAACACTCCCTGTACTTATTGGTCCAACTCTACAACAGCATAAAATTAGATCATACTTCCTTTATCATCACACACACTATCATAATCTGAGTATAGAGTATAGTTAACATTTTAACACTAAGTTTTCTCACTTTCAATATATTGACAATAAAATAGTATTTATTTCTTTAACTACTCATCAAATATCATTAATGATCTTCTCCCAATTAATATTAATGCAACTGCTAAGTTGGAGCTAGCAAACAAAACATTTAAAGGCATTGAAAAGAGAAAAACCACCCAACAAAATAATATATTTCAGTTTCCAAACGCCACCAAGGAAGGACACCCAAATCCCCACACTCTCTCTATATTATAAAAACTTTGAATTACTCTTTAGTAAATTTCAACCAAAACCCATCTCTGGAAGCTCCTATTCCAAACCCTTCACAAATTAAGCACCCATGGTTTAGAAACAAGTTTCAAACTTTTTCAAATGGGTTTGCACAAAAAACCTTTCTCCTCTTTCACTGCTTTCATTTATCAAATTTTATGTGTTGGTTATTATTCCCCTATGTCATAATTGCCGCAGATAACACAAACTTGGTGTACAAGGGTTGTGCAGAACAAAATTTCCTAGACCCAATTTACTCACAAAATCTCAAAACCCTATTGTCTTCTCTAGTTTCACAAGCTTCACAGAAAACTTTCTACACAACCACCACTGGTGACAGCCAAAATGCCATGATGGGTCTGTATAAATGCAGAGGGGACCTCACTCTCCCTAACTGCTACAGCTTTTGATATGGTGGAGAGTGGGGTTAAGAGTGGTGGTAGTGGTGATGGGGGTTTGTTTTACACAAGGAGCTATGAGTCAGTGTATGTGTTGGGGCAATGTGAGGATGATTTGGGCAGTGATTATTGTGGGGATTGTGTGAAGACAGCTTTGGAGAGAGTCAAAGCTCATTGTGGTGACTCTATCTCTGGACAATAATATCTCTATAAGTGCTATATTAGCTATAGCTATTATCCAAATGGCGTCCCCAACGTAGATTCATCATTAGGCAAAGTTAGAAATACACATATTTGATATATTCATGTTTTATGCCTAGTTTAGAATCCAGAAAAGTCACTTCAGAGAGAGAGACAGAGAGACACTAAACAAAATAAAACCCACCTTTGAATTAAAAGAAGGGCATGAATTGCATAAATATCAATACTATAGGTCCAATTACACAACACTTTTATTAGTGATGGACCTATTGTCACAATTTATTTAATAATGGCTTCATATTAGCTATTGTAATCGGTGAATGATAAAAACATACATCTAAATAAAAATATACATCCAGGAAAAGTACCAAGGCTCAGGAACTACCAGCTTCAAGACAAGTTTGAGACCTATTTCAACATAATTTGGATGTCAAAACAAGATAACAATTTCCATAACTTATTTATTTTCTATTAAATTTTTTATTATTGGTATTTACTCATGTACCCAAGGGGATTTGAATCCTCAACCTCACTCACCAATCACACAAGGTTGATAGAAAAGACACAGTCAAGTTAAATTTATAGGGAATGCGACCAAAGCAAAATCTTACAATTTCTTAAAAATTGGCATGAAAATCATTTCAACAAGTATAAAATCTGCCAGATCATATTTCATGTCAATCAATAGCATACCAACTTATTTTATAAAATCTCAAGCCCATATTTCTTAAACTAATGAAGCTCATTCAATTTCTTAATATCATTTGATTTTTTTTCTAATCCTACAACAACATGCAATTTCTGTTCTTCCATCTGATTTCTTAATATCATCTGATTTCAAAAATTAAAAAAATAAAATAAAATAAGTTTAACAAATTAAACTCATAATTTACTTATGCTCTGAGAGAGAGAGAGAGAGAGAGAGAGAGAGAGAGAGAGAGAGAGAGAGAGAGAGAGAGAGAGAGAGAGAGAGAGAATTCTCAGTGTGTGATGGTGGCTATCTAGGCTCAGTTTCAGGGGCAGAGGTGATGCGGTGGACAGAGCTGTAGCGTCCTCTTCGAGGTGTAGTGGCGCTTGGGTTCAAGGATAGGGAGAAAATGGCGATGGCGGAGAGAATCTGTGGTCTTTTGGCTTTGGGGTTTGAGAGGCGCAGACAACAGAGGAGTTGGGGAGAATGGAGAGAGAAGCTGATGAGATTTTTTGTGGGAAGGGTGTGAAGAGGAGAGAGGTATTACACGCAGGTATTTACTTAGCCGTTGCAGAGAATAGCAGTGCTATGTGGGACCCAGACAGTGACATAAAGTTCAGTTCAATTTAGGATTTAAATTTGAGTTAACTGCTTCCAAACAAGCATAGAGGTGAATTTTGGGTTTTATTGAGTTAGAGTTGTGAGAAATTGAGATATGAGTTTGATTGAGGAGATTTGAGTTATGAGTGTTGGGATATGAGTTATTGACAAGCCAAACAGGGCCTTAATAACTCTCCAAACAAAGGTGTACTTCCTTGAGAGGAAACCAATGACCGTTTGGACACTTGCTTTTGAGAATACAACTTAAAGCAATCAGGACAAATGTGTCTAGAAAAACCATAATGGTGACAAACATGAGCAATTTTAGAACTACTTGGCACCCTAGAAGGAGGTCTAACCTTAGAGGTTGACAGAGACCTCAACTTAGGACAATTTGGCCTAATATGACCAACAATATGACAATGATGACAAGTGGGGAAAAATTCAAATTTTTCTTTCAACCTAGGAGGAGTTTTAGACATAGGCTTAGAAACTTCAGCATTATCATCAGAATTTTTACCTTTATCTATTCTAGCAATATTGGCCTTCACCTCCTCATTATTCCTTTTGAATGGAGGACTATAAAATCTTTTTCTTTTGAGTTAGGCTCAACAACAAGTCTGGCACTAGTTAATTTTTCAACTTCAGTTTTAAATTCAACTAGTTGCTTTTCCAAACTCTTAATTTTGTCCACCTGAAATGAAATTTGATTTTTAAGATTCTCATTCAAATTATTGGCTTCATCTAATTTTGCAATCAAATCATCTTTTTCAAGTTTGACCTTTTTAAAATTAGCTTTTAATTTTGTAGAACATTCAAGGGATTTCATACAAAAATTATAAAGCTTGCAATAGGCATCTTGAATATTATCATCATCATTCAACACAATATCATGCAAATCAAAACAATCAAGAGTTTCCATGACAACAGGGGTCAAGGATCACACTCAGGAAATTAATCCAATTAGAGTGTACCCGCTCTGATACCACTTGTTGGAAAATTTAGACCCCGGTTGATAAAATTAACAAGTTTTAAATCAAAATTGTTAATTAGATTGATTATGAATAAATCTTGTTAAAACAAAGGAACATCAATATCATGCATAGCAGAAATAAATAAGACAAGATATGATGACCCAAGAAAACCAATGAAACAAACTAGTTTTACAGTAAAAACCTGAGGGGAAACCTTCCCGAAAAGCAATTCACTATAGTAAAGAGAAGTTTCAAATCTAGTACAAAACCTTTGTCCCTAGACTCTACAATCCACGTAGATGAATGTATAGCAGAAACCTTCTACCGCTTCAGAACCTCTGAACTCTTCAATATATGAATGCCACCATTTTGCACAGATCTCAGTATGTGACTAACCAATGATGCACGGCTCCTAGTACGTGACTAACTCACCAACTTGAAGAAGATGTTGGCTGTAAAGTTCTTCACTTCATCAACAATGAAGATCAAGAAGCACTTAGTTACAAAACCCTAAAGCACAAAAACGCAGTAACTTCTTTAAGAGAGAATAAGGCATCGGTCACTTTTTGCATGTGTTCTCCATGTATTCTCTTATGTGACGGGCTTTAAAATAAGCCTTATATATGTCTAGGGCTGTGAGAAAAAAAACCTTACACATACATGTCAGCATGGGCCGAAAAGCAGATCTGAAAATTCTGATTTCGTAATTCTCGATAAATAGTATCTGTCGAGAAGCTGTCAAGCCTCGATAGATACTATCTGTCGAGCAGCTATCGAGAATCTATCCAGCTTTAATAAACAACCCTTCTTCACTTTTTTCTTGGACCAATTTGTATGGCTTCAATATTTGGACTTGAACTCTTGTTCCTTGAAGTATTAAACACATCCTAGATCTACTTAATTACAAATAAAGTGCATTTTGTCATAGGATTAGTCAATTCTAAATGACATATGTTCTTAACATGATTCATATATGTCCTAACAAAACCAAAGAGGTAGCCGCACTCTCTATGTTAAGCCCCCAGCCCTAGCACTAGCCTCCCTGAATTTTGCCCTAAAGAGCCTTTAACTAGGTTAAGGAATCCTATTACAAGTTGAATTCCCGTTTGGAGAAAATCCCAGATTTTTAGGCTTCACTTAATCGACGATTTTGGCATATTTAATGTCAAAATTTGGACTTTTGTTAAACTACAAAGTTGTAGCCCTTTAAATTAAATTTCTAGCCCAACTTGAATCATCTTGATTGGACATCTAATCCAAAAGTTATGTCAAAAATACTAACTGATGTGCAGGCTAGAATCCTAATCCCAATTAGACTTGGATTTGGTGCAAATTTCCTTTGATTCCTTGCTCCAATTGGACTTAAATTTAATTGGGCTGACCTTCTTTAACTTCATCATGGCCCCTGTAAGAGTAAAATCCGTTAGCTTTCTTCTTTGCACAAATCCACTTATGTAATTCTATTCTCCTATAAAAGACAAATTCATGCAATAAATTCAATTAAGCACAAAATTAATTATTCAACATTATTCCAAAACCAAATATAAAATGTATAAATTAATTCAAAACAAGTATGATTATGTTTTCTAACAATGATATAAATATGCAAATTTAAGCTATTATCAATGCACATCAATGTGCCTGAACAATGGATAATGCCTTAGGGGAATCCATCCGCCGAGCAATAATCGATGTCTGGAACAAGTTCCAAGGAGGTTATATTAGCAACAGATGGTGAGCCCCATCTGGTCAGAAATATAGAACAGAAGGACCCACTGACGTGGGAAAAAAACCCCTCATCATAACAACCCCACTAAAGGGAGATTATAAATAGGGGAGTAGAGGCAAGATGTAGGAGGTTGGAAAATTTTGGGAAATGAAACACAAGATTAGTAAGAAAAGACTTAAGTCAAGGAGAAGAGAATCTTGCTCAGATTCTAGGGTAGAAACTTGGCTATCTAGTGGTCATCTTGGCTGAGCTAAGAACTACGGGGTTTGGTGTAAAAGAAACATTAATTCTCTCATATACTTAAAGAAACACCTCTTAGACCTCCCATTGTGGGATAAGCCCAACCTAGAATACAAGTAAATTGGAGATCAAAGTCCAAAAGCCTAGGGTTGTTGGGAACAGACCACCACAGCTAGTTACCAAGCTAAGATACTAGATGTTCCATTTCTGATTTGCTCGCCTAGATTGCTATTTTCGAAATTAATAAAATGCCGTAATGGGATGATGTTTGTCCTCAATGTCAATCCCATGATACCACATCAATTTTTTAAAAGAACAAGATATGGCAATACTAGTCATTCACTTGCTAAGCTTGACCAACTTTGTCATCTTAATGTTTACATCTTGAAGGATACTGGACCTTGGAAAAGCAAAGGTGTTATCAAATATATCACAGTTTATGTGGATAATTCAGAGATATCTTTAGCTGATATCAAGATTGGTTCTGTTACATGGTCATCTAGGTGGGGACCTAAAGGTCTTTCTGGTAACTCAATTCATCTTTTGGACTCAATTAGATGCCTACAAGCAACATCCATCTAGGTGGGGACCTAAAGGTCTTTCTGGTAACTTAATTCATCTTTTGGACTCAATTAGATGCCTACAAGCAACATCCAGAAAATTCATTGTGACCAGTCCATCTGCGGCACTGAAAATTGGCTCAATTGATTGTCAACGTTACAGAGCAAGCAATATGGGAGCTATTGAGTTTGTTACTGATTTTGGTATATTTTTAGGGTGTCCATTTACTGGACTTTCTCAAAATGGAACGCCTCTATTCAAGTTGTGGTTTGAGTAAATGATTGAAAGTATTCGGCGTGTTCAATAATCAAGATGCATGGGAGTATTGGTTTAGTGGCCTCTCTCCCCTCATGAAGATGTCAATGACAACAACACCTTGTGGGCAAGGTGTTTTGAAGGAGAGGGAAATGTTAGGAACCCACATTTAGGTATAGAATACATTTAGTTAGTTAGCTACAATTCCCATAATGTTTTTTTTTTTTTTTTTTTTTGGACAGAAACAATTCCAATGCATGTTAATCACATTTAACACATGTTGGTATTATTAATGTATATGGAGAAAAATAGGATCATAGGGATAACGCCATGTGGGCCAATAGAATAGTTTTATGATTCTATAAATATCTACTTGTAATTACATTTCTATTATTGAAGAATAAACTAATTACTTAGTGCATATTTCTCTCTTAATCTCTTTCTTTCTTTATGAAGGGTGACTACCTCAAATTTAGTCAGTTTCCCTATTATTCTCATCTATTACTTAAATGCATTATATTCCTTAACAAAAAGCATTATATTCCATTCCATTTTTGTTAAGAACCACTAGGTTCATAACAAAAAGCAATCATCAAGAGTGAACTCCATAAGTAGAACTCTTACTTAATTTCATCATATTCCTTTCTTTTCATTCCCTTTCCATTTCCTTTCTATTACTTAAATGCATTATATCCCATTCCATTTTTTTATAAGCTCCTAAACGAAGTCAGTATCATACAATTTTTTTTTTAACTTGAATAGGCGAAGCCCTCAACCATGCACCAGGAAGTTGGCCTTCCTACTCTTCTCATTACATATTAGCCATTCCTTTCCTATCGAAATTTCTAAAAACATTTCATTTAAATCTTATACTAGTTTCATATAATCTATTAAAACCTTATAGTATGCGTTTAGCTCAAAATTAAAAAACCAGTTTATTTTACTATTTTACTATGCAGCTTATTTTTGCTACTATTCATGAGTCCCACTACATTTTTTAGTACTATTCATAAGTCTTACTATATTATTTCAGTTACCTTTTACCTTTATCTACAGTATTTTCAACAAAATGTTTTCAGTTTCAACAAAATAAGCGATTCCCAAACAGACCCTTAGAGTTTGGGTAAGTTTACTTTAAACTTCCAAATTTTAAATAAATTTCATTTAAACAAATTTATCACTTGGCATATGACTAGCTAAAATTATAATATAAGGTTTAATGTTTAAATAAAACAAGCTCAAAACTATCTCTTATGACTTATGACTAGCTAATTATTTGGATAGTGGAATCCACTGATCTCCTTGAATGAAATTCTCAACTGAATATGTGCCAATGTGTTGTGCAGGGATCTGACTACTCCAAGTTACCCTCTGGGACGTAGTTGAACCTGATCCGGAATTCCCAGATTCCCCATAATAAAGCGTTTTCAACGCAAAATCGCCACTCCATGGCAGCCAGCCTTGTGGTGAAATAAGAGCTTCAAAGTTGCACTGTATGAAAACTGTCCTGGAGTACTCCTTCCATGGCCTCCCCAAGAAATTCTTGTGTACTTTGGGATTGCTATTGTACAATTTCATATATTCCTCGGTGCCATTAATCAAACAATTTTGAAAAACAAAACCTGTTGATTGGCCAGGATCTGTTCTGCCATGTGCAGTGACGGCATTGGTCGAGCCTTTTTCTGGTTTAACTTGCCGAGGAGCAACTAAGATCTGGCAGTCCTGGAAAAAAGACGCCGAGTTTCCAAAAATAAAATCCACATTGCCTTGAATCCGGCATGATTTGTAGAACTGGCGCAGTGACTGAGCATAGAGAGTATCTTGATTGCCTAGGAATTCACAGTTTTCAATGACAGATAAATCACTGCTTGATCTGAAGGCTACTGCTTGGTGGGCATCAGGACCGGCTGTGTTCTGGATTGTGAGACCAGTGGCCATGAATCCATCGCCAAGAACAGCTGCCCAGGAATGGATGATTAAAGCATTAGAACAAGAAGTGATTATCAAAGCAAACTCAATATAACTGCTTCCTCACATTTACATTTTTTGGACTCAATTAATTCTTCTCCTTCAAAGAAGGATATCATTTGCATTTTTAGCTCTCACTAGTGTCTTGCATGTAACCATTTAATTATAATCATTTCACAATTTTACTCCCTTATTTTACCTATCCAAAAAAAAAAAAATCATTTCACAAGCACTTTGGTTTCGAAATAAGCTTCACATGAATGGATGGATTTGTGCTTGTAAATGTCACTGAAAACATAATATATCTTCGGGTTTTTCATTTATTCAGTTAAAATTAATGGTTAGAAATATAATGGCTAAAAACTCAATAATTTATTCAATAAAACAAACACACACACATATATATAAGGCTAACTTACCAAATTGTACAAATTGAAACTTCGACATATTTTCATATATATCAATTATTTAGGTTTCATCTATTTCGTTTCAGTGTTTTAACTTCCATTAAAAGACTTCCATTCGTTTCAGTGTAGTAGTTCTTTCATCAAGTTTTGTCCAAAACGATGCTGTTTTAGAAAATGAAAGATACTAAAAAGTAAAAACTAATTGCAAGATTGGACGCAACCAAACAGAATGACTAAATTAAAATCAGGCTACGCTAATCAATAACAAAGGGAAGAATGACTGAATTAATTAATAACAAAGAAAAGTTAAAAGGATTAATTTGTAATTTAGCAGAAGACAAAAAAAAAAGTAAAAGTTAGGGGGAGACAATTCACAGTGGGTTTAGGATTAGGTACGCTTGAGTTGAGTGGAAGTAGACGTAGACGTAGACGTCAACCAACCATGTGATATTGTCGACTCACGCCACACTCACATGCAGATACTGTAGTGGATGTCGATGTGGACCTACCAAAGCGCGTAATTCTACATTTTCTCTCTCAATAGTCAATACGTTACTACTTACTACGCTGAAGAATTTCATTACAAAGTCGCCCTTCACAGCTGGTTCTTCACTTCAAAATTACTCTTACATCATCAGTGATAGATACCATCAAAGTTCTTTTTCCTTGGACTAAAAAAAAAAAAAAGTTCTTTTTTTTTAAATTCCTCTTTTTGGTCTGTACTATTTTATTTTTTCCGTCAAACCATTTCATTCCCTATCCATATATAAAATACATTTACTTTACGTCCTTCAAATCCGTTATTAGTTAGACTAGAGTAATCCTATTGTTATAGTTAGCTTAAACAAAATTCATACGCATTTTGGAATGAAAAGAAAACAAGTACTAAAACTGCACTGAAAGAAAAACAGAAAAAGTTAGTTACCAACGGTAGGCGTATTGTAGGTGGAAATCCCAGGCTGGCCCACATTCAAGGAGCCGGTAATGACCGTTTTACCAATGCCATCCCCCAAAAACACGACATTCTTCTTGGCCAACGGAATTCTGACCGTCTCTTCATACACCCCTGCCTTTATTCCTATCACAAACCTCTTCCCAGCACCGTCCTCGGGCGCTGCGTTCACCGCCTCCTGCACCGTCTTATAAGACCCACTTCCGTCCTTACTCACCGTCACGTCCTCCTTCAAGTCCCTCGGAACCCCACCTTTGAACCCACCCCCGGGCTTCCCCACCGCCTCCCAAAACCCATCACGCTCGGTCCTCGCTGGAACCCACGAAGCGGTGTCGTTTCCGAAATTATCGTACGAAAACAACAGGCTCAGCGCGTTGCTCGTCAAGTGGGTTAACGAGTCCAAAAACGACATCGTCTCGTCCGTCAAGCTCGTGTCGTTTGCGTACTTGAGAGCTGACCAGCAATCGTATTGGGAGAGAAGAGAAGAGCTCATCCAAGCTCTAGCGTTTTTGAGGTTGCCTTGTGGGAGGGCGACATCGGTGGTGATAGAGATCCGGTACTGTGCATTGTCGAGAACTTCAAGACAGTTGGTCGCGGCGGTTGTGCGGTTTTGGTTCCCTGCGGAAGACTCTAGGATGGACTTCACCTTTGATTGGGCTGTACGCAGATTATCAGAGGAGACAGAGATGGATGTGTAGAGGAGCTGGAGAGGTGTTGGATCTGCAGGGAGTTGTTTGGATTGGGATAAGGAGCTCACGCATTGATCGGGGAAGCGAGTGGCTTTACAGATTTGTTGAATCAAAGAACTGGGTGTGCGTGTGGGTGTGGGTGTGGGTGTGGCTTTGGGGGAAGAGTGGTGGTTGTGGTGGCGAGAGGCGGAGGAGAGAGAGAAGAAGAGGATGAGAGAGAGGAGGGAAAGGGCAAAGAGAGTGGACATAGTGATGAGAAGTAAGGTTGATGATTTTTTTGATAAGAAAGTGAAAATGGGTTTTGTGGGTTTTCTGTGATGAATGATTGAGAGGGTCATTCTATTTATATATAAAGAAAGTAGTGAGTATGGTATAGGTGATGTTTGTTGGCTGATTTGATTTGGATATGGAATTGGGATATGTATAGATTAGAATTTGATGGTAAAGGATTGTTGAAAATTTCTATTCTAAAGAAATTGGGGAAAAAGCATAAAGTAAAATTAGAAAATTGGGTTCACGGGCTCTCTTTCTGAGTCTGACTGAGTCACGGGATTATTTTTGGCGCAAAGTAGGGAGTGGACTGGAAAGTGTGAGTCTGTTTATTGTCGTCGATGAAGGTAGGACGAAATAAAAGGAAACTATTTGGAGGTTTCGGTGTTTGGAAGGATCCGACTCATTTGCTTGGGTGGATATGCTGTGTAATCACTAATTAGGCTCAACATTTGGTTTTGCAATGAAACCAGTAAACCACCGAAATTGTTGCCCACCCGAAATGAAGGGAGGACATTCTCCCAAAAAAAAAAAAGGGGGAGGGGAGCAAAGGGAGGGTTATTTAACAATTGCATATTTTGAGGGATAATTACAATCTACTGTTAACCTTGCAATTCGAACTTTTTTCCCCTTAAACAACTATTGAAGTGAAGATAAATGTTTTTTTTTTTTTAATAAAAGCGAAGATAAAGTTTGACTCTAAATATATTTGAAAGTTTTTTTTGAGAATAGAACAATCATTCATTCATTCATATGTAAACAATCTTGATACAAAGCTTCTAAGACAAGTGGTGGTGAATCTTCCACCTAATACAACTCATCACTAATGTTCCTAGCATAACGAGCCAAAATATGCGCTACCCTATTCCCCCCTCTTTTAATATAGCTTATGGAAACTGATTACAGCCCACGAAGATAGCATTGGATATCTACATAAATGTGTCACAGCAAAGAATGATTGCCTGATGAACCCGAAACTACTTTCATAACAGTAGCATTGTCACCTTCAATTAGTAACTCTGAAAAACCTGCTTCCATTGAGAACTCTATTGCCTTTCAATAGGCCAAAGCCTCTGCTTGTTCATTACTGCTAACTGAAGGCCCTTTGACAAACATTGCAACCATCACATCTCCATCTAAGTTACAGATTATTGCCTCAAAACCCGAGCAATGAAGCTAAAAAAAAAAAAAATAGCCGCCTCAAAATTGAGCTTGTACACTGATGGAGGGAGGAGGTTGCCAAGTGTTTCTGGGCTGCGTCATGCTTGGGAGAGTCAGCTGCTCTTGTGCCTTCTAATATTCATCCAAATAATCTGTTGCTCTCTTGTTGTTCCACTTCGGTTTCTTAATCTGCCCTCCATGTACAATTGCATTCCTCTAGTTCCAAATGAGCCAAGCTTAAACAAAAAACACTTCAAACTCAGTTATTGATAACTTGTCCAATAATGACTCAAACAACACTAAAATACATGGAAAGCAATAGTGCATTTCTGCAAGCTGATGGAGCTTCCTGCCCACACATCCTGTGCAACCCCACATTCCCAAATTGCATGTAGGTAGACCTGTACAGCATTGACAGCCACTATCTGAAATTATTCTTCTTCAAATAAGGTTCACTCATGTTGGTAAAATGTCTTGGCATACTCTCCACTCGAAAACCTTTATTTTATTTGACACATATAGCTGCCAAATCTTCTTCCACACCTACTGAAAGTTAAAAACTACTTTTTCCAACTCTTTTTACTAAACTAGTGTATAGCTTCATGCATATACACGGATACAATTAACAATACTTGCAATTATATGGTTAAAATTATTTTTTTTTTTAGAAGAGGTTCAAATTATATATGGTATTAGCTTACACTTTTTTTAAAAAAAATCATACATTTCTAAAATATGTAATGGTTTCTTATTATACACACACACACACACACACACACATATAATTTAAAATTTAATTTGTTTTAGACTTTTCAATTTTTGCACCCAATAATTCATTTTTCACAAAAATCAAAAACTAAAATGAACACATGGCAGAAAATTTGACTTCAATTGAAATTCAATTTAGAATCTAATTAGATTTGGACTCTTCGATTTTTATACTCAATAATTCATTTGGCACAAAATTAAAAATTAAATAGGATACATGGCGCAAAATTGAGAATTTAATTAAAATCTAATCGAATTTTCTCTAAAATCTCTTACTTTTTTAAACTTCACTTTTAACTATTTTTTATTATGTTCAGTTTTTTAAAGAGAAGTGCTAGATCTACAATATTTTTACAACAAATCATAGGTGATAAGTTCTTATTGGCTCTAATGATGCGATGAAAATCAGTAGGCTGGATTCTTCGGATTTGTAATGCCTACTTGCTGTCTTGATGGTTTGAAAAAGAAAAAAAAATGATCAAAGGTGACCAGGGTTGCCGGCTAAGAACCCTCCAATGGCAAAGTTAGTTTTCTCTCTATAATTTTGAAGTTCCAACTTTTCAGGAAATGTAAAAACGTACCTTTGTTTGGTCTGAATGAGCGTTTATATAGTGTCCTAGAAACAGTTATTAAACTTGTAACCTCCCCTGGATTTGAGGAGGTGGGAGGATTCAAAGACTTCTATAACTGTTTAAGAGTTACATTTTTCTCACATAACAGTCACTGGAAGTTATGTGTGTGATAAGGAGTTGTACTACACACTCAGAAATTTTCCTAAGTGTCAATGGCTCGTCCAGCGGTCCTCCTGTCGAGCGCACCTCTATGGACGACCTTCTTCAAGACGAGATTGATGACTCCCTTGGACGAGATGGTGCGGTTTTGTCAAACATGACCTTGCGAAGCTCGTCTAAGCATCTTCCTGCATGGACGAGCTTTTTATGGACAAGGTTTTTACAACCTTTGCTTTCCTGGTCTTGTCCTGGATGACCTCCATGGATGATGTGGAGTTATATTTTATCATACCTCATCAGTTGCCCCTTGTCTATGGGTCGTCTAAGAAGTACATAAACTAACGTCATCTTTTGGACGTGTGTCTTTATGTTAGCTGTTATGTGTGCCACATGTTGCAATTTCATTGGCAATTTGTTATGTTGATTTAATTTTTCGAGGGAAATGCCACGTGGCGTGTCCTGGTTAGTCACGTAATTCGAGACACTATTTTTCAACGCCTATAAATAGCATTGTTATTGATACCGTTCCATTCTGGCCGGAACGGCCAGAATTTTTCGTACCGGTATGTAAACTGGTACCAAAATACCCCACGTTCCACATCGGGTCAGATTTCGGGCCATTTCGGACAATTTCGGCAAATTTCGGCCGAGATGTAAATTCCGGCCGATACAGGATTTGGCCTGTTATTATTTAAAAAAAAAAAAAAAAAAAAGAGTAAAGGTCCGCCGCTTACTTGAATGAACCCAGCGTCCCAACTCCCAGGCCACTTCTTCATTTTCTTCTTCTTCTCCGTTTTGTATCCACTGGTTAGTGGGACTGGTCTTTTCACTCTTTTGATCTTTTATTTTTCTATTGTCTTGACTCTTGAGTGTCTTGTGTCTTCTAGAGTCTAGTTCTATTCTATGATTCTATCCTCTTTTATTGATTTAAATTTTCAGCTTTTCTGAGCCCATCATCACGTGAGTAACTTTGGAAATGACAAAAGAAAGTTTTAAAAAAAAATCCAAAAGCAAATGTCAGTTAGAGCCTTAGAGGTATCATTCTTATTTTCCTCACTGTGTACAATGGTTTATAACTTTATATTAATGTTATATTGATAACATTTTCACAATACTTACACAATAAACTGTAAATAATAAGTTGATATTAGTTGTTATCGATAAACAAAGTAATTTTAATTCTAGATTTAAATTAAAATTAATAACAACTAGACACTTATGATTTGTTGTGAAAATATTGTGAACGTAGCACTTCTTTTATTATTATAGTTTTAAGATTCATATACTAATTAAAATGTTAAGAACTTTTGTGCTTTGACTTTCACATTTATTGTATTTTTTAGGATTATCCAAAATGTAAATTTTATTTGTAGACAATTATAAATAAATATTTTTTTTAATTTTACTTTATTTAATTTTTTAAAAAAATTAATTAAATTCATTTTTTATATAATAGTAACACTTCTTTAAATTGAAACTTTTATGTTGTATACGTGTGGGTTAATATATATATATATTTAGGAATCCCGAAACACCTTGAAACGGTACGCTGAAACAGGCCGGTACCGAAATATTCCGTTCCACTAGACAAACCGAAACGGGGTCCAAAACGGAATTAATAACATTGATAAATAGTGGAATTCCTCTCGTACCCTCTACATTTCCTCAAATTTTCTTCTTTGACATCCCTCGTCTTAGCGCCTTGTCTAGAAGTTTCCTGCGTCCATAGTCTCCCTTCGTCTAGACCTAGGTATTTTCTTCATCCTCGTCCTCAAGTTTTAAGCTTTCTTAAAGAATGTCTGTGGTAGTCCATTCTTTGTCTAGCAATAGTGTTGACAAAGTCATAGACGAGTATCATGACCCTAGTAGTTTTAGTGAGTCTAGTGATAGTAGTAGTAGTGATTGCAACAACAGTAGTGAGGGAAACACTACAGACGAGTATATGTCTAGTGTCCCTGGGGTTCCCTTAGAGGTACTTCAGGAAAGTCTTAGAACGAGGGCTGAGTCCGGGTCTAAGGCTGGTACAAGTGCTCACTCATCTTCCGCTCAAGACGAGGAAGAGGTAGTTTATAGTTGTGCTATTGGGATTGCCTTTAAGACAGACGAGAGAAAATTAGGCATCCTTAAGACTTGGTACCAAATTCCTGAAGACTTGAATCCCATGGTACCTGTGCGTGATGAGTGGTGTTGTCAACCCCGTTTTAGCGTTGGCATTTATGAGGCTTACCTCTCAGGGGGTTTGAGGTTGCCCCTTAATGCCTTTGCCAGGAGTTGCTTTCTAGGTTAAGTTTAGGTATATGTCAGTTCAACCCCAATGCATAGAGGCTAATTGTCGCTATGTAAGTTTTATGGAGGGAAGTGTTTGAGGGGGATCGTCCTCTTAGTGGGCGAGTTCCTTTTCTGCTATAAGCCCTCCGAGATTAACCAATCCCTTGGCTTTTATCAGTTCACAACCAAAGTGAGAGATTATAGGCTAATAAAGTCCTTAGTCACCTCAGATAGGAAATGGAAGATGAAGTTCTTCTTCGTCTCTGGCTTTTGGGCTAGACGCCCTATTAAGGTTGACAGGGATCTATTCCCTCCTTACACAGGAGAGTTAGGGAACCTTCGTCCTGAAGGTACGTCTGTGGCTGTCACTTTACTTTTTGTTATTCACTTTTGATTATAGTCGTCTAATCACCCTCTTTTTTTCTTTTTTTAAGTGTTAGATGGCCTCATTTAAGCAAGTTTTATTTTGAACGAGTTCAGAAGGCACGTTTATATACTGACAGGACTTTCCATTCCTTGGTGAGCCTTCAATGTCTTGCCACTTGGGGGTTAGGTCTAGAGTCGTCCGCTGAAGCTATTGCCTACGAACTCACTATTTGTAGACATAAGTTCTTTTTTATCCTTTTCTCTTTTCTTTTTCTTTTTTCTTTTTTTCTTTTGGTGACTGGTGTCTTTCTTTTCTAGAATGGCGACGATGAAAGAGAATAAGGGCAAGGAAGTGGTAGACGAGGCAGCTGGGTAGGGGTGGAATCCCAGCCTCGTCTATCCAGTGGTGATAAAAGGAAGAGCCTGTCACTTGGAGTTGATTTGGGGAATCTTCCAAGCAGGCGCAAGGACAAAAAGGCTAAGCATAGGTCGTCCAAGCCTCGGGACACCCAAACTCAGGACGACCAACCCAATCCTTTCCTTCTCCCCCAAAAGCACTCCGTCCAGATTTTGGATGTTGATTCAGAGCCCAAGGATCCTTATTCTATGAAAATCTCGTCACGATCACTGAGCCTACCTCGTCTCAACCTTCCTAACAGGTGCCTCAAAACCTTCTTGGAAGTGAGGACCTTGCTTGGGAAAGGTTTGAGAAAGTCATGACGAAAGAGGACGTGATGGCATGCTATGACATGACTTTAAAGGATTTTGAGCGCTCTGGCATTCATGACCTTTTTAAGGTATGCCTTTTTCATATATGTATACCTCGTCTTGTCAGTTATACTCATGTATATATGTATTGTAATGAAATGAAATTTACGCTGGCAATATCTAAGTTTATCGTCGCGTCCAGGCAGGTAACTCAATTAGACAAGACAGGGATTCTATTGGAGAAGACAGTCCAAAAGGGGAAGGACGAGTCTAAGAGGTGGGCTAAGGTGGCAGCCAAGGCTTAGTTGGCTGCCAAGGCTAAGGAAGATGCAAAGAAGCTGAAAAACGTCGAGGAGTTAAAGACAGATGTCAAAAAGAAGAACGCTCGTCTTGATCTCCTCCAGAAGAAGAACGATGAGTTAAGCGCCCTTCTTGAAAAGGCTAAGGGAGACACAGTTGCAGAGTTTAAGGCGTCCAAACAATTCACCGATCTACTGGACACCAACTATACAGCTGGGTTTGAAGATTTCAGGATGGACGCAGTGGAGAAATTCCCTGAGATTGACTTCAGTCTTATTAAACTTAACCTTGGTGGGGCTGCTTCAAGCTCCCTCCTCCAGACGAGTTCAGAGGACGTTAATGTTGAGGACGATGCCACCATGCAGCCTGCCCGGAACGAGCCTAAGGCTAGAGACGACCCTCAGTAAATTTGTATCAGAAAAAGTTTATCTTAGTTCCTTTCTCCTTTTTTTTTTTTTTTGTAAGGTCCATAGTTTGGGACCGTTTGAAATTTATTCAAGTAAAATTTTGCTCGTCCAAGAAATTGGGATGAGATTATAAACAATTGCCTTTTAGGCTTTCACTTTATAAGGGTTTTTGGACAGTGGTCGTCTACCCTTTAAAGCTTTGACTTATGAATGTTTATTTACATTATTTGTCTAATTATTGAACATATTGTTGCATGGATAAGGTTATATATATACCACTTATGCTACTAGCTTTTACAAGTATTAGAGGGTCGTCCATACACTTTTCCTATGGACGATGTTAGAGGTTCGTCCACGCGCTTTCTCTATGGACGATGTGTTTGCATATGGACGACTCATTTGTCATTCAACAATTTTTGCAAGTATAACTCATCCTCAGAGTGGCAATGATGGTTTCGCCAGTTCTTTTCCTTGTCCATAGGCTAGGCAATTGGCATTCGTCTTTCATCAAGACGTTTCTAATGCTTGACTCATCCTAGAATACTAGAGCGTCTTGGCTAGATGCTCGTCCATGGACTCTAATGCTTCGCTGTATGCCCTTTTCTCATCCGTCTGCTTTTTAGACGAGTATGCCTTAGCTTATTTTTCTTTGATTTATCCTCATTTCGAGGAAAGCTTGTGAACGTTACATCCCTGAGTCCAGATTTTCATTCGTCTTAGGCTTTTGCCCCCTTGTGGGTACTATTATGGAAATTAGACTTATGCATGAAATACATTGGAAATCCAAACCATATTATTATATAAACATTATTCACAAATATGGCACCTGCTTAGAAGCTAGTGCCTTAGGAAAATACTTAGGAAAATGCTTTTACATACATAACTTCGTCTTTCACTAACGTGTCTGTAGACGGTGCAAAAGTTTAAAAACTAGTACACTTTTTATTCTTAAAACACACCATAGTAGTAATAAGAACACAACTGTAAATATGAGTAAACACATAGACCATAGCTGTAACTTTGTCAATAGCTGCAACCTCGTCCTTGGAGAATTTCGTCCAAGCTTATTACTGATAATACCTCCTTAGGTGCTCCACGTTCCAAGGATGCTCTAACTTTCGTCCGTCCAGGGCTTCCAAGTAATATGACCCCTGCCTCTTGCAGTTGATTACCCTATAGGGTCCTTCCTAATTGGGTCCTAATTTTTCATGAGCTGGATTCCTGATTGCCTAGGA
Organism: Castanea sativa; assembly: GCF_040712315.1. Taxonomy (NCBI): domain Eukaryota; kingdom Viridiplantae; phylum Streptophyta; class Magnoliopsida; order Fagales; family Fagaceae; genus Castanea; species Castanea sativa. The sequence goes on along the minus strand of NC_134014.1, from coordinate 30,191,818 downwards.
GACTCTTTTGAGAATGAGGTCCCAATGTTGAAGCGCTTGGGCTTTACCATGGTATCGTGCTGCCTAGCCATAAGATTTTTATATGTCCTTTGCTCTGCATTCATCCTTACCTCATCAATGAGATCAAGGTTAAGACGGATTTGCTCTTCATTATCTTTCTCTTGGTATTTCATCACTCAATGATTAACCATATAAACTTCCGTAGGTATGACTGCTTCACTTCTATAGGCTAGCCTGAAGAAGGTTTCTCCTGTTGGTGTCCTCACAGTCGTCCTGTAGGCCCAAAGAACACCTGGCAACTCATCTGGCCATATTCCCTTTGCCCCCTCTAGCCGAGTCATGATGATTTTCAGCAGGGATCGGTTTGTTACTCTTGCTTGTCCGTTCGCCTATGGGTGGGAAGGCGAGGAATAGTGATTCTTGATTCCAAACTATTCACAAATGTCCCTGAAAGGTGCGTTGTCAAACTGTCGTCTGTTATCAAATACTAGTACTCTAGGTACTCCAAATCTTCATAGGATATTTTTCCAAACGAAATTCTTAACATTTTGTTGAGTGATTTTTGCAAGAGGTTCGGTCTCCACCCACTTGGTAAAGTAGTCAATCCCTACTACCAAAAACTTCATTTGTCTAGTTCCTAGGGAGAAAGGACCTAGGATATCCAATCCCCACTGTGCAAAGGGCCATAGGGCCATCATTGGGGTCTGGTACTCCAATGGCTGTCTAGGAACGATGCTATAGTGTTGACACTGGTCACACACCTTGACATAAGCCTTACTATCTGCTTGAATTGTAGACCAGTAGTAACCTACACGGACGACCTTATGAACTAGCAATCTTGCTCCCGAGTGATTCCCACATGCTCCTTCATGGACCTCCCTCAACACATAGTTTGATTCGTCCGGAGCCAGGCACCTTAGGTAGGGTTGAGAAAAGCTTCGCTTGTATAGCACTTTATTTGTGAGGATGTACTAGGCAGCCTTGACCCTCAGCTTCCTAGCCTCATCCTTGTCTTCCGAAAGCCTTCCATCCTTAAGATAGATTACTATTGGACTCATCCAATTCTCTCCTCCTCCTATTTGCTATACATCTGGAAGGTCTATGCTCGGCATGTATTATATTCTGTCATATTCGTCCATAACTCCTCTTGCCAAAGCTACTCTTGTCAAGGCATCTGCTTCCATGTTCTCCTCCCTTAGGAGTTGAACAAAACTCACTTCTTTAAACTTTTGGACAAGCCGCTTCACTTTGTTGAGGCATTTCTTCATCCGATTTTCTTTATCATCACACATTCCATTTACTTGGTTGATGACTAGCTGAGAATCTCCTTCGACTATTATTGATTCCGCCCCTAGGGACTTAGCCAATTCTAGCCCTATGAGTAGAGCTTCGTACTCCGCTTCATTGTTGGTGGTTTAATACTGTAAACGGGCTGCGTACTCCAACTTGTCACCCTTCGGGGATTTTAGTATGACTCCAATCCCTCCCACGTATAATGTGGATGACCCGTCTACATTGATAACCCACCTTTCGACTCCTACGTCTTTGTCCAGCTCGTCCTGGCTAGGGGTGAACTCCACAATGAAATTCGCCAACACCTGTGCCTTTATCGCACTCCTTGGCTGGTATCTGACATCAAACTCACTAAGTTCCACTGCCCATTGGATTAGTCATCCTGCAGTTTCCAACTTATTCATTGCCTTCTTTAGGGGATGATCCGTTAGAACATTGATAACATGAGCTTGAAAATAATGTCTCAGCTTTCTAAAAGCCGTGATCAAAGCAAAGGCTAGCTTCTCCATCATCAGATATCGTCCTTCCGCTCCTCTTAGTGCTCGCCTCATATAGTAAACCGGTTTCTGAACTCGTCCTTCTTCTCTAACCAATGCCGAGCTCACAACATGCGGGGACACTGTCAAATACAAGTACAATTGCTCTCTAGGTACAGATCAGCTTAACAACGGTGCTGTCGTGAGGCAAGCCTTCAAGTCTTGGAAGGCTTTCTGACACTCGTTCATCCACTTAAATGTCTTTCTAAAGACTTTAAAGAATGGAAAACACTTGTCAGTAGCTTTCGAAACAAACCTGTTAAGGACGGCAACTCGTCCGATAAGAGACTGGACTTCTTTGATGTTCTTCGATGGTTCCATATTTAGTATCGCCTAGATTTTGTCTGGATTCGCCTCAATTCCTCTATGCAAAACCATGAACCCCAAAAACTGTTGGAGTTTATGCCTTAAAAATTCAATTTATTGGCATGTCATAAATAATTAAATTGTTTAATTATATGAGACTATTTATAAATGAATTAATGGGACATTATCATAGTCCATGAGATGCATTGTATGTGATTTATGTGATTTAGTCATAGACGATGTAAATCACAAGTTCCTTGTAAACTCAAAATGTAGTTAGTAGTCAGTGATGCAATTGGGCGTTTTATCTACGAAGACTATAACACATCAACTAAGATGATTTGTCTTGATCATGGAAGTGGAAACTTCTAGTTGATGTGTTGATGTGTCTTAAGAGTTAAGATATATTAAACTGGACCGCTGTGAGATTAATTATTCAATCAACAACTGTCACCTGAATAATTAATCTCACGACTTCTAATTTCATAGACTCTTAATCCTGAGAGGGTAGTGAACCCAATCATGAAATGTAGATTACTTTGATATATCAGGTGTAAAATCTAATATTCGTGGTCAAAACCTCAGTATGTTGGATAACCACACGTAGTGTTGAGGGAACACATATTCTCAAGATGGAGTCCATAATCTCTTTTAGTAGAGATATGAAATATCCCCTTGAGATAAGTTTAATGGGAACTGGTTATTCAGGGTACCCACTTTAGTAAGAAGTTACTAAAGCTTATATTTATTGAAATTGGATTTCAATAAATACGAATAACTAAAAGATTAAACCGGGTACTCAAAAATAAAATAGTTGTTTACAAAGTGACAGTTTATTATAATTTTGTTCACTATAGATATTTCATGGAAGGGTCAAATGATATTATTAGAGTCTTGAGATATAATTTATTAATAAGACCTAGAGTGCAATTATTTTTATATAGTGGTATTAAATATAATTAATGGTAACTTTGGGCTTGTCAAGAGTTGACAGAAAAGCTCAAGGCCTATTGGAGCTAAAGTCTTATTTGTTCCCTTTGGTCCCATCTCAAGTCACAAACTAAAGCCCACTTGGGTAAGCCCAAAAGGCTAACCCAATTAGATAATCAGTTTTTATTTAATAAGAGTTATTAAATAAAGTAACTACTAAAGTAGTTAGCATGTATGTATGATGAAAAGAAAGAAAACAGTTTTTCTCTATAAGGAGAAGAAAAAAGATTTTTCTTTGAGAATCAACGTATATAAAGACTGATTGAGAGACCACTCTTCTTGGGCAGCATGTGCAATTGAGATGAAGATTAAAGGTATTCTCAAGTCCTAGTTTTGAATTTCATAGCATCAAGGTACGCTTTCTATTCTTTGTTCTAAAATTCAAGATTACATGTTATCTCTCATGAATGAAATAGATCTATGATTGTTGCTTCCGCTGTGGATTTTGTATGAGATGCAAAATCAGTTTTTTCCAACAATTTGTATCAGAGCGGTCTTCAATATCATGCTTGTATAACATGTAATTGAGTTTTAGAATTAAAGAAAATAGTTTTCTTGGTGATTTAATTGTCTGCAGCAAAGTTTTTGCATAATTTTGTTTTGGAACTGCTACGATTAATATATGTGATATATTGGTTGTTGATTCGGAAACCATTGGCTTGATATTTGTTTTTTAATTATGGGTCAGACACGATTTGTAAAGGGAATGGTTGTTTTTGTCATCAAGTGCGGTGTATATGTAGTCCAACTATTGGAGTTACACGCCGCTAACATATATTGCTAGGTTTAATTGATATCTGATATAAGTCAATTGCATCATGTCCAAGGTGTGAACTTTTGTTTCGCACGTCTTGGATATAGTTGGCAATTGGGCATAGCTATTGGATGAATATCATGGAATGTATATCGTGGACCCATAGGCATATTCAACTTGGCCGTTAACATGCTTTTGTTCATATGTTTTAATTAAAGCTTGGTTATTATATTGCAAGTAGCATTTGTTTTTTGGCTGAACGTACATGTATCATTGTATGTTTTTCATTCTTCAATGGTAAACACGTACTATTGGGAATCTTGCTTTATTTATATATATATATATATATATATATATATATATATATATATATATATATCTTTATGATCAAACCGTATAAACATGCTAGAATTAAAGTATTTTGGTTACTTGTTAAAAATCCTTTAATGAAATTTATTCCTAATGAGATTAGGATTATTTTATCAAGGGTTTCTAGCATTATTAGGGTTCTTGAAAATGATCTTGAAAACCTTAATGTTTGATCTGTGAATCTTCATTCATAAAATCAAAAAGGTGTTTTTGATGGAAGAACAATAAAGATGTCAAAAACAGTTACTTGAAAATTCTGAAAAAATTCAGTCTTGCAAGTTTCGATCCATCGAGAATTCCTTTCGATTGATCGAAGAGGAATCGAGAACCGATCGAGTCAGGCAGAAACTCTATGATGAAATTCTTCATTGTCTCGATCGATCAAGAATTCCTTTCAACCGATCGAATGTTAATTTTGATCAATCTAACAGGAATCGAGAATCAATCGAACGAGGCAGAACCTTTATGATGAATTTCTTCATTTTTCGATCGATCGAGTAATAAGTTTGACCAATCGAAGGAACTGAATTTTGAATTTTCACTAGTTTTTGACTAAGTGTTAAAATTTTGATAACAAGCAAAGCTATGTGATTAATTTTATAGGCCTTAAAAGTTAAGGACATTTATTAATCATTATCTATCTAAAAGACCTAATGAGATCAAAGATCTGATGAGATCAAAGATATTAGTTAAATAGAACTCTTAGTTCTAAATTTTTTTATGATTAAAAATCCTTAATTTATTTTAATTAGAGTTTTTTTAATGAGCTTAAAAGTCTAATTAAAGTTATATAGTCTCTAATGAGATTAGAATACTTTATCTAGTAAATTAAGGATAGAATTCTATATAACTAATTTTTGATCCATTAGAGTTTAAGGAATCCTAAATAGTTTAGGACTTCCATTTTAGTTAGTGATTCTAATGAGATTAGAGTCGTCAATAAGTGCAAGGTTATTAGTTGTGATGGGATCACAATTATTTAAGAAAAACCCAAATAATGAGTAGGAGTGCTGAAATAACCCTTTTGTTAAGTTTATTGTAATGTGAATAAATACCTAGTCTTGACTTCGAGTCTTGCATTCCAAGCAGAGGGTATTTACTTCACGGATTACATAATTAAAACTTCTTTGTGATTACGCGAATGTTCATTACGCTATTGTGACGTGACTTAGTAAGATCACATTGAATTTAAACAATTAAACACATTTGTTGTGTAGGGTTAAAATTGTGATTAGATCACAATGATTTCAAGACAATCCACTTGTTTTAAAATTTCTAGTGGGAGAGAGATTCAAGGGTTGATTCTCACGGCCTCCATTACCGGTTTATAGTAGTGTGATTAGGCATCTCGCCTTGGCATATATGTCTTGCTCCCTTCGGAGGGTGTTTAATTCATGGTACTACAGATTAAACTTCATAATGATGGATGAAGTGTATTTTTACATTGAGAATGACCACACTTCCGTGGAGTTACTTGGTGACTCACATAGATTCTAGGCAATGGTATACACTAAACTAAGTTTAATGTTAACCTCCCTACAGAGCTATGTCATTATTACTTAGAGGCTAAAGGAAATGCGGCAAATTATTTTTGTTTGGTAAGAGTTACCATGATAACATTAATAATGAGAATAATTCTCGCCTAATCATAGTGATTGGTATGACCTCGCTTCCGAGAAATATTAATTGCGGGATTAGGTTGTCGTTGCACCTAGTATAGTATGGTTTTTGGGTTCCATATTATATGGTTATGGTTGCAAAATATAATGTCCTTGTAATTAAGTTCATAGTCTCAAATTAAAGTTGTCATAAATTTTTGTTCTCTAACTACTATTTAATAGAATCACATTAACTAAGAACCACATGGTACTTAGAGGAGCTGAAATACATATTTATGTTTTGATTCTGCATTGTCATAATTTCTTATACATGATGCATTTATGGAAGACAGCTTATGATGTGATCATAGTCTCCATTGGAATGCTAAAATGTTACATTGGCTTCTATCTCAATTGTGCTACAGCATGAGATGCAAGAGTTAGTACTAAACTTAAATTTTATATTAAGTCTAAATGGGATGTTTGGTATGAATCATATTGAGTGCTAAGAAAGGCTTAAGGAGTTCCAATTCTATATCATTTTATGAAAAATATTTTATTTTTTAAATAAATTAGAATTCTTGGATGTAGAGGTTAAATGTTAATCTCATATGGATATGCAAGTCCTTGTTAGAATCATTTGATCAATTCAAATTGTTTTGAAAATAAATAAATTCTTTTTATATTATCTGAATTGATGAGTGAGTTCTACGCAACAGAAGACATCCTAAAAGCTAAGTTTAGGATCAATATGATTTAATTCAAATTCTTAGCCTAAACTGAAAGGTAAAGGTGGTAAGAATATGAATTATAATACCAAACAGTTGGACATGCTAGTTGCCCTAGTAGTTGCCAAAAGGAAATTAGACTTAAAAGTATGACCAAAAGGAAAGTGTTTCCGTTTTGGTGAAGCTAAGCATTGTTCATGATTGTCTTTTATATGGAAGTTTACATGTTTTACTTTTTAAAGAGAAAGTTTCATCCTTTGGTATTGTATGTTTTGGCACTTATGTCTAGAACTTATTAACTAAATGGTATTCAAAGATTGGTGAAAGATGGACTTTTAGAACCATTATTTTGTTATATTCCTAGTCTATAAATTCTATTTAGAGAATAATATGATCTAGGGATCCTTTTTGTAAAGGAATAAAGTTCCAATGACTTCTTTAAGTCAGTGCATACATAAAGGAGGAATAGGGTTCTTTTAAAGGTAAATTGTTCTAGAAGAAAAATGTCAGTATTTGTTGTAGAACAACAATAAAATATATTTAGAAATGAGATGGTTGTATTTGATACACCACAAGACCTTATTCTATAAATAACTATTACACCGGTACAATATCGTAGTGGGAGGATTATCAAATAGATTCATACTTTTGGAATAAACTTTTGAAGTCATTCCATAAGGATATGAATTTGATCATTGGTCTTACGTAAAGGCAATAGATAATATAAATATGGATTATTGGATCAAGGTTATGTGAATAGAATTGGATTCTATTTAAAGTCTAGAACTTATAAAGGCACCTAATGGCATTAAGCCTATTATTTTCAAATAAGTCTACAAGAAAATGAGATTGATAGATTTCAAGGTGTAAACCTTCTAAGTCAAGACTAGTGGTGAAAAGATTTATTCAAAAAGAAATGGTTCGACTATGAAAAGATTTTTTCACCAATAGTCAAGTTTGACTCTATCTAGATTCTCTTATTCGTTATATTTCATTTGGATGAAATATGACAATGGATATCAAGAGAGCTTCTTTTAGTAACAATCTTGAGGAAAAGATCTATATGATGTAACTAGACTTGTTCATAACAAAGAACCAGTAGTGTTTAGTATGCAAGTTACTTAAAGTCCATTTATGAACTAAAGCAAGCATCTGAATCCTAAAATATCATCTTTGATCAAGCAATCAAGTTGTTTGATTTTGATCAAGTATTAAAAGGCCTTATATATGTGTAAAAGCTATATAGAATAATAAATTTCTTAATGTATGTTGATGACATTCTAATCATTTAGAATTATGTAAAGTTATTGTCATCAATAGAGTTTATTGTTGTCTAGTCCAATTTGATATAAAGTACTTGGGAAAGACTGGTCACATCCTAAGAATTTAAATTTTGTTAAAATTCAGAAATTAGGATGTTGGGTCTATCTCAAACTGCTTAAATAGATTAGATTCTAGCCAAGTATAGCATGTTATACTTCAAGGAATGATACCTTCCTTTCAAGTTTGAAGTTCCTTTATATAGGACCATAGTCCTAAGACATATAAAAGGAAGAGCATATTAAGACGGTTTCTTATGCTATATACATAGAAAGTCTTTATGCTATGCTATATAATATGCTAAATATTAATTTAGTCGGAGTAAAGCATATACTCAAATATCTTAGGAGAATAAGGGATTATATGCTTGTCCACCAAAATGAGGATTTGATCGTTACTGGTTGTACAAATATTGACTTGTAGTTTAATTGTGATTCACGAAATTAGACTTCAAAATATGTGTTCATCCTAAGTGGTGAAGATACATATTAAGCGTAAGTATTATCTCATTAGAAAGATATGAGTACGTGAGATATAGTAGTAGAAAAGATAATTTATGCAATAAATCTGGCTGAAATATGTTTCCAAACCTTGCCTTAAAGTGATTATGAATTACTCCAAAAGGAAATAAGTGTTGGATAAATGATATATTGCCTTTGAGGGCAAGTGTGAGATTGTTGGGGTTTATGCCCTAAAAATCCAAATTATTGGCATGTTATAAATAATTAAATTGTTTAATTATATGAGACTATTTATAAATGAACTAATGAGACATTATCATAGTCCATGAGATGCATTATATGTGATTTATGTGATTTAGTCATAGAAGATGTAAATCACAAGTTCCTTGTAAACTTAAAATGTAGTTCGTAGTCGGTGATGAAATTGGGCGTTTCATCTGCGAAGACTATAACACATCAACTAAGATGATTTGTCTTGATCATGGAAGTGAAGACTTTTAGTTGATGTGTTGATGTGTCTTAAGAGTTAAGACATATTGAACTGGACCGCTGTGAGATTAATTATTCAATTAACAACTGTCACCTGAATAATTAATCTCACGACTTCTAATTTAATAGACTCTTAATCTTGAGAGGATAGTGAACCCGATCATGAAATGTAGGTTACTTTGATATATCAGGAGTGAGATCTAATATTTTCTGTCAAAACCTCAGTATGTTGGGTAACCACACGTAGTGTTGAGGGAACGCATATTCTCATAATGAAATCCATAATCTCTATTAGTAAAGACATGAAATATCTCCTTGAGATAAGTTTAATGGGAACTGGTTATTCAGGGCGCCCACTTTAGTAAGAAATTACTAAAGCTTATATTTATTGAAATTGGATTTCAATAAATGTGAATAACTAAAAGATTAAACCGAGAACCCAAGAATAAAATATTTGTTTACAAAGTGATAGTTTATTATGACTTTTGTTCACTATAGATATTTCATGGAGGGGTCAAATGATATTATTAGAGTCTTCGGATATAATTTATTAATAAGACCTAGAGTGCAATTATTTTTATATAGTGGTATTAAATATAATTAATAGTAACTTTGGGTTTGTCAAGAGTTGACAGAAAAGCCCAAGGCCCATTGGAGTTAGAGTCTTATTTGTTCCCTTTGGCCCCATCTCAAGTTACAAACTAAAACCCAATTGGGTAGGCCCAAAAGGCTAACCAATTAGATAATCTATTTTTATTTAATAAGAGTTATTAAATCAAATAACTACCAAGGTAGTTAGTATGTACGTACTGTAAAAAGAAAGAAAACAGTTTTTCTCTACAAGGAGAAGAAAAAAAAATTTTCTTTGAGAATCAACATATATAAAGACGGATTGAGAGACCACTCTTCTTGGGCACCATGTGAAATTGAGATGAAGATTAAAGGTATTCTCAAGTCCTAGTTTTAAATTTCACAGCATCAAGGTACGCTTTTTATTCTTTGTTCTAAAATTCAAGATTACATGTTATCTCTCATGAATGAAGTAGATCCGTGATTGTTGCTTCCGCTGTGGATTTTGTATGAGATGCAAAACCAGTTTTTTCCAACAAAAACTTCCCTAACGAGACTCCAAAAGCACATTTGCTTGGATTTAATTTCATGTTATACCGTCGCAGCGTGTCAAAAGTTTCTTGAAGGTCGTCCAGATGCTTTTCCTTATCCAAACTCTTTACTAGCATATCATCTACATAAACCTCCACATTTCGCTCAATTTGAGGATGGAATATGTGGTTAACCAATCTTTGGTAAGTTGCCCCTTCTTCAAACCAAAAGGCATTACCTTGTAGCAAAATAACCGTTGGCTAGTAATGAATGAAGTCTTCTCTTGATCTGCCTCGTCCATCTTTATTTGGTTGTAGCTTGAGAAGGCATCCATGAAGCTCAGCAGTCTGTGACCTGTCGTCGAGTGCACCAGCTGGTCAATGCGTGACAATAGATAACTATCCTTGGGGCAAGTCTTGTTTAAGTCAGTGAAGTCCATGCACATCCGCCATTTGCCGTTGGGCTTCTTTACCATGACTACATTCGCCAACCAATCCGAATAATAAAATTCTCGGATGAACTCTGCGGTAATCAACTTCTGGACTTCTTCTTTGATGGCATTGTCTCATTCAGGAGCAAAAACCCTCTTCTTCTGACGCACTAGTTTGAAGTAGGGGCATACGTTCAGACGATGAGTAATGACACTTGGATCAATACCCGGCATGTCCTCATGACTCCATGCAAAGATATCAAGATTTTTCTTCAAAAACTGGACCAGAGTATGCTTTGCCTCTTCTTCCATGCTCGCCCTAATTCTAATGAACTTCTTAGGTCTGCTCTCATCTAAAGGGGCATCTTCTAACACCTCAGTGGGTTCCGCTGCAATCCTTTTCTCATCAATGCTCATTGTTTGTACGTGCTCGTCCATCGCCAACATGGCTAAGTAGAACTCTCTAGCGACTAACTGATCTCCTTGTACTTGGCCCACTCCGTGCTCAGCCAGAAATTTGACAGACAAATGGTAGGTAGATGTTACCGCCTTCCAACTATTCAAAGTTGGCCTTCCAATAATAGCCTTATATGACGATGAACAATCAACACAAGGAAGTTTACCTCTTTGGCTATCTGCTGCAGATACGCTCTAACCACCACCGGTAATGTAATGGTGCCCACAGGCTGCACCTTCATTCCTCCAAATCCCACCAATGGCAAACTCACTGGTCGAAGTTGATCTCGTCCTAGCCTCATTTATTGGAAGGTGGGGTAATACAGAATGTTCGTCGAGCTGCCATTGTCTACCAACACCCTCCTGGTCGTATAATCGGCAATGAGCAGGGTAATGACAATCGCGTCGTCATGGGGGTGGTGAACTCTTTCAGCATCCTTGTCCGTGAATGTGATGGCTTGCTCGTTAACTTCCCTTGTCCTGGGAAATCGTCCAGACAGCTGGACATTTTGCACTATCTTCAGGTATGTCTTCCTTGATTTAGATGACTGAGCTGCCGAGGCTCCTCCTATAATAACTCTTTTTCTCCAAGTAGGGGTCGTGATGACTTTTCCACCTTGGCTTTCAGCTTCTCGTCTTTGTGGTCTCATCCAAGGAAACTCCTTAACTTCCCTTGTCTTATAAGATTCTCTATCTGCAGTTTTAAATCAAAGCACTCGTCCATGTCGTGTCCATGGTCTCTGTGAAAGCAGCAATACTTGTTCCTATTGCGCTTGTTAGGATCTCCTTTCATTTTCTCTAGCCACTTAAAGGACGGATCGTCCTTGATTTGCATAAGCACTTGCTCTAGTGGCGTATTCAAGGAAGTGTATTGTTGGTTTCTCGCTGAAGAACTCGCTTTCTTACTATCTCTATACCTTTTCTCTTCTGCCCGAGCCTTTTTGGGATAAGGACCTTGATCGGGATGACGCGGGTGACCTGCTTCTGAACGTTCTGCCCTCTTCCTCTTCTTGGCTATGATCGTGTCCTCAACATTCATGAAATTCTGGGCCAAATGGACGAGCTCGGCTTATGGATGAACAAGTCAAAGTTGACCCCATTATGGAAGGCGGCCAATAACAACTTGTCGTCCATTTCGTCCACCGTCAAGGCTTCTCTATTAAACCGGGTAATGAAGGACCGCAAACTCTCATTTTACCCTAGCTCTATAGTTATCAAACTAGAAGAGGAACGCTTGTGGCGTTGCCCTCCAATAAAATTATTGACGAACAACTTACTCAACTTCTCAAATGAGCTCACAGAGTTTGAGGGTATTTTGCTGAACCAACCCGCGCTGGTCCCTTAAGTGTGATAGGGAATGCTCTGCACATAATCTCATCTAGAACCCCTTGAAGGTGCATGGTGGTCTTGAAGGTAGCGATAGGATCACACGGGTCTCGATTTCCATCATATGAATCTAAGGAAGGCATTTTGGATTTTGGGGGTAGGGGATGACTATTGATGGAAGCCGTGAAAGGAGAATCTGTTTGGTGAACTAAGTCATCCACGGGGTTTGCCCATCTCATATTCTCCTTCATTTCATCCATAACTTTTCTCATCTAGTCCATCTCCATCTCCAAGTGTGGCACTCTTCTTGAAACAGTACCCCTTGATTGATTCTCAGACTCAACGTTTTCTCCTCTACCCTCCTGACTTTGGGCTTATTCTTTCGCGTGCACTTCATGGTGCTGCCTTTTGAAATTGATCTCCCTATTCAACTCTAGATTCTGACTGGTTAATTCCGCCATAGCGGCAGCCATGGACTGTATATGTTAAACGGAAGGCGGTTGCATGACAGGCGCTAACTGACGGTCACGGTAGGGATTACTAGAAGTATCCCTGCTTTCCTGGTGGCCTGGGCTGGTAGCCTCGATCTTGTTCGAACCATTCAGCCTTTTGTCTGGGAAAGGCGAATCGCTGAAAACAAATGATCGAGCGAAAAGAACACTCCGATGCTTCGGATTTGAAAGGCCTACTTGCTATTTTAATGGTCTAAAAAAGAAAAAACAATGATCAAAGGTGACCGGGGTTGCCGACCAAGAACCCTCCGATGGCAAAGTTAGTTTTCTCTCTATAATTTTGGAGTTCCAACTTTTCAAGAAATGTAAAAACGTACATTTGTTTGGTCTGAATGAGCGTTTATATATTGTCCTAGAAACAGTTATTAAACTTGTAACCTCCCCTGGATTTGAGGAGGTGTGAGGGTTCAGGGATAACTTCCATAACTGTTTAGGAGTTACATTTTTCTCACATAACGGTCACTGGAAGTTATGTGTGTGATAAGGAGTTGAAGTACATACTCAAGAATTTTCCTAAATGTCAAGGGCTCGTCCAAGGGTCCTCCTGTCAAGCGCACCTCGCTTCCAAGGAAGGTCGTTCCTCTATGGACAACCTTCTTCAGGACGAGGTTGATGGCTCCCTTGGACGAGACGGTGCGGTTTTGTCAAACTTGACCATGCGAAGCTCGTCCAAGCATCTTCCTGCATGGACGAGCTTTTATGGACGAGGTTCTTACAACCTTTGCTTTCCTGGTCTTGTCCTGGACGACCTCCATGGACGATGTTAGAGTTATATTTTATCATACCCCATCAAGTTCTAATTTGAATTTACACTTTAAATTACGTTTTTGCCCACCCATAATAACATGTCACTTAGGATTTGTTGTTATTGGTTCTAATTTGAATTCATAATTTAAATTACGTTTTTGCCCACCCGTAATAACATGCCACTTAAGATTTTTTTTTATTGGTTCTAATTTGAATAGTCTCTTCAATTGCTACATACTAGGTTGGAGTAACATAGTTTGAAATGTGTTTGGAGTCAAACTTGTTCAAGACAATTGGTTAATTTGAAAATTTTAATTTCTTTGATAAAATAATAGCATAATTGTAAAAAAGTCTTCTAGGTTTTGGGTTAGTTGCAAAAACACTCCTTCAAGCTTTAATTCTTCTTTTTAACTTATGGGCTTTTCATTTCCGTCAAATTGACCTCCAATACTGACTTCCATTAGCACTTATGGACAAAAAAATTATGTGACCATCACATAACGTGAATCAGTTGATGAGTTTTCTTAAAGTGGTCATGTGATAATCACATGATTTTTTTTATCCATAGGAGTTAACAAAAACTAGTTACAAAGTCAAAGAAAATATAAAAACCTTAGGAAGTTATAAGAAAGAATTGAAATTCTAAATGGGTTTTTTTTTTTTTTTAATTTCAGCTTAAATCAATTATTTAAATTAGCATGATTATGAATTTATTTGGGATCTAATATATTTCTTTAAATTATGTTTTTAAAACACAATTTCAGCACTAAAAATGTTGCTATTTTACACATAAAAAAGGACACTTTAATTATTAAAATTTCAATACACAGTTTTAACAATAATTTTAGATTCCCAAATAATATCATATAAGTTCTGATTATTATTTTTTTTTTTTCCTCAAATTTTGCTATGACAAGATCTGGGATTGCAAAATTTTTCACAACTTCTTACCATAATTATGCAGTGGCAGAGTGTGATTGGTGACGTGGCAGAAAGCCACGACAATGAGTGGTTAACCATTTTAATAAGAACTTGTTGGAATATAAATACAAATATGAATTGTGGAATACTAAGATAGGATCTACCTTCATTAAATTCATTTTTTTATGGTAGTAAAGTTAAGATATCATTTTAAAATCTAATAAGTTACCATAAAATCTCAATATTGTATGTCTATTGGACCAAAAATGCTCAATGCCTTGGGATAAAGTTTAGACAGTTTACCATAAATACTAAGATAGGATTTGCCTTCTTTTTATTTTATTTTATTTTATTTTATTTTTTTAAGTTATCAATAGCGAATCATAAATTATATCACAAATTTTTTGCTACAACTATAACTTGGCAGAGTGTGATTGGTGAAGTAAAAATGTGATAGGAAACCCAAATTATGTCATATGCCTTGTAATCTCCTCATAATTGTTGTAATCCTTTAGTTAGTTAGAAGTTGATATTAGGGAGAGTTAGTTAGGATTTAAGCATATGTAACTTATTTATCACATGGCTTAATTCATAAAGTACATGTTAAATTCACGAGCCAATTATCTTGAGCCATGTGGGTCAATGAGATTAGAGTTAGTCTCCTATAAATACAAAATTTTAATTCAACATTAGATATCAATAAAGAATAAACCAATTTTTTAGTGCATCTCTCTCTCTCTTAAGCTCTCTCTTTCTCTATGGAGGTCTAAGTCCCCTTGAAGTGGTGTACAACAACTACTATTCCCCATTCACCCCTACTCAAGCTGAAGCAGTTGCAACTTTGTGGGCATTAAACTTGGCTATTTCTGAATATTGGTGTAGCATCATAGTGGAAGGGGATGAAAAAAAATATGTTTTGAAGTCCCATCTAAAGAAGAAGAACCAATTGACTAGTCTATCTCCTCAATCATTAGTAATGCTTTTGATTTAAGTTTATCTTTTTTTTAGTTGTGAGTTTTGCTAGGTTATGAGATCTCTAAACTTAGTAACTCATTCTATTGCTGAACATGTTGTTGCTGCTAAGTAGGTTTCTCTTGTAATAACTATAATTTGTCTCCTTCTGTCTTGGAAGCTTGTAGGCAAGATTGGTGTACTGCCTTTTTTCTGTTTAGTCTTTAATGAAATGGCAATTTAAAAAATAAAAAAGGTAAATTTTCTAAACTTTATCCCTTTTCAGTTTTTATGATAAATTTTTAGATTTTTAAAATGATATTTTAACTTCACTACCATAAAAAAATGAATTAAAATTTTTTTTCTTTGAAAAACTTTTTTATTATTATTTATAAATCGTAGTCAGGGGTTGGGGGATTTGAATGTGGATGGTTTAGTTGATAACATGAAGAAATGCCAACTAATTGAGTTACAAAATTCTCGACTTTTTTGAAAAACTTAACAATTTAATAGTTGAATATATTTTATTAAGTGTATTTTAAATAATAAAAAATTAATTGTACCTATAGAGGGGTTTTGTTTTTATTTTTTAATGGCTACCTATGAAGTATGTACTCATTCAGATTAGAATGATTTTTTTTTTTAATTCGAGAATGATTTTTTTAAGTGCTTAAATATTAACAT